>NC_045778.1:63194407-63508871 GCF_008692025.1 Phocoena sinus | reverse complement strand
TTCTGATTTTTCATAGTTGGTGCATAGGAATGCCAGAGATTTCTGTGCATTAATTTTGAATCCTGCAACCTTAACAAATTCATTGATTAGTTCTAGTAGTTTTCTGATGGCATCTTTAGGATTTTTTTTTTTTTTTTTTGTGGTACGCAGGCCTCTCACTGTTTTGGCCTCTCCTGTTGAGGAGCAGCAGGCTCCGGATGCACAGGCGCAGCAGCCATAGCTCACGGGCCCAGCTGCTCTGCAGCATGTGGGATCCTCCCGGACCGGGGCACGAACACATGTCCCCTGCATCAGCAGGCGGACTCCCAACCACTGCGCCACCAGGGAAGCCCTAGGATTTTTTATGTATAGTATCATGTCATCTGCAAACAGTGACAGCTTTACTTCTTCTTTTCCAGTTTGTATTCCTTTTATTTCTTTTTCTTCTCTGATTGCTGTGGCTAGGACTTCCAAAACTATGTTGAATAAGAGTGGCAAGAGTGGACATCCTTGTCTTGTTCCTTGTCTAGTGGAAATCCTTTCAGTTTTTCACCATTGAGTATGATGCTTGCTGTGGGTTTGTTATATATGGCCTTTATTATGTTGAGGTAGGTTCCCTCTATGCTCATTTTCTTGAGAGTTTTTATCATAAATGGGTGTTGAATTTTGTCAAAAGCCTTTTCTACATCTATTGAGATGATCATACAGTTTTTATTCCTTAACTTGTTAATGTGGTGTATCACACTGATTGATTTACATATATTGAAGAATCCTTGAATCCCTGGTATAAATCCCAGTTGATTATGGTGAGATTGAATTGCTCTAAAATTCTGCTTAGAACTGCTTTTGCTGCGTCCCATAGGTTTTGGGTCATCATGTTTTCATTGTCATTTGATTCTATGTATTTTTTAAATTTCTTCTTTGATTTCTTTGGTGATCTCTTGGTTATTTAGTAGTGCACTGTTTAGCCTCCATGTGTTTGTGCTTTTTACTGTTGTTTTCCTGTAATTTATTTCCAGTCTCATAACATTGTGGTCAGAAAAGATGCTTGATATGATATCAGTTTTTAAAAATCTTCCGAGGCTTGATTTGTGACCCAAGACGTGATCTCTCCTGGAGAATGTTCTGTGTGCACTTGAGAAGAAAGTGTATTCTGCCACTTTTGGGTGGAATGTTCTATAAATGTTCTATAAATATCGATTAAATCTGTCTGGTCTCTTGTGTCATTTAAAGCTTGTTTCCATATTTATCTTCTGTTTGGATTATCTGTCCATTTGGTGTATGTGAGGTGTTAAAGTCCCCTACTATTATTGTGTTACTGTTGATTTTTCCTTTCATGGTTGTTAGCACTTGCCTTATGTATTGAGGTGCTCCTATGTTGGGTGTGTAAACATTTATAATTGTTATATCTTCTTCATGGATTGATCCTTTGATCATTATGTAGAGTCCCTCCTTATCTCTTGTAACATTCTTTATCTTAAAGTCTATTTTATCTGATATGAGTATTGCTACTCCAGCTTTCTTTTTATTTCCATTTGCATGGAATATCTTTTTCCATCCCCTCACTTTCAGTCTGTATGTGTCCCTAGGTCTGAAGTGGGTCTCATTTTGACAGCATATATATGGGTCTTGTTATTGTATCCATTCAGCCAGTCTTTGTCTTTTGGTTGGGGCATTTAATCCGTTTAAATTCAAGGTTATTATTGATATATATGTTCCTATTGCCATTTTATTAATTGTTTTGAGTTTGCTTTTTGTGGGTGTTTTTCTTCTCTTGTTTCCTGCCTAGAGAAGTTTCTTTAGCATTTGTGGTAAAGCTGGTTTGGTGGTGCTGAATTCTGTTAGTTTTTGCTTGTCTGAAAAGCTTTTGATTTCTCCATCAAATCTGTATGAGGGCTTCCCTGGTGGCGCAGTGGTTGAGAGTCTGCCTGCCAATACAGGGGACACGGGTTTGTGCCCTGGTCTGGGAAGATCCCACATGCCGCGGAGTGGCTAGGCCCGTGAGCCATGGTCACTGAGCCTGCGCATCCAGAGCCTGTGCTCCGCAATGAGAGAGGCCAGAAGAGTGAGAGGCCTGCGTACCACAAAAAAAAAAAAAAAAAAAAAAAAAAAACCGTATGAGATGCTTGCTGGGTAGAGTAATCTTGGTTTTAGGTTTTTCCTCTTTCATCACTTTAAGTATATCCTGCCACTCCCTTCTGGCCTGCAGAGTTTCTGCTGAAAAATCATCTGATAACATTATGGGGATTCCTTTGTATATTATTTTTTGTTTTTCCCCTGCTGCTTTTAATATTTTTTCTTTGAACTTAATTTTTGTTAGTTTGATTAATATGTGTCTTGGTGTGCTTTTCCTAGGGCTTATCCTGTATGGGACTCTCTGTGCTTCCTGGACTTGCGTGGCTATTTCCTTTCCCATGTTAGGGCAATTTTCAACTATAATCTCTTCAAATATTTTCTCACACCTTTCTTTTTCTCTTCTTCTTCTGGGACCCCTGTAATTCGAATGTTAGTATGTTTAGTGTTGTCTTATAAGTCTCTGAGATTGTCTTCAATTCTTTTCATTCTTTTTTCTTTATTCTGCTCTTTGGCAGTTATTTCCACCATTTTGTCTTTGAGCTCATTTGTTCTTCTGCCTCAGTTATTGTTATTGATTCCTTCTAGTGCATTTTTAATTTCAGTCATTGTGTTGTTCACCTCTGTTTGTTCTTTAGTTCTTCTAGATATTTGTTAAACATTTCTTTTATTTTTCAATCCATGCCTCCAATCTATTTCCGAGATTCTGGATAACCTTTACTATCATTACTCTGAATTGTTTTTCAGATAGATTGCCTATTTTCTCTTCATTTATTTGGTTTTGTAGGTTTTTACCTTGCTTCTTCTGTGACATAATTTTTGCCATCTCATTTTTTTTTTCTTTTTTTTTTTATGAGTGGGGATTGTGTTCCTGTCTTGCTGGTTGTTTGGCCCGAGGCTTCCAACACTGGAGTTTGTAGGCTGTTGTGTAGATCTGGGTCTTTCTGCTGAGATGAGGACCTCCATGAGACCTCACTCTGATGAATATTCCCTGGGGTCTGAGGTTCTCTGTTAGTCCAGTGGTTCAGACTTGGAGCTCCCACCGCAGGAGCTTTGGCCTGACCCCTGGCTCGTGAACCATGATCCTGCAAGCTGTGTGGGGTGGCAAAAAAAAAAGAGAGAGAGAAAACAATAAAAAAGTAAAAAATAAAATTAGACTAGGATACTAACAGATATGTTAGAAAGAATATAAAAATAAAAATATAGATGAATCAACAACCAGAAGGTACAACAGTACCACAATAGTAAAAAAGAGGAGGAGGGAAAAAAAAAAAACGGGGTGGGGGAAGGCCTTGCCTGAGGAGGGCGGGGCCTGAGCAAGGGTGAGGTTTGAGTGGTGGGCGGGGCCTATGCTCAGGACTCACAGGGCTGGAAAAGGACCTGGGGGCTGTGGGGGGTGGAACTTAGGCTTAACACAACAGAAGGGGCCTGCACATGCCCCCATCCCTGGCCTCAGAGGGCGGGGTACCTCACCCGGGAGCCCAGCAGGCATCCTGGCCTCAAGTGGGTGGGGCAAATGCCTCCCTCTTATGCTCCCAGGACCCATGTGGCCTGGAGGGGGCTTCGGAGGGGGGGTACTGGCCTGGGAGCTCAGCAGGCTCCCTGTGCCCAAGTGGGTTTGACAAACGCCCTTTGCTCCTCTCCTGCTCCTTCCAGAGGGCCCTCCCCGCCACCTGCCTCTCATGATCTCCCCAGCCTCATGGGCGCTGATCCTGTCTAGCTTCCACTTATCCTCCCCCTTCAGTCCCGCTATGTCCTACCAGTTCACTTGGGGGTTCCTCCTATCTCCTTGGGTGTCAGGGTCCCCCACCAGCAGCCAGCACCACCATCTTTGTAGCTTGCTTCAGACAGTACATCTTAAAACTGCATCTATTCTATAATTTTCTTTTTTTGTAGTATCTTTGTCTGGTTTTGGTATCAAGGTGATGGTGGCCTCATAAATGAGTTTGGGAGTGTTCCTTCCTCTGTAATTTTTTGTAAGAGTTTGAGAAGGATGGGTGTTAGCTCTTCTCTAAATGTTTGATGGAATTCACCTGTGAAGCCATCTGGTCCTGGACTTTTGTTTGTTGGAAGATTTTTAATCACAGTTTCAATTTCATTACTTGTGATTGGGCTGTTTATATTTTTTATTTCTTCCTGGTTCAGTCTTGGAAGGTTATACCTTTCTAAAAATTTGTCCATTTCTTCCAGGTTATCCATTTTATTGGCATAGAGTTGCTTGTAGTAGTCTCTTACGATGCTTTGTATTTCTGCAGTGTCTGTTTTAACTTCTCATTTTCATTTCTAATTTTATTGATTTGAGTCCTCTCCCTCTTTTTCTTGATTAGTCTTGCTAAAGGTTTATCAATTTTGTTTTTCTCAAAGAACCAGCTTTTAGTATTATTGATGTTTGCTATCATTTCCTTCATTTCTTTTTCATTTACTTATGATCTTTATGATTTCTTTCCTTCTGCTAACTTTGGGGGTTTTTTGTTCTTCTTCTCTAGTTTCTTTAGGTGTAAGGTTAGATTGTTTATTGAGATTTTTCTTGTTTCTTGAGGTAGGCTTGTATAGCTATAAACTTTCCTCTTAGAACTGTTTTTGCTGCATCCCATAGGTTTTGGATCGTCTTGTTTTCATTGTCATTTGTCTCTAGGTATTTTTTGCTTTCCTCTTTGATTTCTTCAGTAATCTCTTGGTTATTTAGTAATGTACTGTTTAGCCTCCATGTGTTTGTGTTTTTTAGGTTTTTTCCCTAAAAAACCTAAAAAACATTGTGGTCAGAAAAGATTAGCATTGTGGTCAGAAAAGATGCTTGATATGATTTCAATTTTCTTAAATTTACTGAGGCTTGATTTGTGATCCAAGATGTGATCTATCCTTGAGAATGTTCCGTGCACAATTGAGAAGAAAGTGTAATCTACTGTTTTTGGAGGGAATGTCCTATAAATATCAAATAAATCTATCTGGTCTATTGTGTCATTTAAAGCTTCTGTTTCCTTATTTATTTTCATTTTGGATGATCTGTCTATTGGTGTGAGGTGTTAAAGTCCCCCACTATTCTTGTGTTACTGTCGATTTCCTCTTTTATAGCTGTTAGCAGTTGCCCTATTGAGATGCTCCTATGTTGGGTGCATATATATTTATGATTGTTATATCTTCTTCTTGGATTGATCAGTATGTAGTGTCCTTCCTTGTCTCTTGTAACATTATTTATTTTAAAGTCTATTTTATCTGATAGGAGTATTGCTACTCCAGCTTTCTTTTGATTTCCATTTGTATAGAATTCTTTATCCATCCCCTCACTTTCGGTCTGTATGTGTCCCTAGGTCTGAAGTGGGTCTCTTGTAGACGGCATGTACATGGGTCTTGTTTTTGTATCCATTCAGCAAGCCTGTGTGTTTTGGTTGGAACATTTAATCCATTCATGTTTAAGGTAATTATCAATATGTATGTTCCTCTGACCATTTTCTTAATTGTTATGGGTTTGTTTTTGTAGGTCCTTTTCTTCTCTTGTGTTTCCCATGTAGAGAAGTTCCTTTAGCATTTGTTGTAGAGCTGGTTTGGTGGTGCCGAATTCTCTTAGCTTTTGCTTGTCTGTAAAACTTTTGATTTCTCCATCGAATATGAATGAGATCCTTGCCAGGTAGAGTAATCTTGGTTGTAGGTTCTTCCCTTTCATCACTTTAAGTATATCATGCCACTCCCTTCTGTCTTTAGAGTTTCTGCTGAGAAATCAGCTGTTAACCTTATGGGAGATCCCTTGTGTGTTATTTGTCGTTTTTCCCTTGCTGCTTTCAATAATTTTTCTTTGTCTTTAATGTTTGCAATTTTTTTACTATGTGTCTTATTACTATGTGTTTCTCCTTGGCTTTATTCTGCCTGGGACTCTCTGTGCTTCCTGGACTTGGATGGCTATTTCCTTATCCATGTTAGGGAAGTTTTCAACTATAATCTATTCAGATATTTTCTCTGGTCCTTCCTCTCTCTCTTCTCCTTCTGGGACCCCTATAATGAGAATGTTGTTGCATATAATGTTATCCCAGAGGTCTCTTAGGCACTCTTCATTTCTTTTCATTCTTTTTTCTTTGTTCTGTTCCACAGCAGTGAATTCCACCATTCTGTGTTCCAGGTCACTTATCCGTTCTTCTGCCTCAGTTATTCTGCTATTGATTCCTTCTAGTGTAGTTTTCTTTTCAGTTATTGTATTGTTCATCTCTGTTTGTTTGTCCTTTAATTCTTCTAGGTCTTTGTTAAACATTTCTTGCATTTTCTTGGTCTTTGCCTCCATTCTTTTTCCGAGGTCCTGGATCATCTTCACTATCATTATTCTGAATTCTTTTTCTTGAAAGTTGCCTACCTCCACTACATTTAGTTTTTTTTCTGGGGTTTTATCTTGTTCCTTCATCTGGTACATAGCCCTCTGCCTTTTCATCTTGTCTCCTGCATATATTCTAATACTAGAAAAGACAACATTCCTTGAGGAATGTATATATTGTCTTTCAGTAAATCTCTGTTGTCAGCATATGCCTCACTGACATCACCAACACCAAAAGATACTTATGAAGAATTACATTTAAAACATATGCTTAGGCAGGCTTCCCTGGTGGTCCAGTGGTATAAAGAATCTGCCTTCCAGTGCAGGGGATGTCAGTTCGATCTCTGGGCAGGGAACAAAGATCCCACATGCCACAGGGCAACTAAGCCCATGTACCACAACTACTGAGCTCGTGTGCTTCAACTAGAGTGCCCACGTGCTGCAAACTAAAAAGCCCATTTGCCCTGGAGCCCTCGAACCACAACACAGAGAGAAAACCCGCATGCCACAACTAGAGAGAAACCCCAGCACCACAGCGAAGAGACCGTGCTCTGTAATGAAAGCTCCCACGCCTCAACAAAGATCCTGTGTGCCGCAACTAAGACCTGACACAGCGAAAAAAATAAGGAAAATTTAAAAATAAATAAATAAAAAGCTATGTGTATAAAAAAAAATATGTGCTTGGAGCACAGTTGCTGAGTTGAGAGAGAGCTGGGATCTGTTTATTGATTGTTTGTGCCTGGAATTTTACATTTATTCTTTCTTTCTTTTTTTTTTTTTTTTTTTTTTTTTTTTTTTTGCGGTACGTGGGCCTCTCACTGTTGTGGCCTCTCCCATTGCGGAGCACAGGCTCCGGACATGCAGGCTCAGCAGCCATGGCTCACGGGCCCAGCCGCTACACAGCATGTGGGATCTTCCCGGACCAGGGCACGAACCTGTGTCCCCTGCATCAGCAGGCGGACTCTCAACCACTGCGCCACCAGGGAAGCCCTACATTTATTCTTACAAAAACACTGAAAGGTAGTTCATTTTATGAGTTAAGCGAGGAAATCTCAGACATCAGTCTAAGAATACACAGCTTATGTATTACACAGCAGAGATTCCCACTAGTTCAATATTCAATGTTCTTCCATTTTCTGTTGCATCAAGCTACAAATAGAAAGAAGAGAGGTATGCAGGCATATCTTTATTGTATAAATCAAAGCAAAACATGCACTTGACAACATTAAACAAGCAATAAAGATTTTATTCAAGGCTATTGCAATAGAGAAAATGGCCAAAACTGAGTCAGAATTCAACTCCACCGAAACACAAAAACAGTGGGGCTTTAAGAGCTGAGCAGAGGAGATCTCAGGTATCTGTGTTTGCTAGCTGCCTTTTACAAGGGAAAAGTAAGCTTTCTTATATTTTCATGGCAAGAGGTATTTACTACTTAGGTCAAGGAGCCTCCAGGGGAAGTTAGGCTCCTACCTTCCCACAGAAACTGGGAGATGGGGACACTCCCTTCCTTGATGATGACATTTCAAAGGGATGGCTCCCAGGTCCTTGAGAAAGACATTCATAGATTGTAAAATTGGCAAAATCATTTCTAAAATATTTACATCTCAAAGGGCCATAGAATGGATTTGTACTTACAGGTCTTCAGTAGGAAATGCTCTAAGGGAAGGGAAATTAAGAACCTATAGGCAGGAAAAAAATCCTGTGCAAAATACAGTCAGGCTGAGGGGAACTCTAAGGTACTCTTGGCCAATGTGAATATTTCTGCACCTAGTTTCTTGCCTCTTCTACTTTGCCTATTGTACCTTTGACTTTCTCCTTAGTTTCTGTCTTTGCGTACCTCTCTATCATCTCACCATTGGTAAAGGATACTATAACAGATAAATATGACTCATGCACATATGAACACTTGTAAGAGCTCACTGTTTTTGCCTACCAATGATGGCACTAGTGCTCATGAAGGCTTTCTCTCCAGGCATCTCCTCCTGTCATACACCTCCTATAACTGTTCGTTTCAGTGGCTTCTCATGTCCTCCAAGGCATGAGTTGTCTAAAGAATATGTTGTTGTTGTCTTTGTTACCCTTCTTTTATCTTTAGATTTGCTATTGGTACATTTCATTGTCTTTTATTCCAGTGTTCACAGAGTTAGATTTTAAAGCATGTGTGCTGGGCCTGGATTTATTTTTAGGTATGCATCTTGTTTCCTTAACTGGACAGTTGTGGTAAAAATGAAACAGCAGCTTGGTAAAATGAAGGTCTTAAGAGTGTTCTACAGGCATTCGTTTTCACCAGGGGAGCTTCTCTCGTTTTCCTCATCTCTCGCTCTCTTTTTCTTTATAGCTCCAATCTCTGGTACAGCTTGTCTGAGTTCTTTGTCAGGTCATAGTGAACTCACAGAGAGATCTTACATGAAAGAAGGTAAAATAGAAGCTGACTAAGGTGAGCCAGCTGTAGCACTTGAAACACTACACTGTTTCCACTAATCAAATAATTCCTCTGGGTAAATGCTATTCTCCTGGAAACATAATCTTAGAAGATGGATATTTGAAAAATGAGCATAGTCTAAGGATGTGATCAATGAAATGAACTTTAGATATAACAGAAAATTAGAAGGAAGCATAGACATGTCAGTAGCAGAGGACTCTAGGTTGCTATCTATCAAGGGATAGTGTTTCTATCCTAGTACATTAATCAGGAATGTAAATACTGAAATATTCATGAAAAGGATGGAAACAGGGAAGCTGACTTACAACCTAGAGCTCCAGTTTGATGAATGCTGTGCTGCCAAGGTAAAGCAAGAGGAAGAAATTGTCATGAACAAAGGCAGAGGCCCATCTTCATTTTTTTCCCTTTTACTTTGTATAGCACTAACAAAATGAGAATATCAGAAAATATAAATAAAAAACACATGCCTTGTATTGTTAAAAACAAAAATTCAACCATGGAATTTTAAACATCTAATTGGCTTTACTGAACTATTTATGAATCAGGCAGCATCCCAGAAAGTAGAGAGGAGCTCCAAAGGGCTACAGAAAGGGTGTCTGATGACATTGATCCTTCGTGCATACCTGGCAGCCAGGGTTCAATGATCAAACTGCACTTAGACAATATTTCCCCTGTGGAATGAAGGCAGATGAGACACTTAACTCACACAAGATGAGCCAACAAGACCAGGTCCAAAGACTGGTGCAGATCAGTTTATAGGGTCCACAGGAATGAGGCCTTTGCTTATCAATATCTTAGTGACCCTCTGTATTTTTACTACTGCTAACACTCAACTAAGAAGATTAACTCTTCTCCTTTCCCTTAAAATGCATTTCTAGAAAGCAAGCTGAGGAAATAGTGACTATATAGGAAATAATGAATACCCTGATTAAATTTCCGAGAAAACTAGCCAACAATACTGTTGAATGCTTCATTATAAAGATACATGTAAAAGGCAACAAGTTCTGCTTGAGAATATAAATTGCCTGGAGTGCTAAAAAGGCTAGTTGAGCACTTATTTAATAAAAGTATAGAAAACAGGCAAGCTGTTTTCCATTACATATATTTTGTTTTTGTATTCTAATACAGGAAAATTTGAATAACCTTCAACAACTTTTATTCAATAATAGATAATCCAGTTCATATATATTTTGATGATACAAAGTATTGAAGCTTAAGATAAAACTCTGTCTAGTACTTATGGTCAAAAACAGTCAGTAAATAGATGAATTAGGGTAAAAAGGAACATTCAGCCAATTAATGAAGTAGGGGTCTGCTTATACTTCTAGTGTAAAAGGTAATTCATTTTTCATTTTCTCAGAGTTAATCATAAAAACAGAACTTAAGGGAAGTCCTAGAGTAAACTAGTAAAATATATGAAGTTAAAACAGAAGTGAGAAAAGAAAAACATCTTAATGTCCACTAATGACTTAATCAGGATAGACCATCACTCTGTTAACAGATTATTACCCTTGATGGATAGAAGTGTGCCTAATGGATTTGGCCATTATTTTTCTCAGTTCCATACTTGAGATAGTTATTGATCTCTGCCTATGACACATATTTACGATGCATTTGTCACCAGTCTTTATGTAGCTTAAGAGGCTGGTGGGTCTTGACTTACTCTTTCTATGCTATTCTTATGTAACTATCCTTCAGAAGTGCTATTTGGGAGTTTGTGGTTTTAGCTGACTTGATGCATGGGTTCCTGTTTGGCTGAAAGCACTTGCTCAGGATCAACTGCCTTTTATCTCAATTTCATATTAAACTTGTCTGCCTATTGCTACATTTTCTCACTTGTCTCTTGCTCTGTTTCTACTTTGTCATGCAGACATAAGGATGTATGTAAAGTGTTCCACTCTTTTTGCCCACACTGCAGCTCTTTGTCTCTAGATGGACTGAGACTTCAAAACATAGTACCTTATACTACTGGGAATTACGGAGATCACCAATTTTTCTCACTATACTTACTACAAGGAATTTCAGAGAATAACTTGTATGCCACCACTTACAAGCATGCAGAACTTCAGTCCCTTCTGGGATAATATTTTTATTTAAGGAAAGCAAGAAAAGAAAAGAGATGAAGGATGAATGGAGGAAAGAGGAAGGAAAGGAGGAAGGAAGGAAAGAAGAGGTTTATGTTTTTCTATTCCTTATGCCTCCTAGCACAATTAATAAGCAATATGCCCTCCCCACATCACTCCCAACTCACCAACCAATCCAAAAAGGATAAAAAGGGTAAATATAACTCTTGTGACTTATTTACTCTGGAGAAAGTCCTTATTTTAAGGTTGAAATTAGAAAACAGATCATTTTAATGGTTGAGTACAGGTGTAATTGCTGCTTTTCAAGATTTCTGGGAAAGCTACAAGATGACTGATGTCCCAGCTGTGGCTGAGAAGCAAGAAATCTGCCCCTTCACTCTTTACCCACAATTCATAATAGCTGTGACTTCCCTTGATCATTTTCCTTGATTTTATGAGCTGTTGGTTTTCCGTGAGGACATGCATGATTCCCCTCAAGAGCTCTGTGTTCTGGCATTGTTTGCTGGCCTTGCTCCTAATAGTGTAGCCCAAAAAAGATTCAGGGTGAGAGGGTAGCATGGATAGAGTGACATATACAAAGGTAGCCGATATGATTTTTTATGGGGATTTAATGCTGATCACTACGGTATATCTGATTGCTGAACAAACTTTATAAAAGAGGTTCTCATCTATATTCTGTGCTTCTCATTGGTAGCCATAAGGAGCTATTATAAGCAAGGAAGTTACCTTCCCTTTGGAACAATAAAACAGTTGCCTCTGTTGACTAAAAACAAATAGAGTGCTAGATATTTCTCCAGAAAAATTGGATTTACCTGGGATCAATAGAGAATTGCAATTCAGGGTCTGCAACCATGGTGAGCCATGTGCAAGTGTCCACACAGCAAGAGAAGGAGAATGCTTTTACAGAGGGGGAAAGAAAGTCAGGAGGGCTATAGTCAACAAAAAGTCCATGGCTTTTCACTGTCTGAGTCCTTGCCAGGAAAGAAGAGGTGTCTTTTTTCTTCCTGTTGGACTCTTCTATTGTCACAGGGTGTGAGAACTCCCCCTTCTTCTCTCTCAACTTTATTTTATTAGGATCCTTGTTATTAATTTTTTAATTTTCCCCCTTTTGATCAAGATCTTTCTCTGAAAACATCACTGATCAAGAGTCAGGTCTTCTAGTTTCAGGGGCTTTTTGTCCCTCAGTGCCAGAAAGGACCTTTCCCTGGTGTATGTCTCACTTCAAAGAGAAAGTGTACAGTTTAGAAATCTATTGAAGTCACATGCAAGGAAAAAGGAGAGGTTAAGAGGGAGAACTCTCAGGCACCTTTTAATCTAAAGTCCATATGTTATCAAGATCACAGGTATTGGATATCATCTGAAGCATTGTCATCATCAATGGTTTGGTGAAAATTTTCCAACAGGCCTGGTCCAGATACCTTGGGAAAGTTGTCTCATCTGGTATTAACTGCTTCAATTCAAGGAAATTTTTACTTTCAGGTCACCAGATAATGTGCGGGTCAAGTCAGGGTTCTGCACTTTATTTAGATGTGTCACATGAATCCAAGAGTCTCTTCCTTGGAGTTTAGTAGCACAAGAATTGGTTAGCAGTACCTGATAGGCACCTTTCCAGGGAGGTTGAAGAGAGCTCTTCTGGAGTAATCTTCCCCAATAGATGAAATCTCCATCTGATGTAAGTCAGAGAAACCAGGTTGATAAGTTTGAATGACTATATTAAATTCCTCAGCTAATCTGTGAGGATCTTCAGTTATTTTGGAAAAATCTTTGACTGTGGCTCACAGTTCAGCTTTATTCCAGGGAGTATAAGATATTAAGGATTAAATCTTTGGATCCTAAGAAGGTTTAATTTTAAAGGGATAGATTCTGATAAGTTCAGTGGAAAAGGGAGTGGAGAGAGTTTCAGAGAAAAAAGGAAGTACCAAGAGAGAATTAGCATGGGGGAACTGTGGGTATATAGGAAGTGTAAGTATACAAAAGGGAAGGAGGAAGATGACACCAGAGGTAGAGTCTGACCACGAGGATCTGAAGGAGAAAAACAAGCTGATTCTAGAGGCAGTCTGAGACAGAGAAGCCAAGGAAGAAGAGCCTGAGACTCCCGGAGCCATTTTATCTATCTTTAATTTTTTATTTCTCTAGGTTAATCTTAAAATCTTACTTTGCAGAGAGGCGATTTTAGACTACTGGTAATGAAGAGAAGCCTCAAAATATCAATCAAAATAGGCATTCCATTCAGTTCTAGAATTTTTTGAGCTATTGTAATCCAATTTGGATTTAAGAAAATTAAATTTGGGTATTTCAAGTTCCTCATAAAGACCATTGATAATCTAAATTGCCTTTGGTCAGGTCAGTCCATTTAGTTAAAACTATAGGTGAGGAAGGACCACAGTTTTTAAACATAAAATAGGCTGGAGTGTCTATGCACAGGAAGGGGGCACCTTCAAAATATCTAGATAACTGGGATCTATTTCTCAAAGACTGTTTTTCTAGAGTAAAGGAACAATTTTTAAACAGCTTACAGCTCAAACAGCTCAATTCAAACAACTTGCTACAGAAACAGTCTGAAGGTCTAACACCAGCCAGTTCTAAGGAAACAGCTTGGTCCCAGAGGGGCCAAGCCAAAGGCTTCTCACCTGGTTTCCATAGAACATCCCCTATTCCAAAGTAATGGGCTGACAGATGAATTGGCACAGTTTCAGTGAAGCAGCCTCTGCTCCTGAAGGAATAGGCTGAAAGCATCTCAGCCAGCTTTGTTTGAAACAATCTGTTCTCAAAATCAGACCGAAGTGCCAAATGAGTACTTGCACAGAGAACAAGGCCTTGACCAGAAAGAACAAAACCTTAAAATAGATCCCAAATAAAGCCTGGAGAGTTTCAAATGCAAAGGGGTGTGAGTGCAAATGCAGGAGAAACACTCAAATTCCAAAGTCAGTGAGAAAAGCAGTGAGTTCAGTGGGCTCAATTGTGGGCACCACATCTGTTTGCTCACCAGCCCTGGAAGCTTTGGGCAGTCTTCTCTGGTCCCTGTACAAGCCATCAAAATGTCGATCTAAAACAAATAGACTATAATATATTTCTCTGGCAAAGATGGGTTTATTCAGCAGAGAATTGCAACTCAGGCTCGGAAACCATGGCAAACTACGTGGAAGTCCATGTACAGCAAGAGAAAGAGAACACTTTTATAGAGAAGAAAAGGAAATTGGGAAGGTTACAGTAAACAAAGAGTCCACGGTTCTTCACTGGCTGAGTTCTTGAAGGAAAGAAGACGGAGGGGGTGTCTTTCTTTTTCCTTTTGGGCTCTGCTATCAATTCAGCTTCCCCTTCTGGTCTCCTGACTTTATGTAATTAAGGTTTCCGCTTATTAATTTTCTATAACCCAAACTCATTGCTCTCTTCTATAAATCATCATTAATCCAAAATCCAAGATTCTAAAGAAAGTGAGATTCCAATTAGAGGAGATTTCCTGATGTGAACAGGGCACTTATTAAAAATTGTTTTACAGCCTTCAAAACCTGATAGTTCAAAAAAATATAATTTCTTCATTTGTCTGTCATTTCTCCCATCTCTTCTCTGCACTGTGTCCCTCTTCTTCTTATTCTAAATCTCCTGTGATCTTTCCTAATTTCCTGTAATCAGCACCACCCCTCTCCATGCTTTATCTCTGCTGTGAAGTATATACCACTGCTCTTAGGAGAAGTTGACTGCTTTGGATCTTAAAAGAGCATCTCTACTTGGTATTTCTAACAACCTCCTTTTCCTCTTCAGCAGACAGTTCATTCACTTCTGGAATCAACATGCCCTATCCAGAGCTCCTCTTCTTCAAACAGTCTCCTCCTTCAGTATTCATCATCCCAGTAACTGGTATCACTATCTGATCTGCCATCCAAGCATAGATGTTTTTCCCATTTTTTTCCTTTCTCAAATCTCGCACCTAATTGTCACCAATGGTTGTTGACTTTGCATTCAGTGTTATTTCCCAAGCCTTCCAATGCCTTGTCAACAGAAGTTCCCCATGTATTTTTTCCAACTGAATTACTGCAAGGTTCACAAAGCTGTTAACTCTAGTCTTGTCCCTTATCATCCATATCCCCACTGTCACTAGTACAATTTTACTAATATGCAAATGGGATGTTTCTTCCTTGTTTAAAATCCCATGGTGGTTTCCTACATCTCAGAGTACAAAGCTCAAACTCCTTAGAATTACATGCCAGGCTCTTCATGACCTGTCAGCTTTCTCTTATTATATGCTAGTCTTTCCCCCTCATACCCTATTGTTCTATGTACATTTAAAGTGTCATGCTTCCAAATGACTCCGCATCAGTGCACACACTCTGTCTTCTTAAAATACTTTACTCACCCTTCTTTCCCTAGAAAATCAATGCTGAGACCTAAAACGAGGTTCAAATATCACCTTGTTCCCTTCCCAAGTTATGAACTAATATTTTAATTTTTACTCTTTAGTCTTACATTATTTTCTAATCCAGTATTTTCTGATATTTCTACAGAACTGTGACCTTAGAACGGCAGGGACTGTATAGAATTGATGAAGTCAATTCAAAAATAAAAAGGTATACTTTCACTTCTAGCCAAGAAGATGTCAGTAGGGCCAGATTTACCTTACTGCACAAAATAACTAAAAAACTGGAAAATAAAATATATGAAACAACTGTTTTCAAGACATTGGACACCAGAGGAGAGTGATCCCTGAAAATCAGAAAACAAACAAGGTTAACTGTGATTAACAGCTTACTGCCTGGAGAGCACACCTGAGTCATGGCATGGTGAAGGGGACCCTCAGGGAGAGCCTGGTGGTCTCCTTGAGTTGAGGAGATAAAGGGGATTCAGGAGAGACTAAGGTAACTAGAGTTCATAGGGCAGAGCACAGAGAGGAGAAACTGGCACAGAGGAGAATGATCCATTAGGTTTGTTTTGTCTTTTAATGAGTTGTTATAAAATTGTTCTCTCTATCCCTGATAATATTATTTGTTCTGAAATTTAGTTTTATAATATTTATATAGCCTGTTCAGCTTCAGATTTTTTTTAAAAATTGGTGTTAGGGTGATATATTGTTTTGCATCTTTCTGCTTTTAACCCATGTCTGGGTTAAACACTTTATATTTCAAGAGTTTTTTTTTTTTTTCCAGCGTTACTGAGCTATCATTGACATATTACCTTGTGTAAGTTGAGTACAGAATAGGTTTTCAAGTTCCCATTCTTTTCTTTTCTTCTTCCCATGTTATTAATCATTATCAGCTCTTGGGAATTGCTATTGCTTCTAAATCCTAGAACATATAGGATGATTTTCTGACATGTTTCCTACTGCAATTAGGGACCCTCTAGAGGAAGTTTTGTCCCAAACTCTTGATGGAGTTACATTGATTGACATAAAGAGAAATGTGCTGAATGGCACCTAACAATTACTGAGCACTTACAGTGTGCAAGAACTGGTGTTTAGCGCTTCACGTATCATGTCACCCTGGATTCTCACAACAACTTTTGAAATTGTGATAGATAGATATACACACACACATATATATGCATATACATATATTTATATGTACACATATACACACATATATGCATATATATGCATATACATTTATGTGTACATATATACATATGCATGCATATAAACCAATTATATAAAGATACATTCCTAAAATTCTAGGACTTTCATTAGCTATTTTGCTCTTTATTTTCCATATGTACCCCTTAAATTTTACCCCCTTCAAGAGAATTTATCATTCTGGCAGCCTTACACACTGGAGACATATAATACAAATTCATTAAATTCACAGTACCCCCGATGTCTAAGTCAAAAGCGAAAAAACAGGCATCTTCAGGACTCACACCTTATCTTATATCTCACACCTTATATAATAGATTCTTATGTCTATTTGCATCATGCTTACTAAAGCGTTTCTCAAAATGCGAGAGTGTATGTGTGGAGAGAGAGAGAGAGGAAGACTAATAATAAATAGATTACGGACTTTCATTACAAAATGAAAGGAGAGGGCCCATAAACTAAGTATTCAAGATATCCTCTAAAGTATGGACACATAGGCAGATACACATCATGTCATCGATTATACCTTCAATGTTAACAATTATCATATTATTATCTATGTTTCCAGACTAAATGTATAACCGAAATGCTGGTGGGGAACTCAGCTTGCTCCCTTAATGAATTCCTATTATTTCTGCTTCTAAAGGTCATGTACAAGAGAATAATTTTTACAAGAATGTTTCATTGAGATTTTTTCTGGACACGCTTGACAACACTATATGTGCAACAATCAGTCAACAAAATGCAATCATTAGATCCAGAGTTTATGACTTTAAAAAACATCAACTAAGAGCCCTGGCCACTATGATTCATAAAATATGCAATAACATGTTTTGAGAAAAAATGAAAAACAGGAAGAAAACAATGTGTGCTCCCAGCAGGCGAAATATTGCTGGCATTGTAAAAAATAACAAAACCTGATAACTCAATCCATTTCACATGTCAAAGAATAGACAATTTGTTTAGGTTACTTGGTTAAGTTTTCTGTTTCTTATGGAATAAGTTCAAGAGTATTAAGTAAAGTAAATGTCTAGTGATTGTGGAGAGGCAAGTGACTGATAGTTGACTTTTACAATCAGACTGAAAAGATATTTTTGCAACAAGTGACTTATCCTTTGCTTCACCAATATAGTTTTGTTTTACTTTCAGAAGAAACAAAAGAAAATCAAATATTAGCCAACTTACATTAATACAATCTATGTCCCTATGGCTGGGGGAAAAAAATATGGTGATCCATAGCATCTGGTGGCAACAAAAAGTAAATTGGTGCTTTGGTTAAAAGAAAGAATGGGTCTGTGTCAGAATGACAAAACTGCATCAATATGAATAAAATAAATTAAAGCAGTATTGGGATACAACACATGGATTAAATAAATACAAGTCCATGTTGATATAAATAAAAGATTGAATATATAAATAATGGCAGAGAAGGGATAAATCTTCCTTATATAATAATTCCAAATAATAAATGTAGAAAAATGAGGGAAATAAAAAATCACCATTAGAGCACCTCAGTACAACAGCTGCAGCTAAGATTCTCTGAAGAATGCTAAAATTAGTGGGCAAAAGTTTAAAAGAAATAGGACATTTGCATAGTCTGAAAGTGTCTCTGATTAAACATTTATTAATTAATGTGGTGGCTTTAACTTATGTCCATAAATTATTTGATATTCCTCTTGATATTCCTCTCTCCAGAAAGTGGAGCTTAATTCCTTTCCCCTTGAGTGTGGGCCAGACTTAGTGACTGACTTCTGTCAAATATAATATGGAAATGGGAAAATATTATAAGGAAGTCTCTGAAGAAACTATGAAGAAATTGGGGGAATTCCCTGGTGGTTCAATGGTTAGGACTTGGCGCTTTCACTGCCAAGGGCCCAGGGGTTCAATCCCTGGTCAGGGAACTAAGCAGCCAAAAATAATAAAATAAAATAAAAAGAAATTGGCAGACATCACCTTAACCAAGCAATCAAATTTAATGGCACCGGTAATAAATCAGGCTCATATAGTGTCAGGACACAGAAGCCAACCAGAAATAACTTTCAATGGCCATAGTTAGAACAATATAAACAGCAAAATTAATTATCTATCTATCTATCTATCTGTATGATGCAATATGAAGAGCACTTCATTTCTGTGGTATTTTTTCCAAATATCTATAACTCCAATCTAATTATGAGATCTATTCAGCCAAACCTACATTGAGACACTCCACAAAATACCTGACCATCACTCTTACAAAGTGTGAAGGTCATGAAAGACAAGGAAAGCCTTAGAAATCATCACAGATTGTAGGAGATTATGTAGACATGATAACTAAATGCAATGAGGAATCTTGGATTGGATTTTAAAATAAAGAAAGGACATTAGTAAAGAAACTCTAGAAATCCAAATAGTCTGAAGTTAAATTAATAGTGTTGCATCAATGTTAATTTCTTCATTTTGGTACGTGTATCGTGGTTACAGAGGATGTCAACGGTAAGGGAAGCTGGGTGAAAGATAAGTAGAAATTTTGTGTGCTGTCTGTGAAATATTCTGTAAATCTAAAATGATCGAAATAAAGTTTAAAAATGAAAGCTAACCCCCCAAAAAACTCTTTTGTAAATGTTTAATCTTTCATGTGGGTCCTGGACTCTAAACACTCACTCTAAAGGAGTTTTATTTAACAAAAATGATAGACGTATATTTTTGAAAGTGTAGCACTACTTCTTATGAAGTTAATTGAGGGTTTCTTCTGAAGTCTAAAACTCTGAATAAGGGGTATATTGTGGCTCAAATAACCTTGCCTGTACTTCCCCTCTACTAACAACATATATATATATGTGTGTGCATTCATGCAGTTGTGTTGTGGCTGTGTGTTCACACAAATGTTAAGAATTCTACAGAAACGCAGGCACCCAAACTCCAGATTGTCATATTTAAAACAGAATGTGTTTAGTAATTAAGAGGTTAAATCTATTAATTAATTAATTGAAAGTAATTGAGTTCATGTCTCCATAGTTGTCAGAAATAAATCAGAGCCTGAGACAAGACTATTTAAGGTACAAGTGAATTCTGAGAGTGAGCAACTTACCTAGGTTGATTGATAACTTCTTTCTGAGATAAGTAAATTTTAAAGCAAATATATGTCAACCTTAAGCATATCTTCAACTAACGTTGACTATCTGATGATTGGTGTCAGCTGGGAATGCCTTGGTAAACAAAACCACCAGAGCCTGGCCTGCCCTTATAGAGCATATATTCTAGCTGGGTGTAGGGTTGAATGGAAATGAAATAATAAATTAAACAGTATACATGTATAAATTCATGTACTTACTGGTTTCTGTTGTGAAAGAGGTGCATTTAATGCCAGGTCTTATCCCACATAAGCCTGAGGACATCCCTAGAAGAACATGCTAGAATCATTCCCACTGTGCAGGTGGGGAGACAGACAGGCCTTGAGAGATACAATGTCTTACCCAGGATGGAGAACAGGAAACCCTAGAGTAAGAGGTTTTTCACATGCTGTAGACATTGGTTCAACCCTTAACTCAACACAACTGGTCATTTACCAGGAGGTTACTTAAGTAAAAACTGCTGTGAGGAAAATAAGACAAGATTATGTAAGAAAGAATTACCGTGTATATCTTTTTAGATTAAGTGTCCAAAGAAGACCTCTCTGAGGAGGCTGCTGCTTTAAACTAGTGTCTTGCAGCTTTGAACCCACCCTTCCATACCCTTTTCATGATATTGAAGCTGGAACCCTGCCAAACATGTATTTACTTCGTCCACTGCTTCTTATCAAAATTTGCCAGTAAGGGGGACAAAAAGAAGTCTGAATATCTCCAGAATTGAAGAGACATACTTCTTTCTGTTGCTGTCAGCATAATCCCAGACAAAGTTTTTGTTACCTCAGTAGTGGGAGTTCATCCTACCAGCAGCAGTTCATTCTAGAATACAACAATTTACCTTATTCCCAACTCTCCCTGATCACATCCCAATAAGAAGCCAGCACCAGCTGTCCAGAGCCCATTCTCCAGAGGATCATATTCTAGCTCCTCTGAACCCCACTTTTAAACCCTGAGACACTAGTACCAGCTAAGCAGCGAGCTCACCCCATATTTATAAATGCAAAATCTTCTAAGATCTTGCATTTTAATTATTCTAATTGATTTTCATTTCCCCCCAGCCCCCCGAGTCGCTAGCTGCTTACTTCACTTAATGATATGAACTCTGCCCATTTGGCACCTTCAGTTCTCTGAGACCAGTTGACCAATTTTCTGTTAGACTACCCTGTGTGGTTTCATTGTCAACCAGAAGATTCCTAATCTCACACTCATCTAACTCCAACCCTGGTTTAAGAAACGGCAATGCGGAAACATTCAGGAAAGGAATAATGATGTACTTTAAAAAAATTATTACATGTTTTTTTTTTTTTTTTAAAAAAAAAAACAGTAGCTGGACTACAATACCACTTGGAAGTAATGAGACACCCCTCTTATCCAAGCTAAGATGGGGTCAAGGAGACGTAGTAGAGAGTCAGGACTTTGACCACCGCCCAGTAGGAAGGCAGATGAGATGTAAGAGGAGGCCACATGTGGAGCAGTAACAAGGCACTCTTACCCATCCCAGGGAAGGTAGTATCAGCAGATACTACTAGCGGAAATCAAACCTCCCACCCATACCAGGCAGTAATGGGGACTCCACCACACTCAGGAATCCATGGACGCAGAGTGGAGAATGTGGACTTCTGCTCCCACCTGGCAGTAATAAAGCTGTACACTCCTGTTCCCTTGCTGAAACATTGTCAGAGGAAGCCAGCTCATATAGAGGATGTAAATAAGATCTAGGTTCTTATAAAATAATAACAAAAGGCTAAGTTTCAATTGAAAATCACTGATCATGCCAGAACCAGGAGGATCTTAAACCGAATGGAAAAAGTCAGTCGATTAGTCGATTGATGCCAATATCAGAATGACAGAGAGAGAAAGAAGAGAACTAAGGCAGAATATTCCCCCTGCCCTCTGGGTGTATTTTCAAAGATTTTTACAGTGTATGATACTCTGGGTAGAGAAGAGGCAGCAAAAATGCATTATGATTTTGGTTTCCTAACAGTTAGAGATGGAGACCTCTAAATCTGGGCTTGAATAACAAACCTGAGGTTCGGCCAGCATCAGAGAGGTGGGTAGGTAGCTTGATGAGGTCATTGTTGAGAGGGCTTTCCTCGTGATTGCAAGCTTAATGTCTGCAATAGCATCTCAGGAAAATGAAGAGGTCTCGTACAGAATTAATTGCACCTTAATGCTTTATCTTCAAAAGAAGTAGGATAAAGAATAAAGTTCCAGGCTTCTCTGGTGGTTGTTGAGAATCTGCCTGCTAATGCAGGGGATACGGGTTCGATCCCTGGTCTGGGAAGATCCCACATGCCGTGGAGCAACTAGGCCCGTGAGTCACAACTACTGAGCCTGCGTGTCTGGAGCCTGTGCTCTGCAACAAGAGAGGCCGCGATAGTGAGAGGCCCGTGCACCGCAATGAAGAGTGGCTCCCGCTTGCCACAACTAGAGAAAGCCCTCGCACAGAAACTAAGACCCAACACAGCCAAAAATAAATAAATAAATAAATTAATTAAGGAGCCAGATTAAAAATAATAATAATAAAGTTCCATCTGTTTTTAGTAAAGTGGATAGGCTATATAAAGCAAGTGTTTGAAGGAAACATCCTTTTGACAGAGGCTACAGTAAATGTTCATTATTGGACAAATGTGTTGCACCGTATTTTATCAATTAAATCAATTAAACCTCATCACAAAGATATTTTTCCGTATTTTCAGGTATTATCTGTAGTTCTGGTAAAGGAAAATATATAAACCTCGTGTATTTTATATAACTCATTATCTTAGTAGGTTAATGACAAATGGAATAGATAGACATATGATTCCATACCCAGAATATAAATTCCTCAAAGAAGAGCTTATGCTACATACCTTTTAATGTGAATCAGGGTTTCTTAACTTTAGCACTATTGACATCTTAGGACTGATAATTCTTGGTTGTGGGATGCTGTCCTATGCATTATAGTATGTTTAGCAGCATTCTTGGTTTCCTAACAGTAGATGCTAGTAGCATCTCTCCTCCACAGCTATGACAACCAAAAATAGTCTCCAGACATTGCCAAATACCCTGCGGGGGGGGGGGGGGGCAAAATTGTCCCTAGGCTAAGAAACACTAATGTAAATAAACTTTTAATATAGTGCTGTGGTCAGTATTTCAAACAGAAAATGGAGAGATATTTGGATGAGTGTTCTTCCACCTAGAGCAATGGTATATGCAAGAATGGTTGGCAGGACAGCTTGAAGGAGGAAATTGTGTCTATGTTCTGATGGAGTTCAGGATATGACATCTTGCCGTATTGAATATTTTAAACTGTAGTAGTTGGAGAAAACGGCAGAAGCAAGAAGGTCTTTCTGACCTTTCTCTCTGCCATTCTCCCCTGAAGCAGGTCATAAGACCCTCATGTGACAGGTGCCCTCCCCGTACTAGGAGGAAAAAAACATCCTTATCTCCAAGACTGATGGACACTGAGAAGAACCCACAGAACAGACCTTGTTAAGTTCCTGCCACTGTACAATACTTAGTTCATACTCTTTGTCCTATCATATTTCTCCACAACTGTCCACTCTTCATCAAACTGAGCATAAAACCACTCCACTTTAACCATTTCTTCAGGTCTTTATTTCCTTATGAAGGCTCCCTTGTCACAGAAAACTTATATTACATAAATGTATATGCTTTTCTCTATTAGTCTGTCTTCTTCAGTTTAATTTTCAGACCCAGCCAGGAACCTTAAGAGGGTCAAGGAAAATTTTTCACTCCCCTACATTTCTTATCTGTTGTACCCCCAGGGTTCAAAATGCCCACACACTAAAGATCAGAAATTGACTTATGGATTAATGAATAAAGAAGTGAATGTCAATGAAAAATTTTAACTTACACGTGGGACTTACTGTTGTCTTCAATCCTTACTGATGTGCTCAATGGGGGAAAAATTGTGTTTATTGTGTTTGATGTTAAGAGTGTTATCCCAGAGCAGTGAGTGTGATTTGAGTCAGGAGAGTACAGTTCCAAATAAGGAAACATGCTGTGTTATCTCTCAATATATTCCTGCTTCTCTAGGGTAGGAATTACATATCCCTTGATCACTATTATGTTTCCCTTGCTAGCTGAGTGACTGCTAAATAGTAGACATTTGTTTTTAAAATTACATACACTCATAAGTGGAAAAGTTTAGCACTTTTAAAATATAAAATCAGAGAGTTCCCCAATCATTGGAGTTATTTGGCACTCCCCAAATGATTACACAATGTGGATCTTATAACAAGAAGGCAGGCATCAGGTAGGGGTAGAACTACATGATAGATAAGACTATTTGACTATTCTGACCATGATATTGTAGAGTTCCATTAAATTTATGCACATAATTTGACTACTTTTTACATGACTATTAGGAAAATCTGTCCCACCATCTGTAAAGCATTCCTCAAAAGATGAAGCTCCTTGTTCGTGTGAGATGAGAGAGCTGGACCTCTTATTCATGGGGTCATGAGATGGTTTAAAAACACTTAAAAAGCCCTTCTTTTTCTTATTCTTCCAGATCATCTCACCCTGTTACATAAATTTCGGAATTTTTAGGTTTCCCAGAACTGTGGTAGGAGGCCCCCTTGGTAGAGGCTAACTAAATAAAATTTTCTTCCTAAACAGTGGCTGATTATGGGATTTCTGTCAGGGAATACACCATAGAAGCCAAGCTATAGTCAATAAAACTTATGTTGTTAAATGTTCCTTAAGTGCTGCTCCACAGTGTCATACAAGTATTACATATTGTGATGTGTATGCATTCCCTTCCTTGTGGATGCATTAACAGAGTTAAACAGAGAGCAGTAACTGCAGGGTCCTTACGGCCCCCTAGCTCCTGGAGTACCTTTTCTCTGGGGACAAAGTCACATTGGTTGAAATTCCTTTTCTGCTGGAAATATTCTTTATTGGAAGATATCCCCAGAGCAACACTGTCTGGTGCCGCAGAAGAGCATCTTAGTTTTAAAAATAGCACCTGCTGAGGTTTTCTTAATCTGCCTGGAAATGATTGTGTGCCATTTGGGCATTTGCCTGCTTATTTCATCTCTTGTGCACATATTGCCCAACAAAACATAATTTAATGTTTTCATTTTTCCTTAATTTAAAAATAGCTTCAGCATTTGAGAGCCAATAGAAATAATGATTAGTAATAAATAGTGGTTTCAAAATGCTGAAAAATCTGCAAAAGAGACTGTAGTAGATTATAAAATGGTCACAATACTTTGCAATACCTCTGATTTAAAGATAGGGTTTGAATCCCCAACCAGGTCTGCTGTGCTGTGGTATTTTGACTTGCCTATGGCAAAGGTTACCTTGTGCAGGTTTCTGGCCAAGGCTTCAGGATGCCTTGCAGCTCCAGCTGTTGCTGCTTTTGGATTCCGGCACCTTTGTGTGAAGAAACTGAATTCAACCCTACCTCCCAATTCAACCCTACCCCCCTTTTCCCTTTTGGTAGCCATAACTTTGTTTTCTATGTCCGTGAATCTATTTCTGTTTTGTAAATAGTTCATTAGTATCATTTTTCAAGATTCCACATGTAAGTGATATCATATAATATTTGTCTTTCTCTGTCTGATTTACTTTACTTAGTATGATAACCTCTAGGTCCATCCATGTTGCTGCAAATGGCATTATTTCATTCTTTTTATGGTTGAGTAGTGTGCCGTAGTGTGATATATATCACATCTTCTTTATCCATTCATCTGTCAATGGACATTTAGGTTGCTTCCATGTCTTGACTATTGTAAATAATGCTGCTGTGAACATTGGGGTGCATGTATCTTTTTGAATTAGAGTTTTATCCAGATATATGCCCAAGAGTGGGATTGCTGGATCATATGGTAGCTCTGTTTTTAGTTTGTTAAGGACCCTCTATACTGTTATCCATAGTGGCTGTACCAATTTACATTCCCGCCAACAGTGTTGGAGGGTTCCCTTTTCTCCACACTCTCTCCAGCATTTGTTATTTGTAGACTTTGATGATGGCCATTCTAACCAGTATAAGGTGATACTTCATTGTAGTTTTGATTTGCATTTCTCTAATAATTAGTGATGTTGAGCATTTTTTCATGTGCCTGTTGGCCATTCGTATGTCATCTTTGGAAAAATGTCTATTTAGGTCTTCTGCCTATTTTTTGATTGAGTTTATACTGAGTTGTATGGGCTGTTTGTATATTTTGTAAATTAATCCATTGTCAGTAGCATTGTTGCAAATATTTTCTCCCATTCCACAGGTTGTCTTTTCATTTTGTTTATGGGTTCCTTTGCTATGCAAAAGTTTTTAAGTTTAATTAGGTCAAATTTGTTTATTTACATTACTCTAGGAGACAGTTCCAAAAAGATCTTACTGCAGTTTATGTCAGAGTGTTCTGCCTATGTCTTCCTCTAGGAGTTTTATAGTATCCAGTCTTACATTTAGGTGTTTAATCCATTTTTAGTTTATTTTTGTATATAGTGTTAGAGAATGTCCTAATTTCATTTTTTTGCATATAGCTGCCCAGTTTTCCCAGCACTTATTGAGAAGACTGTCTTTTCTTCATTGTATATTCTTGCCTCCTTTGTAGTACTTTAAACATAAGTGCATAGGTTTATTTCTGGGCTTTCTATCCTGTTCCATTGATCTTTGTGTCTGTTTTTGTGTCAGTACCATACTGCTTTGATTACTGTAGCTTTTTAGTATAATCTGAAGTCAGGGAGCCTCATTCCTCCAGCTCCGTTCTTCTTTCTCAATATTGTTTTGGCTATTTAGGAACTTTTGTGTTTCCACACAAATTTAAAAATTTTTTGTTCCACTTCTGTGAAAAATGCCATTGGTAGTTTGATGGGGATTGGTTGAATCTGTAGATTGCCTTGGGTAGTATGGCCATTTTAACAATATTGATTCTTCTAATCCAAGAACATGGTATATCTTTCCATCTGTTTGTGTCATCTTCGACTTGTTTCATCAGTGTCTTATAGTTTTCAGAGTACAGCTCTTTTGCTTCCTTGCATTTTATTCCTGGGTATTTTATTCTTTTTGATGAAATGGTAAATGTGATTGTTTTCTTAGACTACAAACTTATAGTAAGTCCAGCTGAAATCAACCAGAGAACTCCCAACTGACTCCCATTATTGTGAGCTAAAAAAAAGGTCATTGTTTTAAGCTAGCAAATTTTAGTATAATTGGTTATAGCAAAAAATAACTGATTCAGAAATTGCTTCATAAAAATGAGGTAATGTGGTAGCAAATTTAGATCATGTGCCTGTTTTTAATTCTTCTTCTAGAATGCAAACTTATCAAAGCAGTAAGCTCATCTTTCTTGCTTGTGGCTGTATGGTCAGTAACTAGAACAATAAATGAGGAAGAGTTAATGAATTCAATTTAGTGGCAAATACTTTCAGTGTGACACTGTCTTAATTTTATAAGATTCTGTCCTCCCTTTAAACTCTAAGAAAACTTCTATCAAGGGGTAACCTCTGTCCAGATCAAACCAGAAGATCTCACTCATGGGTGTAGTTTGAATTTTCCTCTCATCCTGAAATACAACATCACACAAAGAATGGTAGCAAGCAGTCAGTCAGCCTCTCTCTCTCTCGCTCTCTCTCTCTCTCTCTCTTCCCATCCCTCCTCTTTGTCTATAAAGTAGAATTTAACATACAACATGCCTTGCCCCAGTAGTCCAATAGTTAATCAGCAACAGGCCACTGGTTACAACTGGTTTTAGAGTTAGGTTGCTGTCAACCATAATATCTAAAGATGCTTGTCTTTGGAGAAAATAGCTTTCCCTAAGACGAGACTGTGATAGTGATATAAGAGACACAGCTCTCAGTTGTGGTTTAAAATAACTGTTTGCAGACAAGAATAATATCATGCCCACTTCAGGGGATAAACTTCTCTTGACTGGACTGCAGTTTGGGAGAAGAGAAGAGCTAGGGATTATATTTCCCTAATTAGGTATGGAAGACAGCAAAATATTGTCCTGACACATTCACAGAAGGCAACAGCAATCTTATAAATTCTATAAACACAGACAAACCTGAAAAGTTGCAAGCTAACATCAGATGGCTAATGTCAGTGTGTACTCAGGGCAAACAAATGAACAAACAAAACCGAAAACTATCTACAGTCTCAGTCAGTAGGGGAAAGAGTCAAACGTTATAACTTAGATTGTAATAAATGCTGAATTTCATATTTGATTGTTATTAATTGCAGGGCACAGTTCATTGCTTCATATTATAAATGTTTATGTAAAAGAAATGAATACATATTTACATAAAAGAAAGGAACTACCATGTTTATGTTTTATTTAGTTAATAAATTGATGTGGGGAAATAACTTGACAGGATTGATCAGTTAACTTCTATCAGTTTCCTACAAAACAATTTGAATTTCAAAATGTTACTGGTAATTGGTTAATACACTGATTAGTAAGTACTACCCCTACACTCCGCCCCCTCTAAAAGTGGATCCTTAGATCAGCAGCCACTAGGGAAGAAGGATTTAAAATCAAAACTTATTATTTTACTACTGCAGCAAAGGCATATATAGACAGGTTTAGAAACAGATAATCACTTTTTTAGCCTGTTCCTTTAGCACTCATTTAATGATTAATGGCATTTAATCATGGTGAGGATGGCAGGAGTGAGGTAGAACAGCTAAGGAAGCAGAATAAGGAAGCTTAACTTAATTCCTCCTTCCCTTTTCTGTGTGTTGTTCAACCCTAGAAACACTAGCTGGCATTTAAGTATAGGTTTATATATATACACACACATATATATAAATTCAGTTCTGTAGTTGCACTAGCCACATTTCAAGGGCTTGGTACCCACATGTGACTACTGCTTGCCATTTTAGACAAGAGAAGTATAGAACATTTTCATCATCTCACAAAATTCTATTGACCAGCACTGTTCTAGAGTATGGTTTCATCCTTCTAAAATCCCACTCAAAAACTATATACCATAGCCAAGTATGGGTGTAATTTTGTTTTAGATGAAAAGTTTTATTCATATTATTTTTTAAGTTGAAGTATAGTTGATTTACAATATTGTGTTAGTTTCAGGTGTACAGCAAAGTGATTCAGTTATATATACATTTTTTTCAGATTCTTTTCCATTATAGATTATTACAAGATACTGAATATAGTTCCCCGTGCTAGACAGAAAATCCTTTTTGTTTATCTATTTTATATATAATGGTGTGTATCTGCTAAGCCCATACTCCTAATTTATCCCCGCCACCCCCCCACCTTGGGGAATCATAAATTTGTTTTTCATGTCTGTGAGTCTGCTTCTGTTTTGTAAATAAGTTCATTTGTGTTATTAATAGTTTTCAGGTTCCCTCTAAGTTAAAAATGCATGTAGCAAGACTTCTCATTGAATTTGAAGTGTTTGTGCTCATGATGGCTCTTCAAGAAAAAAGTGTAATATATGCATTGATTCCTAAAGTTATTTAACCTGAGAAACCTATTTTTAAAGTTTTTCACTGGGCTGTTCTTATTAAGAACTCATAGTTCTGTTGGCAACATTCAGTTTGCTTTATCAAAAAGTACCAGCTAGCAATACATAAATTCCAGCAACCCTCCTCAAAAGGTCACAGATTTTCTCTGCACCAAGGAAAGTTGCCCATCCAAGGAAAATTGTGTTTATACTAATGGCAGAGCCTGCATATTCTCTCAAATTCTCTCTTATCCTGTATATTTATTAGGTTATTAAAACTAAACTTCATAGCAATAGGCTAGATTTCTTCAGTCATTCTAAAATAAGTAAGGGTAAGGTGGGTCACTAAGATTCACTATTATGATTTATCAATCACCAAAGCATTTACATTGGTCCTTAAGTCTCATGAAGTAGAGAAAAAGTGATGGAAATTCAAATAACAAGATAGGACTCGTCATTCCCCTTTCAGTAAGCGACTAATGCTCAAGTATTTTAAATGTTTCTCTAACTTATAGAACTGGTAAGTGGTGGAGCTGAGATAGAAGAACAGGGCTTCTGATTCCAAAAAACCTTTTTCCCCTTCTTCAGCCACAGCTCTGACCAATGCAACTGGCCCTTCTTGATGGGAGGAAAAATAATTTTAGACTCATTCAAATAATAAGATCTGAAATAGAGCATCCTGTTAAAAAAGAGTGCAATAAGAGGCAAAGAGCAGTCAGTGGACCATAGTCCCTGCCTGAGCTGAGAACATGATGTTTGTTCCTTGATTAGGGTTCACTTCTGCCACCTGAGAATCATTCTCTGCAACTCTTGGGTCTCCCTTCACACCCCCAGTTCCATTCTCTGAATCATTTTTTTTTCTTAATTGCAATTCTCTTAAAATCTTCATGGGGTTCTTCTTAATGTTTTGGTGTTCAGTTTATTAGAAGAAGTCACACCTGCAAATCTTTTCAAGACAGGTTCCTTTCTGCTTGGGCTGAGAGCCAGAATGTGGAAGACAACACTCTTAAGATGCTTAAAAGCCTCTTTATCTTGTTAAGAGGGTCTATGAAGCATGGTTTTAAGTTCTTTTGAAATCTTAACAAAAGGCTTTGGTTTTAAACCTTTTAAATGTTATTTATCCTCATGACATTTTTTACTTTGAGAGAGGAATTTGGCTTTTGGATAGGCTGGTAATGAAAAATAGTTTTATTTGTGAATCCAGAAAATCCTGGCTCATTTATATTTCATATAAATGTTGCCTGCAATCAGAATAGTTCTTTGTCTATATTCAAGATCGAAAGATAGATAGATAGATAGATAGATATCCATATCTTATCATCGGTCACTGAAAGAGACCAGATGGCGCTGTCAGTGATTTGCCTAGAGATCTTCTTAGCCAAACCACCAGTTCATTATGTACATTTTATATTTTCCATTTTACCCAGGTGACAATGTTTTTGCCAAACTTTCTGCCACCCCACCACATTACAGGAGTGATTTTTATCCACACTCCAGTACTAATTTCTTCCCTGTCCTTCCAGCCTCCATCATCAGTCTGCCTGAGCTTTTTTCAACTTGTCTACCACCCAGTCCAGTATCATTGCCACATTTCATAAAATTTTGTTACAGCAGCACCCCGATTCTAGGTACCAAATTCTATTCCAATAAGCTATTGCTGTGTAACAAACTACTGCAACACATAATTGCTTAAATTGTAAATAGTGTAGTTCAGGGCTTTTGGCAAGGCTTGGGCTATGTAATACTTCTATTCTCATAGAATTAATGTAGTCAATGGATTGTATTCATCTGCAGAATGAGTTGTTCTGGAGGGTCGAAAATGGCTTCATTCACATCCTTTGTACCTGGATGTGGATGGCTAGAATTCTGGGCTCACATGGGAATCTCAAGCTAAGCATTTGTATGTTGCTTCCTCATTATGGAGGTTTCAGGTTTGAATTTCTTACTTGCTGGCTCAACACGCTTAGGAGTTTTTTAAGAGACATACATGGAAGCTACAAGGCTTCTAATGACCTAGCATCAGATACCTCAGACTATTACTTCTCCATATACATTTGGTCAAGCAAGTCACTAATACCAGATTCAACAGGATGGCATTAGATTATACCTTCTAGGTAGTAGGAAAAGTAACAAATTATTCTTCATCTGTCTCTAATCATGAAAGAGTTTTCTTCTAGATGGTTTTTCATAGGAATGTGAAGTGTGGGCTCACACTAGATAAAAATATAAATTGCAGATACCTTTTTGTTCTCCAGAGATTTTTTTCTTCTCTAACCAGTTTTTCACTGAAACCTCAGTGTTTTCCCAGCTTTATACATTTGTTCAATAATCAATTAGATCCTTTGTTATAAATGACTGAAAATCTGACTAAAACCAGATTTTCAGATACAAAAAGTTAAAAAAAATCTTGGTCCAAAGAACAATTTTTCTGACCCAAGTAATGGAAGAGACTATTGTGGCTAGCTTCAAATGATGTTTAAACTAGGGGATCAAAGGATGCCATCAGCTCTCAATTTCTCCATTTTATGACTCTAGATGGAGTCAAGTCTCAGGTCTATGCATGGCAGAAATTCTGTAAGATTTTTTAGGCCTCTGTATTTCCATGTTCAAATCCAGTGGCAAAGAAGCATACATTTTCAGGATTAGTTCTGATTGGACCTGAGCCAACCATTATGGAGAGGATAATATAAACTATGGGCCTAGATCACAGCCTGGGTTTGCATACACTCCTGGAGCAAGGCTGTGTGTGAAGTCATATGGATTTAAAAAGCATGAAAGTAGGACAGGTGCTTCCACAGAAAACATTGGGTTATTTTTACTAAGGAAATAAAGACCTAGATTGGTTCAAGATGGCAGAGTACAAGGACCTGCACTCACTCCCTCTTGCAAGAGGACTGGAATCACAACTAACTGCTGAAGAATCATTGACAGGAAGACACTGGAACTCACCAAAAAAGATACCCCACATCCAAAGAAAAAGGAGAAGCCTCAGTGAGACAGTAGGAGGGGCGCAATCACAATAAAATCAAATCCCATAACCGCTGGGTGGGTGACTCACAAACTGGAGAAAAATTATACCACAGAAGTCCACCCTCTGAAGTACAGGTTCTGAGCCCCACGTCAGGCTTCCCAACCTGGGGGTCTGGCAATGGGAGGAGGAATTCCCAGAGAATCAGACTTGGAAGGCTAGAGGGATTTGATTGCAGAACTTCGACAGGACTGGGGGAAACAGAGACTCCACTCTTGGAGGGCACATACATAGTACTGTGTGCATTAGGACCCAGAGGGAAGGAGCAGTGACCCCATAGGAGACTGAACCAGACCTACCAGCTAGTGTTGCAGGGTCTCTTGCAGAGGCAGGGAGTGGCTGTGGCTCACCACAGGGACAAGGATACTGGCAGCAGAAGTTCTGGGATGTACTCCTTGGCGTGAGCCCTCCCAGAGACTGTCAGTAGCCCCACCAAGGAGCCTCTGGGCTCTGGTGCTGGGCTGCTTCAGGCCAAACAACCAAGAGGGAGGGAACTCAGCCCCACCCATCAGCAGACAAATGGATTAAAGTTTTACTGAGTTCTGCTCAACAGAGAAACACCCAACTCTACCCACAACCAGTCCCTCCCATCAGGAAGCTTGAAGAAGCCTCTTAGATAGCCTCATCCACCAGAGGGCAGACAGCAGAAGCAAGAAGAACAACAATCCTGCAGACTCTGGAACGAAAACCACATTCACAGAGAGATAGACAAAATGCAAAGGCAGAGGACTATGTGCCAGATGAAGGAACAAGATAAAACCCCAGAAAAAACAAGTAAATGAAGTGGACATAGGCAATCTTCCAGAAAAAGAATTCAGAATAATGATAGTGAAGATAACCCAGGACCTCGGAAAAAGAATGGAGGCAAAGATCAAGGAGATGCAAGAAGTGTTTAACAAAGACCTAAGAGAATTAAAGAACACCTAGAAGACTTACAGAACAAACAAACAGAGATGAACAATACAATAACTGAAATGAAAAATACACTAGAAGGATTCAGTAGCAGAATAACTGAGGCAGAAGAACGGATAAGTGACCTGGAAGACAGAATGGTGGAATTCACTACTTCAGAACACAATAAAGAAAAAAGAATGAAAAGAAATGAAGACAGACTAAGAGACTTCTGAGACAACATTACACACAACAATATTCTCATTATAGGGGTCCCAGAAGAGAGAGAGAGAAAGGACCAGAGAAAATATTTGAAGAGATTATAGTCAAAAACTTCCCTAACATGTGAAAGGAAATAGCCACCCAAGTCCAGGAAATGCAGAGAGTCCAGGCAGGATAAACCCAAGGAGAAAGATGCTGAGACACATAGTAATCAAATTGACAAAAATTAAACACAAAGAAAAATTATTAAAAGCAACAAGGGAGAAACAACAAATAACATACAAGGGAACTCCCATAAGGTTAACAGCTGATTTCTCAGCAGAAACTCTACAAGCCAGAAGAGAGTGGCACGATATATTTGAAGTGATGAAAGGGAAGAAACTACAACCAAGATTACTCTACCCAGCAAGGATCTCATTCAGATTTGACAGAGACATCAAAAGCTTTACAGACAAGCAAAAGTTAACAGAACTTCTCTAAGTGGGAAACACAAGAGAAGAAAAGGACCTACAAAAACAAACCCAAAACAATTAAGAAAATGGTAATAGGAACATACATATCGATAATTACCTGAAATATGAATGCATTAAATGCTCCAAACAAAAGACGTGGGCTTGCTGAATGAATACAAAAACAAGACCCATATATATGCTGTCTAAACGAGACCCACTTCAGACCTAGGAACACATACAGACTGGAAGAGAGGGGATGGAAAAAGGTATTCCATGCAAATGGAAATCAAAAGAAAGCTGGAGTAGCAGTACTCATATCAGATAAAATAGACTTTAAAATAAAGAATGTTACAAGAGACAAGGAGGACACCACATAATGATCAAGGGATCAGTCCAAGAAGAAGATATAACAATTATAAATATATACACACCCAACATAGGAGCACCTCAATACATAAGGCAAATGATAACAGCCATAAAGAGGAAATCAACAGTAACACAATAATAGTTGGGGATTTTAACACCCCACTTTCACCAATGGACAGTTCACTCAGACAGAAAATAAATAAGGAAAGAGAAGCTTTAAATGACACAATAGACCAGATAGATTTAATTGATATTTATAAGACATTCCATCCTAAAACAGCAGAATACACTTTCTTCTCAAGTGCACATGGATCATTCTACAGGACAGATCACATCTTGGGTCACAAATCAAGCCTCAGTAAATTTAAGAAAATTGAAATCATATCAAGCATCTTTTCCAACAACAACACTATGAGATTAGAAATAAATTACATGGGAAAAAAACCATAAAATACACAAACACATGGAGGGTAAACAATACCTTACTAAATAACCAAGAGATAACTGAAGAAATCAAAGAGGAAATCAAAAAATACCTAGAGACAAATTACAACGAAAACACGATGATCCAAAACCTATGGGATGCAGCAAAAGCAGTTCTAAGGGGGAGGTTTATAACAATACAATCCTACCTCAAGAAACAAGAAAAATCTCAAATAAACAATCTAACCTTATACCTAAAGGAACTAGAGAAAGAAGAACAAACAAAACCCAAATTTAGTAGAAGGAGAGAAATCATAAATATCAGAGCATAAATAAATGAAATAGAAACAAAGAAAACAATAGCAAAGGTCAATAAGACTAAAATCTGGTTCTTTGAGAAGATAAACAAAATTGATAAGCCTTTAGGCAGACTCATCAAGAAGAAGAGGGAGAGGACTCAAATCAATAAAATCAGAAATGAAAAAGGAGAAGTAACAACGGACACCACAGAAGTACAAAGCATCATAAGAGACTACTACAAGCAACTCTATGCCAATAAAATGGACAATCTGGAAGAAGTGGACAAATTCTTAGAAAGGTATAACTATCCAAGACCAAACCAGGAAGAAATAGAAAATATGTACAGACCAATAACAAGCACTGAATTTGAAACTGTGATTAAAAATCTTCCAACAAAAAAAAGTCCAGGCCCAGATGGCTTCACAGGTGAATTCTATCAAACATTTAGAGAAGAGCTAACACCCATCCTTCTCAAACTCTTCCAAAAATTTACAGAGGAAGGAACACCCTCAAACTCATTCTATGAGGCCCCCATCACCCTGATACCAAAAACAGACAAAGATATCAAAAATAAGAAAACTACAGACTAACATAACTGATGAAACTAGGTGCAAAAATCCTCAACAAAATACTAGCAAACAGAATCCAACAACACATTAAAAGGATCATACAGCATGATCAAGTGGGGTTTATCCCAGGAATACAAGGATTCTTCAATATATGCAAATCAATCAATGTGATACACCATATTAACAAATTGAAGAAGAAAAACCACGTGATCTTCTCAATAGATGCAGATAAAGCTTTTGACAAAATTCAACACACATTTATGGTAAAAACTGTCCAAAAAGTAGGCATAGAGGGAACTTACCTCAACATAATAAAGGCCATATATGACAAACCCGTAGTCAACATCATTCTCAATGGTGAAAATCTGAAACCATTTCCTCTAAGATCAGAAACAAGACAAGGATGCCCACTCTCACAATTGTTATTCAATGTAGTTTGGGAGGTGTTAGCCACAGCAATCAGAGAAGAAAAAGAAATAAAAGGAACCCAAATTGGAAAAGAAGAAGTAAAGCTGTCACTGTTTGCAGATGACATGGTACTATACACAGAGAATCCTAAAGATGCTACCAGAAAACTACTAGAGCTAATCAATGAATTTGGTAAAGTAGCAGCATACAAAATTAATGCACAGAAATTTCTGGCATTCCTATACACTAATGATGAAAAATCTGAAAGAGAAATTAAGGAAACACTCCCATTTACCATTGCAAGAAAAAGAATAAAATACCTAAGAATAAACCTGCCTAAGGAGATAAAAGACTTGTATGCAGAAAACTATGAGACACTGATGAAAGAAATTAAAGATGATACAAACAGATGGGGAGATATACCATGTTCTTGGATTGGAAGAATCAACATTGTGAAAATGACTATACTACCCAAGCAATCTACAGATTCAGTGGAATCCCTATGAAACTACTAGTGACATTATTTACAGAACTAGGACAAAAAATTTCACAATTTGTATGGAAACACAGAAGACCCCAAATAGCCGAAGCAATCTTAAGAAAGAGAAACAGAGCTGGAGGAATCAGGCTTCCTGACTTCAGACTATACTACAGAGCTACAGTAATCAAGACAGTATGGTACTGGCACATAAACAGAAATATAGATCAATGGAACAGGATAGAAAGCCCAGAGATAAATCCACACACATATGGTCACCTTATCTTTGATAAAGGAGGCAAGAATATACAATGGAGAAAAGACAGCCTCTTCCATAAGTGATGCTGGGAAAACTGCAGGTACATGTAAAAGAATGAAATTAGAACACCTCCTAACACTATACACAAAAATAAACTCAAAATGGATTAAAGACATAAATGTAAGGCCAGACATTATCAAACTTTTAGAGGAAAACATAGGCAGAACACTCTATGACATAAATCACAGCAAGATCCTTTTTGACCCACCTCCTAGTGAAATGGAAATAAAAACAAATGGGACCTAATGAAACTTAAAAGGTTTTCATAGCAAAGGACATCATAAACAAGACAAAAAGACAACCCTCAAAATGGGAGAACATATTTGCAAACGGAGCAACTGACAATGGATTAATCTCCAAAATATATAAGCAGCCCATGCAGCTCAATATCAAAAAAACAAACAACCCAATCCAAAAATGGGCAGATCTAAATAGACATTTCTTCAAAGAAGATATACAGATTGTCAACTAACATATGGAAGAATGCTCAACATCACTAATCATTAGAGAAATGCAAATCAAAACTGCCATGTGGTATCACCTCACACCAATCATAATGGCTACCATCAAAAAATCTACAAACAATAAATTCTGGAGAGGGTGTGGAGAAAAGGAAACCCTCTTACACTGTTGGTGGGAATGTGAATTGATGCAACCACTATGAAGAACAGTATGGAGGTTCCTTAAAAAGCTAAAAATAGAACTACCATATGACCCAGCAATCCTACTACTGGCCATATACCCTGAGAAAACCATAATTCAAAAAGAGTCATGTACCCCAATGTTCATTGCAGCACTATTTACAATAGCCAGGTCATGGAAGCAACTAAGTGTCCAATCGACAGATGAATGGATAAAGAAGATGTGGCACATATATGTAATGGAATATTACTCAGCCATAAAAAGAAATGAAATTGAGTTATTTGTAGTGAGGTGGATGGACCTAGAGTCTGTCATACACAGTGAAGTAAGTCACAAAGAGAAAGATAAATTCCATATGCTAACACATTTATAGAATCAAAAAAAAAAAAAGTTCTGGTGAACCTAGGGAAAGGACAGGAAGAAAGACACAGACGTAGAGAATGGACTTTAGGATATGGGGAAGGGGAAGGTTAAACTGGGACGAAGTGAGAGAGTAGCATTTACATGTGTACACTACCAAATGTAAAATATATAGCTAGTGGGAAGCAGCTGCATCACACAGGGTGATCAGCTCGGTGCTTTATGACCACCTAGAGGGGTGGGATAGGGAGGGTGGAAGGGAGATGCAAGAGGGAGGGGATACACGGATATATGTATACATATATATAGCTGATTCACTTTGTTATACAACAGAAATTAACACAACATTGTAAAGCAATTATACTGCAATAAAGATGTTAAAAAAAATCGTATATTACTGCATATATGTCGAATCTATAAAAATGGTACAGCTGAACCGGTTTGCAGTGCAGAAATATATACACAGATGTAGAGAACAAACGTGTGGGCACCAAGCAGGGAAAGCGGAGAGGGGGTGATGGAGGCGCGATGAATTGGGAGGTTGGGATTGACATATATAAACTAATATGTATAAAACAGATAACTAATAAGAACCTGATGTATAAAAAATAGATAAATAAAATTTAAAAAAAAGAAAATAAAGACCTGATGCCATGAGGCAGATGCAGTAACTTTCTATCACACTTATGCTCTTATTCACATGAAGAACTGGCCCTCATCATCTCCAGCTATTGAATCCTACCCAAGCTTGCAGGTCTGTCTACAATGCCAGTTATTCTATGAAATCTGCCTTGACTCATTCACACATTCTCTTACCTGCACTGGATATTCTCCACGATTTAGGTCAAATTAAATGTTAACTTTCTCATCTGGATTTATATAATGAACCTATCTTATAGTTGTTCTTGCACTTGTCTTAGATTCTCCACAATTGTGTACAATTCTTAGGATTAGAAACTGCATTTTAGTCATCTTTGATACTTTTGAAAATCTAGATCAATAACCTATACTTAGCAGATATATTGTACAGATTTGTTGAATTAGATGAGCTCAGTGACCCCATGATTGTAAGATAGAATTATGGTTTCATTATATATTTTTAAATTTTATAAAATACTTTTAATTTCTTTTTTCTCTTTTTTCTTTTATTTTCTCCTGTGATTAGTTTAAGGGTATCCTATTTTTATTTTGAAATATGATCAGGTCTAGTCTTAGAAATTGACATGACTTGAACTTAAGAGTTCAGAGTTTCCATGTGGATGAATGCGGAACATCTCATAAATTATAAAGCAGAAGCTGTTCCTTGTAACTCTTTCCAACTTGCCATCTTAGCATGGTGATTGTTTTGTGTGGGTATGCCCTGAACAGATATTTAAATCAGGAAGCAGAGAAGAGAGTGGGGAGAGACACATCATTGGACAGCAATAACGTTTCTTTGTGCAATTTTTTTTATACATTTATTTATATTTATTTATTTGGCTACACTGGGTCTTTACTGCTGCACATGGGCAGTACTCTGTCACGGTGCATGGGCTTCTCATTGCGGTGGCTTCTCCCATTGCGGAGCACGAGCTCTAGGTGTGCAGGCTTCAGTAGTTGTGGCTCGCGGACTTTAGAGCGCAGGCTCAGTAGTTGTGGCGCACGGGCCCAGTTGCTCCGCGGCATGTGGGATCTTCCCGGACCAGGACTCGAACCTGTGTCCCCTGCATTAGCAGGCGGATTCCCAACCACTGCGCCACCAGGGAAGCCTGTGCAAATTTTGGCTCCTTAGAGCTGAGGTGTGTTTCATAAACATGGCACAGAAGCTATTGTCACATTTTCCTAGAGAGTTGTGGTACCATTAGAAGAAAACAAAATGAAAAACTAGTCAGTGTCTTCTCATCTGTCATGATTTATTTTTCCTGTTTTATAAATTAAGCACCACAGTAAAATCCACCCTGACCTCTAATTGATGGGCAGATGAAACTGAATTATAATTTAACTTCCACAGTTTTAAAATGTATTTTATTTCCTAGGGAGAAAATATAGCTCTGAAATTGGTATTTTCTTTTTTTTTTATGAGCTGATTGATTAAGACCTTTTCAAATGACATGATTTAATAGATATCCTTTTATTGTTTGTGTTGTGTTTACAGTGAATTTATTCATTAAATATTTATTGAACACATATGATGTGCTAATCATCCTATTGGATAGTGCATTAATTTCCTATCACTACTGTAACAAATTGCCACAAACTTAAAACAGCACATTTTTTTTTCTTACACTTCTGGAGGTCAAAAGTCTGAAATGAGTTTTACAGGACTAAAATCAAGGTGTCAACAGAGCTGGCTCTTCTGGAAGCTCCAAGAGAAAATCTGTGTCTTGCCTCTTCCCCTTCTAGAGGCTGCTGGCATTCCTTCATTCATTACTGCATTACTCCAGTCTGTCATTTCTGTCATCAGTCTCCTATTACTCACTCTGACCCCCTGCATCCGATTTGTAAGGATTCTTGTGGTTAAATCAGATAATCCAGTATAATCTCCGCATCTCAAGATCTTTAACTTAATTACATCTGCAAAATCCATTTTTCCATATAAGGTAACGCCCATAGCTTTAGGAAGTCAAAACTCTTTTTTGCGGGGCCGTGAGGGTACTTTTCAATAAGCCACACATGGAAAGACGGAGATAGCTTGCTTCTTAAGAATGGTATAATCTAGCAAGGGAAAGTAATAATTTAATTACAATGCTTTATACAAATAAACACTAAGAGAAATCCTTGGGAAGTGTGAGGTCAGAAGAGAGAATATTTATATCCAGCTGAGGGCACAGGAAAGGTTTTCTAAAGGAGATGGGTAAGCTGGAATTTGAAGTATGGGGATATTTGGGGCTGGAATGATGATAACTGACATGTTTTGAATACTTTCTAAGAGAGAGGGCACTTTGGTAAGTGCTTTATGAATCCCTTCATTTGTTATAAGTGTCTCATAAGGTAGGGGCTACTATTATTCCATTATAACAAATGGCTAACAGGAGATAAGGAAAGGTTAAGCTTTTTGCCCCAAGTCATACAGTTCATGAGTGGGAAAACTCTGCTGCAGGAGATCCAGGCTGAGGTTAAAGGAACTGTAAGGGCAAGGACATAGGGGCAAATGGAAAGTGGCTTTACTTCCTGCATCACCTACACCCACCACAATGGCCCCATGTCATAGACACACGTCTCAAGACCCTAGTTGGGCAGGGAAGTTGCCTTGTGCAACAACAAGAAATCTAGAGACTGAAGACATGGGAAAACTAATGTATCTCAAACTCTTAAAAAGAGCTCTGCTTTTAGGGTTTTTTTTTCAGTTTAAAAAAATAGTATCTTCTAGAAGATATTCATCTTGCATAACAGAATCTTTGTACTGCAGTGTGACTTTAGTTAACAATATTGTATTACATATTTGAAATTTGATTAAGAGGGTAATGTGTTCTCATAAGAAAGGAAAGGAAGGAAGGAAGAGAAAAAGAAAGAAAGAAAGGAAGGGAGAGAGGAAGGAAGGAAGGAAAGAAAGAAAGAAGAAAGAAAGAAAGAAAGAGAAAAGAAAGAAAGAGGAAGAAAGAAGGAAAGAAAAAGAGAAAGGAAAATGGTGACTATGATGTGATGGATATCTTAATTAGCTTGATTATGGTGATTATTTCACAATGTATATATATATCAAAATCTAATTATATACCTCAAACATATATAATTTTTATTTGTCAATTATAACTCAGTAAAACTAGGGAAAAGTGACTTCTAACATTGGGTAGGAGAATTCCTGTCTCTGAGCCATGAAGCCTCTAACACATGGGTCAAAATTGTCCTCATTTTAGAGGGAAGTCCCATACCAGTGCTCCCACTAAATGATGGGAGAACAATCAGAAGAAAACTGACCCAAACACACGGGCTATACCCACAGAGCTACACAGCAATGGAAAGATGGCAACATAACTTGTATCTATGCAACGATTAAAATTATGATATGAATCTATAGACATGGAAAGATGCACTATCTTGTTAATTGGAAAAAAATAGGTTACAGTCTCACAGAACTTCAATTCTGTTTAAAAATATGGGTACACTGCATTGGATAAATTCTGAGATAACAAACAAGGTATTAGCTGTGATTGTATTTGCTTGTTGAGAGTGTAGATGATTTCTATTTGTTTTCTTTGGTTTCCTTTGGTTCTATCCTTACCACACTCTTTTATAACACTGAACACGAATTTTATTCGTAGTAAAAAAAGAAAATGTTGTCAATAGAGAACTTTTGAAAGAGAACTTCATATTCCTATTCCCCTCTATGTCACCCCACATGTTGCAAATATTTTATAGGATTATCTCTGGGATGTCCCTGAGGCCTCAAGAAAACAAAGGTTCCAGAGCAGAGAAACATGAATATGAAAATGCTTGAGAAAAAAAGTAGGTTTTGCTGCTTTTCCCCCAATGACTTTTTTCTCAGTGGGATGACTACAACAAAGTAGGAAGAAAAATAATACAATTATACTTAATTATTTCCAGTGGCTGTTGGCTATTTTAGCCCTCATTTATAAATATTATTAGCAGGCATATCGACTCTTGTGTTGTAACCTATATAAAACAGGTTTTTTGTTCACTTGCTTATTTTGTTTTTATTCCTTGTTTGTTTACTTTCCTTTTCCTTGGCAAGTACTACCAGAGTAATAGATTAAATTACTGTTAAGCCTATTATATGAGATATTATTTTAGCAGTGCCTATAAGATAATAATAAAGAGAAAATTCAATAGTATTGGCATGATAAAGTGAAAACTATTAATAAGGAGAAAGAGTTCATCATAGTCATTAGATTCGAGTGTTGGAAAGAAGCTCGGTATGTTAGAGGTTGGCAAAATTGCATTACAAAGTCATTTAATTTCTATATGGATTTTTTTTAGTGAGTAATTAGTATAAATAGTTCTGACTGGTTTTAAAAACCATGGATACTGACAAAAATAAAGGAGTAGATAATGGGAAGCAGATGGATCATTTACTTTATTTCTCAATTACAGTTGACACATCAGGCATAGAAATCTGCAAGTCATCTATTTCTTTATGGTCCATTTTGCAGCTGTGTTTATTGTCATAACAAATAAATACATTATCTCATTAATGGAACACTGAATATTTTTTATTCCAAAAAATACATTCACATACAATGCTTCTTCTCCAAAGAGAGCACAAAATAGGGAGAATATTTGTCTGACTGAATGCAGCAGAAGAGTATGGCCCGTGTGGAGTGAAGGCTTTAGAAAATAAGATGTGGTCACAGCAGAGTGTAACCTGTTATCTTTCAGATATGATCTACTAGTCATTGGGACAGTTTCCTTCTCAGAGAGCCATACTATCAAGTGGAGTCACACTTGTAAATCTTTATGCTTTTCCTAGTTAATGTGTATTGCATCTGAGATGCAGACGGATAATAAACTTTATTACAGTCCATTTTAGGATCTCTTTTCAACTAGAAGTGCCAGAAAGACCGGAGGAAATATCAGAGCCTACCTCTGGTGCTGTATTTAAAGCTGTAAAAGCAACACACATTGGATTAGGAACAAATAGATGCTTTATTCTCAAGTGAACAGATGGATTGTTACATTCTAACAGCTTCTGCATTAGAGGAGTGCAGCTGGTGGTGGGGTTGTGTTTGGGGTAGTTGCTAAAGATTGGGTCTAAGGATCAAAAAGTATATAAATTTTGAGTACTTACTATTTTTTCACTTTGGATTAGGAACTCATCTGGTCTATGAGTATTCAATGTTGGTAAGGATTATAGAAATGGAAGTGCTATTATTGAAAACGTACTCCTTGGCTTTATTTGAACCTATAACCCATTTATTGACCCTATTCATTAATTCTCTTGATTATTATATCCTTTGTTATCTGACCAAATGGGCCACCATTATTCAATACTTGTATGCATTAAAAATCCATGCAAACCAAATCTTAGGAATATTTACATTAGTGTACATATTCATAGAGATCTGTATACAAATCTCAATTTTTCACCATTTTAACCTTTTAACCTTAGATTATTGACCTAATATCTCTGGACCTCAGTTTCTTAATCTGAACATAGGGGTGATAAGAGTACCTATTTCATTGGATTGTGACATTATATAATTCCTGTGAAAGATAAGAAAAATGCCTAGAACAGAGTAGGTGCTAAAATTACTGTTTTAATATAAGATTTATGACTACATTATTACATGTTCATATCACATATTGTTATAATCTTTAATATATAATGAAAAACATAAAATACTCCACTAAAGAGGAGAAATTTATTACATGTGTTATGTATCAGCTTCCTCAGGATGTAAGTTGTATATATTCTTAAAGCAGTATAGCAGTTTAGGATATAGAAAAATGACTCATGTTCTAATAATGCATGCTAACCCAGTAAGACATAACTTCAAATACTTTGTATCTCCATATAATGCTAAGGTACAAGCGTAATGTACAAACCCTTAAGCTTCAGAAGGATTGCTAGTGATTAGACTAGTGTTAAGACTTTGGTCTGATGATAGATTTGATGCCATTCAAGAGGTAAAAGTCAATCTAGGAAAAGTGGTTTGGATGCCAGCATAATGGAATAGCTGGTGCCTTTTTTTAGTATATTTTCTAAGACTCACAGATTACCATGAATGGAAAGATCCTCACTAATACACCTATCATACACACACACACACACACACACACACACACACACGCACACATACACATACACACATCCAGGATTTTGGGGTCTGTGCATTTCTGGAGATCTGGTGATGCTTGGCTATAGTGTTCTCGTCCCAGAATACTTCCTGGTGGCATATGTATCTCATGGTGAGTCTATAACAGAGAGAAAGGTTGATGAGAGAAGAGAAGGAGAAATTAGCAGAAGAGAGAGGGTTGGTCTGACTCTGAGTTGCAGGGTGCTAAAAAGGACTTCAGGAGGAAAAATATCTCATGAACACTAACAAATCGGTTACTATATGGCTTGCAATGTGATTGATGCCTTCTTCATGACCTCTAAGTCTTTTTTTTCCCTTAATAACCTCTAAGTCATCAGTGAAGTAAAAGTTAGTGAATTAAGTGTGTGGTTATGGCACTGATGGGGAAAGCATTGAAAGATTAAGTGTTAAATCTGGATTAGGCTATACAAGAAGTAAATAAGTATACCAGCTCCAAGAAGCAGAAAAGGTCAAGGAAACTGAGGCCCAAATGAAATTCACAGAAATATTTTGGGGAGGTGTGGACTCCCACAAGCCATGGAATTGTGTGTATCCTATACTTCAAGCAATTTTGTCAAGATCTTTAGGGTCAGAAGCTCCAGCAACCATATGCATTACAGTTATAATTTACAAGGCATTTACCACTGAGAGCTTGTCCCCTAGATATGCCGCGTGAGTAAAAGCATAGGCTCTCTAGACAGTGATGGGGAGGAAGGATGGCCACTGCAGCTACTGCCTTTAAGGAGTCATCTTCACAGAGGATGTTTTTATCTTTCACCAAATGATGAGCAAAGACAATACAGTTCATTCCAATTTTTCTCAGAAGTACAGTCTGTAAAACTCTGGGCTGTCTCTCTTTGTGAAGCTCAATTTTCCTGAGTTTACAGCTCAACTTACTCATGAGCAAGCTCAGATAATCACTTTCTTGATCCCCGCCTAGTGGGGGTGTTGCGTGAATAATGGTGACAGCTAAAGACAAGCAGTCCTGGGGAACAATTGTGAGAAAGCAGGGGTGGTTGGCAGTGGTTTTCCGGAGTGTGAAAGGATGTGTGGGTTCCTTTAAGATGCCAATTCCATGAGTCTCAGTAGGCAGAAGTTGGAAGGATAAATGGGGAAACAGAGTGCTTTTAATTTCAGACTTAGGTCACAATTGCAGTAGAAAATAAGTGACAGGTGGTGGCTGCTTCCATACAGTGATTTTAAACTCATTTAAAAATTATATAACTTGGCCATCAAGTGGCAAAAAATTAAGGCTGGAACAGACTACTTCCAGTTTTTAGTCCAATGTTGCTTCTTCCACACATCACCTCTGTCTCAAGTTAGAGCAAGGATTAGACATGAATGTGTGCATATTTAAAAGCAGACATCTTGGAGAGAGTATTAGAAGTATCTGGCAGAGTAGTGCATAGGCGTGCCTGCAGTTTAGAACTTCACACAAATGATCGTTTCATCCCAGCAAAGTGCACGACAAAATTTATAATTTCTTCCTAGAAATGGATCCTGAGTCCTGTGGTAATTAAGCTTTGGAACCAAAATAGAAAACTTCTGTTCAAAATAGAACTTTCGGGCTTCCCTGGTGGCGCAGTGGTTGAGAGTCCACCTGCTGATGCAGGGGACACGGCTTCTTGCCCCGGTCCGGGAAGATCCCACATGCCGCGGAGCGGCTGGGCCCGTGAGCTATGGCTACTGAGCCTGCGCGTCCGGAGCCTGTGCTCCGCAATGGGAGAGGCCACAACAGTGAGAGGCCCGCGTACCGCAAAAATAAATAAATAAATAAATAAATAATATAACTTTCTGTTCACTACCATGGTTATACACCTATTCATTTGTTCTCTCTAAATCAATTAGTTCAAGTAATCTTTTGGATACTGTTATGGATTTTATTAGACTGTACATAACAGAAATCCTATTATAATGGCTTAGCCAAATGGAGATTATTGATGCTCATCATGCAACAGGAATTCAGGGTTGGGTAATCCTGGGCTTCTGCAGCTGCTCTAGAAACCAGGGTCCTTCTATTTTCCTGTACTTTCGCCCGTTGCTTTCTTTCTCAACTTGCAAAAAGCCTTCTCCTCCTCTTGCCTCAGTCAGTGTTCCAGGTAGAAGAAAAGAAAGAAGTAACAAGAAATGGTAATGCTTGCATTAGAAAAACAAAACCTTTCCAGAAATTACCAGTAGATGTTTGCTTACACTTTCTTGGAAACTACTATATCATTTGCCCTCTCTTACATTCAAGAAAAACTGGGAAATTTAATATTTTAGTTAGGCACATCACTAACCAAAAAAGTTTATATAAAAGAGAATAAAAGTAGAAGGGATATCAGGAAGACAATGAGCCATGTCTGTTCCTATGATGGTCACATTCAGATGAGCTTCGGCTGTGGAGGAATCTAAGCCGTGAAGCAAATGTTATTAATTCATTAATATACTCATTTAGTCGTTAAGCAAATGTTGAGTGTGTTATTATAATAATGGAGCTGATGGTACAAAGATTAGATACAATCCATCCTTTGAAGCATATAATGGTCCAGTGAGGGAAACAGACCCCTGAATGATCGCACTGCAATGCGGTCCCTGCTGTGAGAGCAGAACCACAGTGCAGCCAAGGAAGCACAAGGCAAGGGTAGCTGAGCCCCCAGGAAGACAGTGAGTGAAAACTTTCCAGATGAGGTGCTCTCTAAAGAAACACTTAACTTTACATTTCAAAGGGATGGTGTTGAATATCATGTCAATTAAGAGGTAGAAAATTTCAGAGCAGATATGCTACATATTAACTATGTGATCTCGGTCAAATTGCTTAATCTTTCTGATCATCAGTTTTATGAAGATCATAGGGCTAATAGAAAGATTAGATGAGCTAATAGGAAATAAAATTAACTTGCACTGGTAACTACTAAATCAGTGTTGATTGAACACAAGAGTGAGTGCAGATTCTACCACAATCTCCAATTCATAGCTAAGGACAATATGGTTCCGAAAAGTTGTGTACCTTTTTAATAGTCTCACAACAAACAGGCAAAAGAGCTGAGACCCCTAACCCAAAAAATTTGACTCTAAAACTCACCTGCTCCACACCTTCCTCACCTCCACCTTGGCATTAAAAAACATCCAAAAGCATAATACAGATTATACTATGGATTGCATTTATGCAACGACCATGAAGAATATGTGTTGGTTCTGTGAAGTCATCAAGTTAATTCATTCTGGCCTTTCTCTCCCATCACTTCACATCTAAGCAGCCTGATTCAAACAACAATAATAGAATATAGTTCCTTTGTTGAAAGCACTGTAAAAGACACAAAGAATGCATTACATATGATAGCATATGTAACAGAACTCTTTAATGGAACTTTGATTTATATGTGAAAGTATTCTTGCTTTCTGTGAATGTCTAGTGTATTTATACATATTAGCTCTTCTTTCCTCAAGAGCTTTCAAAAAATGCTTGAAATAGTGTTTAATGAAATGTACAAATAGCAGGGCGTAACTCACTAACCTCAAATTCCAAAACAACAAAGCTCAAATAAACCTAAATATAACCACCAAAGGAAAGAGAAGAATTAAGAAATAATAAGTAATAATGACAAGGATGAAATCAGAAGATGTAAATTTAAGAAATGTTAAGTACATGAGATATAAAACTCGGTAATAATCTTCCTGAGAACCAAAGCGAAAACTGAAATAGGATGGATGACAGAGTTCTTATTGCATGATAAAAAGAAGTGCTTCTTCCTACATAATACAAGGAATGGAAGCCAAATTTTAATTTGTTTTTGAACAATTTTGAAATCACAGGAGTTTGTCATTTGACTCTTTATGAAAGAGGCACTTAATAGCCTAATTTACAAGATTGTTAGGTTCTGAGTATTTTATTTTATTTTATTTATTTTTTTGCGGTACTTGGGCCCCTCACTGCTGTGGCCTCTCCCGCTGGGGAGCACAGGCTCCGGAAGCGCAGGCTCATCGGCCATGGCCCAAGGGCCCAGTCGCTCCGCGGCACGTGGGATCCTCACGGACCGGGGCACGAACCTGTGTCCCCTGCATCGGCAGGCAGACTCTCAACCACTGCGCCACCAGGGAAGCCCTCTGAGTATTTTAAAATACAGACGACCTATTTATCAATTTTCTCAAAGAACTATTTTAAAATAGGTAACATGTCCATAGACGTGCCTAAGACCTAAAGTGGTTTGATGCTAAGATACAGAGTAGACAGGGAGCTGCTTTTTTTTTTTTTTTGGTGGTACGCGGTCCTCTCAGTGTTGTGGCGTCTCCCGTTGCGGAGCACAGGCTTCGGACACGCAGGCTCAGCGGCTATGGATCATGGGCCCAGCCACTCCGCGGCATGTGGGATCTTCCCAGACCGGGGTACGAACCCGTGTCCCCTGCATCGGCAGGCGGACCCTCAACCACTGCGCCACCAGGGAAGCCCAGACAGGGAGCTTTTTGAGGAGCACATGTGTTCTGTTGCTCTGGACAAGTAGGGATCTGTGTAACTGGGTTAATTCTGTAACATCAACTAGGCTCTAACACTAGCTGAAACTTTGCAGACAGCTGTCTTCAGAGAATAAACCAATTACATCTCGGAGAAAGGGTCTGGACCCTTCAGCCTTGCTTTTAATTGGCATAATATTGTTTCCAAACATCTTTTCCCAATGTCCTCTAAGTATTTGAGAAACAAATCTTGTTTTATGCTAATTTCAGTGACATAAAGCAAGAAGAGAAATACAGATACCTCTGATACATAATCAGTTCAGAATTGTTTTCAAATGGTACTTAATTTTACTCTTTTCATCGGCACATTCCTATCATTTTAAAGTTCATTTTATTAATTTTATTCTAATCTGTACGTGGGTGATTGCCAAGTGCAATGTCTCCAAGGGAGAATTATTTTATAGGAAGAAAACCAGAGAATGCTGAGATGTGTTTGTAAGTATACAGCTTCTGTGTTTTCTTAATGAAGCATTGGAATATCATACCAATAAAAGAGAAATGGAAATGGAATCCTTTTTTGTGTGCGTAATTGGAGAACTGGATATTGGAGAGACTTGGAAGGGATCACATTTGTCAATCAATGGCTGGGAGGGGTAGTTAAAGTCCATGCATTTGTTAAAATCACTGAACAAAAATCTCAGCTTCATATGAATAGACATAGTATTTTTCCTATTTCATTTTTAATATATTTATGAGGGAAAAATTTCACTTCATCACTGACAGTTCCATCAGAGCACTTTGACTTAAAATTGGCACGCAAGCGCCTGGTAAATTGTTCTGCAGATTCACCACTGTTCAGAGCAGAGGGACATTCTCAAGGGAAACAGAGTAGAATCACTGACCTGCACCTTATTAAACCCACATAATCCAGAGTTACAAACTGCCTTGAAATGAAAGATCAGGTGAGGAAGGTGGGGAGAGGGTATATTCTTTGCCGTTGATGTGGAAGTTATGACCCAGGGGCAAACCTTGGCTCTGTTTTTGGTTTCTACTTGTCCAGATCTGCCCCTCAGCCTCTTGTCAGCTCTACATCTTACCCAAAAGTTTCTCTAACTCTATTTCAATTTTATAATAATGAATTATAGTCTCCTGAAGAATAAATTATTGTTGTTTCATACCCATACCATTCCTTCTTTCACCACTGTCCACAGAGATCGGACAAGCAGATAGCTAGTCATAACAGTTACAGTAAATTCAGATTATACTACTCATATAAACTCAGCTCATATAAACTCAGGCAATCTCCACTACATTTATTTGAATGTGGCTATACCATATTGCATCTCCATCAGTTTTTAACATCCTGAGTGGAACCAGAACTCTATATAATGCTCATAAGCTTACTCTATGAGATATTTAAGGTTTATACATGTAACAACCATTCAAATGTCGATCAAGAAATACTAATGGTCTCTTCTAAGAGAAAGACATAGTGTTAATCTCCAAAAGACTTAAAAATAGCATCTCTGTCATCATGGAGCTTGCAGAATACAAGGGGTAACAGGACAGTCATAACAAACTAGTTCAACTAGATGGGGCATTAGGAAGTAAGAGCTCACAGTACCTATTCAAATACTGATTCAATCAACATGAATGATTTCCCTGACCTGGCCGCTGTGCTAGGTTCTGCAACTACATTAATAAATAAAACCCACAAGTCTTTGCCTTCCTTAAACTGCCAGTGTAATGAAGGGACAAACATTAAATAAGCAATCAAAAATCATGCAGTATCAAATTATTTTGAAGGAATAGTCCAGACTACTATAAAAGAGAAAAACACGGAGACTTAATTTATACTGGACTCTCAAGACATCCTCTCTGAGAATGTGGATTTTATTCTGAACAGTGGAAATAAATGAAGCAAGGTGGAGAGAATGGAATTCAAGATACAGTTTGAACACAAGGAAGACGTGATCTTGTTCCATTTAAAAAACAGAAAGGAGACAGCTGTGGCTAGAGTATCCTCCAAAAGATGGTAAATACGGTTAGAATTAAGGAGGTAGGTAGGGGTGTTATGGAAGAGATGGAGCTTCAGTCTTGATGGACTATGATGGAAAGTATTCTTCCTGTGATGGGGTGAACAAGCTTGAGCTGCTTTATCCAACAGTGCTCTGTGGTCCCAACAAATTTCAGCAGTTATCATCCACACTGAAGAAATTTCCAAAGCCCCTTGGAAAAGCACAATGTGAAATAGATTAAATCAAAATATGTCTTGGAGAAGATCAGCTATTTGCTTACAAATCTTCCTTTGCTTCCCACAGGAAAGGATATGGTTTCCGAGGATCCTTTAATGCACAGTTTTCCAGATGATGCACCAAATGACACATTTTGGCATTTGGTCCCTGGCTAATTCATGGATGTTCATTGATAAAATTGGGTTATGGGAAAAGCCTTTTTACAAAAATCCCTCCATGTCTTCCCCATACTTCATTTCTATCTCCTCCCCAACCCATGTTCCATCCACTTCAGTATATGTATACCATCTTCTAGAGAGACTGCAGGAATTTGAGTGGTTAAAGATCAGAGATGGTACCATTTGAACTGAACTGAGTCATGGCTTTTGATTCCCTCTGTGTTCCCTTTATTGCTTATAAAGGCTGAAAATTCAGATAATATACTTGATTTCCTAGCTTACTTTGAGATTAACTGGTACCTAAAGTAGGTCAGTGGGACATAGAAGAGGTAAGAGAGTATACACCAAGAGAGATCAAGTGTGGCAAAGGTAAGATGGGAGAGGTAGGCAATGAATTTATGGAATACATGCATGAGAATGTATTTCCCTTGCTCCCACCAATCATGGACATGTGGGAGCATGCCTGTAGCAGAGGCAACCAGCTTAGGTTCTAGAGGGCTCAGACCTGAGGGCTGAAGCCAACAAGCTGAAGATGGCTAAGGAGAAAGATGGAAGCACTTGGGTTATTGATGATGCCAGTGTGACGCTTAATAAATAAACCCTAGGAGGACCCTCTATATCTTCTTAGTGACAACATAAATATACATATTCTAATCCGATTTTAATTGGATTGTTCCGTTAATTACAGCCAAAATCTTTGAGTCAAGTCCGTTATATACTTTGTGGGTTTCTTCACCCCACTGCCTTTTGTACCATGCTTTAATTCCCTGCCATGCCAGAAGGAAGGTGATACATTCTCCTTAATTTCTAAAGGATAGAGGAAATTTTAGATGTAATGAATGAAGTTGAACTGTGAAAAGTACATGGAATGACTAAATTTTGAAGCGTGTAAGAATTATTCTGAAATTATATAAAACATGTAATTTTGATTAAGGTAGATATAATATCAAGGAAAATGTGAGCACTAGAAAGGGTTGGACAGGAAACTGCGTGCCCTCCAGGTTATAAGCATACTCTGTTACACAATAATAGTCTAGAACCAACCCAAGGCTCATTCAACTCTGACATTTGAGAAAGGCAGGCTATAACACCTATAGTTGGTTCTCTGGGTGGGCTGAGGATAATATAAACATGGCTGAATCAGGAAGCACTATTCATCGTCTCCTGACTCTTGTCAGCCGCATTCAAAGGTCTAGCGAACATCATTAAAGCAATAATAACCACATATCTAAATTGTGGCTTTTGTCTTGGTTTAGTTACCTGTTTACCTCCAAGTCATCCCTTGCAAATAGTATTGAGATTCACTGAAAAATGATAGTTGCTTTCCCCAGTATCCTGTAATAAACAGATGTCTTCCTCAGGGTGAATTCATGTGCAGCTCCAGTAATACTTGAGAATCTGGGGAATTCAAAAATGGCACATCTGCTATCACTCGTTGATGCTTTGTTTACTAGAGAACATTTTTAACTTGTTTAATTATTTTTAAAGTTGGCTTTTGCCTCACACTTACTGACCTCTGGGAATCTTACTGTGATCTATCCATTGGCTGTGGCTGACCATGTTGAATATACTGCTTTAGATTATTAGTTTGATACTTTTAAAAAGTAGAGACAGTTTCATTATTGAAATAAAATTTAGAAGTGCATTTTATTTCTGAGGACACAGGCTGGTTAAATGAAAATTAGGGGAGTATAGTTAGTGAATTGGTCTCCGCAAGTGCCCTGTGTCCCCTGGGCTGGGCTGCTGTTCTTGGTGTCAGGCCTCATTGCTTAATTGCTTTCATCAGCATGTCAGGCTGAGGTGGAAAAACAAACAACATGTTTCACAGTGTCTTCTCTTTTAATTAATTATGACAGAGTAATTTGCTTCAATCTTAAACCAACTCAGAGCTTGACAATATTTTTTTTCTTAAAATGTTAAGAACAAGTTAATAAAGGCATGGAATAAAAGTATGTGTCCCTGCAAATTTTTTTTAAATGAGATGGCCAAATGATTTTTGCAATTTTGCTGAACTCACTGTTATAAATATTAACTTTTTAAACTGATATAATCTTATACTCTCATTAGTGAACTAAAGAAAATGAGGTCTAGATGCTGAAATCATTTGGCAATTATTCAAATAGTTGGAGTGTCTTCTCCCAGGAAGAATTATGAAAAGTGAAGTGTCAGTGTTGGATGGGAACATATTTTATACTTTCATCAGTAATTGGGTAATCAGTGGAGTTACTTCTGATATTGGGACTGCTGAGAATTCTTTACATAGAATATTGACTAAGACTTCAACTCAACAAATGTTTATTAGAACTTTACTGTGTTTTGGGGAATCATCCCTCCTACCTCACACACACCCAACCAATCAGTTACAAAACTGAGATTACAGATAGTTTCCTACTCAAGAATAAAAACACCTGCAATTTACAGAGGAGAAATAGGTTCAGTGCTTAACATCTGTGATACTCAATGCACACGCCTCTGCGCATGTGTGGGCACCCACACGCACACACACACGTGCATATATGTAGGGCTGATGCTAACTGCAGTGAAGGAATGGAGAAAGAATTTACTAATTGGGTAAATTAATAACAGTCAAAGCCAATGGATCCATTAACCTTCTCCTACAGTACTGTGAAAGGATTTGGTGACTGTCACAAAGAACAATTGTAGGACATGACTGTAGGCTCCAGCTTGAAAGCATGAAAGCAAAGTTTTGAAGCACTTCCTGTGCCCAGATCGAGATGCACTAGAAACTAACTGAAGAAATCCAGTACAGACAGGACCAGAGCATAATCCTATTAATATTTGTGTTGAAATACTTGCTTTGTAAATGTAGAAAATTATTTTAGATACAAACTTTATAGTATGCACTTATATACTTATATCCCAATGAATTTTTAGAATGAATATGGTTAGCAGGAAATACATCATGCTTAAGAATTTTTAAAACTCAAACATCTAGAACAATACAATCATATTTTCATTTTTAAAATATTATTAAAAGATTCTATAAAGCCAGTTTGGGAGAGGAGTAAATTGAAAAGGACAATTGTGAAAGTAAACATGACAGTAAAAATAAACAGCACCTAGCACATAGTAGGTGCTAACTAAATATTTGACAGCTAAATAAACGGCAATAGCAATGTAATACACTATTGCTTTTGTAGTATATAAATATTTACTATGATGCAAAATTTCACTGAGCATTGGCAAAATGTCAATATCTTGAAATTTTATTAAATAATATCTGAAAAGATGTTTCTTTCAGGTTAAATCAGAAAGAAAAACATCCTGAATTTGGATCATATTCAAAAATAATAATTATTGTAAATAAGATAAAAATATTCCCAGTGGCTTGTATCGTTTTAGATTAAGACTTTGAACAAATAATCAACATGAAATTCTTAAAAAATAGTGAGTATTGCCTGTACCTCAAGGAGGATATACATGAGTACAGAGAAATGCTTCCCTTTTTTTTCAAAACGATTTTTAATTTTATAAAATTATTTTAGAAAAAATTCCTTTCTTTTACTTGTATATTCCAAACATTAAGGTTTTTTTTTAGGAGTCTAAAGTTCTCCCGGTGAAAAGTAATATTAAATTAAATTTGCAAGACTGTGTTTTTTTTTTATTTTTTTTTTCCGGTACGCGGGCCTCTCACTGTTGTGGCCTCTCCCGTTGCGGAGCACAGGCTCCGGACGCACAGGCTCAGCGGCCATGGATCACGGGCCCAGCCGCTCCGCGGCATGTGGGATCCTCCCGGATCGGGGCACGAACCCGTGTCCCCTGCATTGGCAGGCGGACTCTCAACCACTGCGCCACCAGGGAAGACCCCTGTGTTTTTTTTAACACTGATTTTCAAAATATAAAAACAAGGAGAGGTAGCTTGAGACAGATTCAGAATCAATCTTATTTTAGTGATGACTGATCAGTGACTTGCCTAAAATAATTAGTCTTGTTTAGAACAACAGGAAGCACATAACAGAAAGTACAGTTAAGATTGATTTTAAAGTAAGACAACATGATTGCCTATCTGGCAGAATAACAGAAGAAAATATTCAGCTCATCTTTGTTAAATTATTAATCTGGTGCCTTTTTGCAACACCATCAAAGTTTGAGGCAGAAAATGGAAGTGCACATCCAAGTCTAACTTCTCTAGCCAGCAGCCTAGTCAAAGAATGAAATTACTTTGGTTTAAATGTATTATATATGCATTGGGCTTATTGTAGTCCAAATAAAAGATTTATTTCTCGCTGTTAAGAATAAAGTTTGGTATGAAATACATGACAAAAATTTACTTAACTTTTGCTTGATTTTGTACTATTCTCAAATCTGCAGGGTTTTGCTTTTTTTTTTTTTTGGATGATTCATAATAAGCTAATGAATCTAATCCATTCCATTTGCGTCAATGTTAACAACAGATGTTTGATGGAGCACTGATTATATGCAAGGCACCATGTGTGTTAGGAATTGGAGCTAGGGGCTGCTGACCTACTGAACAAGAGTAATTTGAAAAGTACAGTTATTTTCCAGGTCAAGCAAAAACAAAACTCTTTGGCTTCTGCTCCAGGAAACTGGGGCTTGTTCACGGTGACAGAATTGGCACTCTTCTTAGACCCCCTTAGAAGCCTTTCACCCAAATTATTGTATTAGGGAAATTATTACACCCCTTGCCCTTGAGTATTTATTTTTCAAATTATTCTCTGAAGGTCATTTTGGTATCATAGACTATTTTTCTGTAATAGAACCTTGATATTTTTTCCTGGCTTTTTCCCTCAGGAGCACATAAAGCAGGTTTAGTGCACACCCCATATAGTGCATGTCTGTGTTAGTGTATGCCCCATGTCAGCACACATCTGATAACAGTCCATGTTATCATATATCAGCCCACCTCAGGGTAAGTCATGTTCCATTTTAGTGCATGTCCCATGATAGCCCATGTTAATGCATACCTCAAATTTGCACATGTACCATGTTACTGCATATCCATGTCAATGCATGCCCCATGTTAGCTTACATATCAAGTTAGCACACACCCCACATAAACACACATCCTACGTTAGCACACTTCCCATATTAGTGCATGCCCAATGTTAGCACATGTCCCATATCAGTGTACATTCTTGTTAGTACACAGCTACATTAGTGCAAATCCCATATTAGCACACATCCTGTATTTCCACACATTTAAGAGTTGAGGTACAGGGAATCCAGAACTGGTGTAACTTCTAAGTGATGACATTTGAGGTATAGATTTCTCCTGTCTTTTCTCCTGCTTTCCTTGGTGAACTCTTCTTCGTGACTCTCGCCTCATGATCTGTCAAAGGCTTCTGTGCTCCAGACTTCAGATCAGCATTCTGACAGGAAGGGAGATGATGGCGAAGGTGTGGAAACAATAACCTTCTTGGTGTCTTTTTGACTAGCATTGTGTTTTATGGCCTATCTCTAACTACAGGAGAGCCAAGGAATCTAACATTTTACAGACTCTACAATAGGAAGAGATAAGGGAATAAGTGGATGAAAATGGAAATAGTGTCACCAATGTAGTGTCTGGTAGCGATGAGAATGTGTAAATAGAGTTGACCCTTGAGCACCAGGCATGCGGCGGATGGTTAGGGGTGCCAGCACTCTGCAGAGTCTAAAATCCACGTTAAATAGGCAATCTGTATATGTACCCCACCCCTCCCCATCCTCAGATCTGCATCTGATTCAACCAGTCATGGATCATGTAGTCTGCATTATTTACTATTGAAAAAAATCCACATATAAGTGGACCCATGTAGTTCTAACCCATGTTGTTCAAGAACCATCTGCATTCCCACATTTTATATGAACAATAGTAAGAGTTATCGCTAAAAGCTCTGTGAAAGTTCTTTACAAGTTGAGGATTTTTTTTTTTTTTGCGGTACGCGGGCCTCTCACTGTTGTGGCCTCTCCCGTTGCGGAGCACAGGCTCCAGACGCGCAGACTCAGCGGCCATGGCTCACGGGACCACCCGCTCCGCAGCATGTGGGATCTTCCCGGACCGGGGCACGAACCCATGTCCCCTGCATCGGCAGGCGGACTCTCAACCACTGCGCCACCACGGAAGCCCACAAGTTGAGGATTTTATCCCCTTTAATGTCTAATGTGTTTCTTTCCAACCAAGTGGGAGAGATTTTTAAATTAAGAAACCCAAACCTTACAAAAATTGTATCCAGTTGACAAAGCACCAGCAAACATTCACTACTTATGACATCTACCAAGTTAAGTAATTTGAGGGACCTGCATTATGTCCTTTTCTTATTTGATTTCAAGTTGGTTTATTTCATTTTTCTAGACCTAAAGTTTGATTTAAGCAATTTGGTGAATGCCATTACAGATACCTCTGAAATGTCCTGTGTTTTCTACATTTCTCTATTGGACTACCTGAAATCTGTTTCTCTCTCTAATATTTATTGTGGCAACCCTAAATGTCCTGTGTGGTTATAAGAGCCTGCCTGGGACAGAGAAACATGTATTGATGTGAGGCTGACTCTAAGATCTGTATCACTCAAGGGAGGTGATTCTCCCTTATTTATTAAACCATCTTCCTGACATGGCTCTACCTCAGCACAGAAGACATAGGATATTTGTGGTTGCCATCCAAGCACCTCACTTGATGCAGTTTCAGGGACTAACCCAGTCCTTAGTACTTCTCATGCTTGTGTTTTTCCAAAGCTCCAGCCCTTCTTTTGTGTTATGTGCTTGTATATATGAGCTTTGATTAAAAGTGGATTCCTAATGGTCTCTCCTGTCATTAGTGTGTATATCAACAGGAATCTTGAGGGTGCTGAAAAAGTAGCAATAGTAGGGTGTCTTTTGCTGGTTTGGCCCTCTGGTGTTTGAGACTTCTTTCATGTTAAAGATGCAAATGAGAAGCTCTTTTTACTCTTTAAAAACAGCATTAATGGGCTTCCTTGGTGGCGCAGTGGTTGAGAGTCTGCCTGCCGATGCAGGGGACACGGGTTCGTGCCCTGGTCCGGGAGGATCCCACATGCCGTGGAGTGGCTGGGCCCGTGAGCCATGGCCGCTGAGCCTGTGCGTCCGGAGCCTGTGCTCCGCAACGGGAGAGGCCACAACAGTGAGAGGCCCGCGTACCGCAAAAAAAAAAAAAAAAAAAAAAAAAAAACCAAAAAAAAAAACCCACCATTAATAACATGGAAAAGATTTATGAAGGGCCAAGGAATGCACTTAATGTGCATCTAAAGAGCTTAAAGTTTGAGTAAATACAACTTTGGTGAAGCTGGCTTTTATTAAAGGACAGCAGCAGGCACTGAGGGCTGGGGCCGTCAGCACTTGATAGTTGGCTATACAGGTTTCTGCAAATTTACGCCTGCAGATGATAGAAGAGATGAATCAAGATACAGGCAAAGTCAGCTGACCCTGCAGACTCTTCAGTCATTTGTCTTCCTACCCTTCACTCTCAACCCCCTTACTGTATTTTCCTCATTTTCCAAGGCTCCAGCTGCAAAGAGGCCATACGTGTAAGGAGACCATGTTTGAGGATATCATAGGCAGAATCTAGAGAAGTAGAAGCATTTGTGAATATCAGAAAAGCAGGTGGCCAAATGAAAGGCAGCTCAGAATTCTGAAATATCAAATAATACTGGGATTGGGACAGGTGTGATTTTAACTGTTAGTCATTTTCCATGGAGAATTCTCTGTGCTGAGGGTGGCAGCGCTTGATTTATATCTGCAAGAGGGAAGACCATACTTCTTCCTGCAGTGTAGAGATCTTCTTAGAAGCCCATCATTCTTTATGTTTTTGATTAATTATTCAATTTCATTGGTGAATTTTGCATCTTATTTTCTTTATTTCCTTTTTACCTATAAAGTTCAGTATTGGAATTTAATTATAATCACTTTATAATTACTGTATTATAGCACAAATTGATGTCATATCAAGCCAGTAGCTATATCATTTCATCTAAAACTCATCAAGTCTCAGTGATAATGTAGCCTCCCTATAGTGGCAAATCTCTCTTCTCTGCCACTTTTTCTGTTTTTCTAACAGATTTGAAAGTGCTGTTGGATCCATACATGGTCTTAAATCCTACCACATATGGTGGATTGGTGGATACTACCAATCCTACATGGTAGTACATACTACATGGTCTTAAATCCTACCACATATGGTGGATTGGTGGATACTACCACATAGTAATCCACAATGCCAACAAACGTCTTATGGGGTCTTCGTTCTCAAACACAGATTTGTCTCCCTTCATAGACAATGACTATGTTCCTCTCTCCTTCTACCAGCTTGAACTCATTATTTTTCTTTCCAAAAAATATAAAAAAGGGGATGACAGTTTCAGAAACATAGTGTTGTTTTGTGACTTCCCTCAGGACTGGCCTCTTGCCGCCTAACATCAATCCCTATGCCTGCCATTCCACTATTAAGGCTTTACTGAAGTATGGATGTATTTGTGGATACTGCATCAGAGCCCCATTAGAGGAGCAGTATGCAAAAAAAGAAGAGAATAGGGTGCTTTTCAAGAAGATTTTTATTTTATTTCCACCCCAAGTTTATATGAGATCCTTAATAAGTTACCTCACAATTGTTGGACCTTAGTTTTCTCACTGTAAAATGTAGAAATTGGGTAGGATAGTGGCGAAAACCCGTTATAGCTCTATTTTTATTATATCAATTTAATTTAAATACAATTATATCCTAATTGCTTACAAGCTAAAAGAGCCCCATCACTAGCTTTTACGGAAATAAAAAATCTTTCCTTTTATCATTTGCTGGAAATTAAAAAGTATATATCTATGTTGATTTTTAATTTAAATGAGACTCCCTAGAGTTGTTTGGTACACAGCTTAAACAGTTGTATGCAGTGGCCCCATTTAAAAGGAAAAAAATTATAAAATATTAGTTGCCTGTGAACCCTTAGGCAGTGGTTATCAGGTACAAGATTGGCATCGATGTGAAGAAAGGAGTAAAAAAGAGAATTCCAGGCAGATGGACAAAGTGGCTGATGTGGTGATGAGAGATAGAGCAAGAGGTCAAGCTTATCCTGGAGCAGAGACAACAGTCAGGTTCCATCTGCCATGCCAGCTTGAATTTATAGTGGCCAGGTATTGTTTTGAGGAGGATTTTGAGGTTGCACCCATGCAATAGAAGAGTGCCTATGAGTATTTAACAATGGGTGGAAGAGAGGAGAGGTGGTATGTGTTTTCCATGTTTGACCTCGAGGTAGCTCACTGTTCCATGTCCCTTTGGAGCAGGATGCCCTTGAGGACTGAAACCTAACTCCTTTTCAGCAGGTGCATGTACCCAATCTGAATCAGTGTAAGGTATTCAGCTGAGGAATAGATATTTGTGGTAGAGAGGGTGTAAAGGGGAGTAACACAGTTCAAAGGTCCTGATACTTAACCCCATTTTACTTCTAATACTTATCTGTTCTCACATTTAAGTAGTCTATAAAGTTGTAAAACATTGCAAACCAATTCTAAGATCAAAGTCTTGATCTTAGAATCTGTTGTTTCTACTTGAGTAACTACAGAGATAGAGAGCTCGTGATCTTCTTCTTTAGACATTTTTAATGAGAGGATATCTCTTCTTGGTGAAAAACCTCCATCAGCTTGTTCCAGTTCTGCTCCTTCACAAAACACAAAATTAGATCCCATTCTTTCCCTGTAGACAGTTCTTTTGGGTATTTAAATGCAGTATCCATGTCCTACCAAAGTTACTTCTTCAAGTGAAGCTGCCTTAATGCCTTAAACTTTCCCTCATTTGGTTGGTGTAGAGACATGCCCATTTCTCTGATTCAAGTATACTACAGTATATTTCAGTTCACTAAACAGGTGGCTCTGAAATTAGTACTTTAGATGTAGCATGAATAACAATGAGGAAGAGGATAGAAATGCTATTACTATTTCTTAAGACCCCATCAACACTTTTTTTTTTTTTTTTTTTTTTTTTTTTTTGGTATGCGGGCCTCTCACTGTGGTGGCCTCTCCCGTTGCGGAGCACAGGCTCCGGACGCGCAGGCTCAGCAGCCATGGCCCACGGGCCCAGCCGCTCCGCGGCACGTGGGATCCTCCCAGACCGGGGCACGAACCCGTGTCCCCTGCATCGGCAGGCGGACTCTCAACCACTGCGCCACCAGGGAAGCCCCCCCATCAACACTTTTGAGGACCACATCACAATGTAAACTTATATTCAAGTTCATTGTCAACCCAATTGTCCAGGTCATTTAAAAATAGTTAGCTACAACTGTTTCACAGTACTCAAAAAATTAACTCCAAATGGTTTAAAAACTTAAATGTAAGACCCGAAACCGTAAAAGCCCTAGAAGAAAAAGTAGCGGAAAAGTTTATGTCTTGGCAATTATTTTTTGGATATGACACCTAAAGCACAAGAAACAAAAGCAAAAATAAACAAATGGGACCACGGCAAATTAAAAAATCTTCTGCATAGCAAAGGAAACAATCAACAAAATGAAAAGACAACCTATGGAAAGGGAGAAAATATTTGCAAAGCATATATGTGATAAGGGTTAATATCAAAAATATATTAAAAAACTTACATGACTCAATAGCGAAAAAACAAATAATCTGATTTAAAAATCAACAAAGGACCTGAATAGATGTTTTTCCAAAGAAGGCATACAAATGGCTAGCAGGTATATGAAAAGGTTATCAACATCACTAATCTTCAGGGATATGCAAATCAAAACCATGAGATAGCATCTTACACCTACAAGGATGGCTTTTATCAAAAAAACAAGAGCTACTTCAATTAAAAAAAAAAAAAACAAAAAGGTCATGAAGAACCTAGGGGTAAGATGGGAATAAAGACACAGACCTACTAGAGAATGGAGTTGAGGATATGGGGAGGGGGAAGGGTAAGCTGGGACGAAGTGAGAGAGTGGCAGGGACATATATACACTACCAAACGTAAAATAGCTAGTGGGAAGCAGCTGCATGGCACAGGGAGATCAGCTCGGTGGTTTGTGACCGCCTAGAGGGGTGGGATAGGGAGGGTGGGAGGGAGGGAGATGCAAGAGGGAAGAGATATGGGAACATATGTATATGTATAACTGATTCACTTTGTTATAAAGCAGAAATTAACACACCATTGCAAAGCAATTATACTCCAATAAAGATGTTAAAAAAAAAAAGAAAAAAAGAAAGACAAGAGGTAACGAGTGTTGATGAGGATGTGGAGAAAAGGGGACACTTGTGCACTGTTGATGGGAATGTAAATTGGTGCCACCAGTATAGAAAACAGTATGATGAGTCCTCAAAAAAATTAAAAGAACTACTACCAGACACTCTAGCAATTTCAGTTCTGGATATACATCCGAAGAAAATGAAGTCAGTATCTCAAAGAGATATCTGCACTGCCATGTTCATTGTAGAATTATTCACTATAGCCAAGATATGGAGGCATTCTAAATGCCTATCAAGGCACAGATGGATAAAGAAATTAATATGTATATATTATGAAAAATATTCAGCTTTGAGAAAGAAGGAAATCCTGCCATGTGTTATAATGTGGATGAACCTAGAATACATTATGCTAAGTGAAGTTAGCTAGAGAAAAGACAAATACTGTACGACCTCACTTATATGTGGAATCTTAAAAAAAAATAAAGTTGACTCATAGAAATAGAGTAGGATGGTGCTTACCAGGGACTGAGGGGTGCGGCAGATAGGGAGATGCTGGTCAATGGATACAGGCCTTCAGTTATAAAATGAATATGCTCTGGGGATCTAATGTACAGCAAGTGGACTGAAGTTAATAATACTGTGTTATGTATTTGAAATTTGCTAAAAGCGTAGGCCTTAAGCATTCTCACTACACACACACACAAATAATGGTTAATATGGGAGGTTTTGGATTTGCTAATTAGCCTGATTGTGGTAATCATTTCACAAAGTATATGCACGTCAAATCATCATATTGTACATTTTAAACATATACAAATTTATTTGTCAGTGATAACTCCATAAAGCTGAAAAAATATTAGATACTAATAAAATGTGTGCTTCTCAATGAAGAATGATTTACATGAACCAGGTATTACCTCCTTAGAACGTCTTGGATCTCAGGTCCTGTAGCAGACCAAAGAGTTGTCCAGTGGGGACAATGGCACAACAGTGATCAAAACCCCCGAGAAAATCAACCCAAGAAAGACCATTTTTGTCTCAGGAGAGTCTGCAGAGCAAGAATTACCAAGCTGGCATGAGCCCGGCAGTTTCGGGGCCTTAGTAGATGACACACGCTTGAGAGGGACCTCGGCAAGCATTCTAAATGCAGTAGAGAGGTCAGTGGACAAAATCAAAAATCCTAATTTCAAAAAGCCTGTACTGTTGTACGAATTTTACTCAAATATCTTCCCTATTGGCCTGGCTTGCCACCAACTAAAGCGTTCTAGTCTGGTAAGAAATTTCTCCCATTGGCACATTTATTTGGATAAGGCAACAAATGATGTCATCTTCTGAAAAATGAGACCCCAACTGTTCTGCATCGTGCAATATTTTCAAGCTTTAGGAGATCATTTGATTTCAGGACAGAGGATCATTCATACTTTTTTGGAAACGTTCTCTAACTGTAGAATCTTTAATGTCACCCATTTTCAACTTACAGTTTTAAAAAAAGTCTTTGAATTTTAAAGTTAAAATTCAAACATAAAAAGCTTATATTAATGCAGACCTTTCTCCTGTAACACTTTTTCCTCTCCTGTTTTGTTCCCTGGAGGAAAGTTCTTTTAAATGATCTAGGGATATTTATGTTGTTGTTGTTGTTTTTTTTACTTAATTAATTTATTTATTTTTGGCTGCGTTGTGTCGTCATTGCTGTGGGCGGGCTTTCTCTAATTGCAGAGAGCAGGTCATTGCGGTGCGCAGGCTTCTCATTGAGGTGGCTTCTTTTGTTGCGGAGCACGGGCTCTAGGCGCAGGGCTTCAGCAGTTGTGGTTCGCGGGCTCCAGATTGCAGGCTCAGTAGTTGTGGCGCCCGGCTTAGTTGCTCCGCAGCATGTGGGATCTTCCCGGACAAGGGCTCAAACCCGTGTCCCCTGCATTGGCAGGCGGATTCTTAACCACTGTGCCACCAGGGAAGCCCTATGTTGGTATTTCTAAATAATTTATGTACATTGATATGTTTTAATTTTCCACATCGTCTATTTATGTAGAATTGTCACTGTTGAACACACCACAATATCCTCCTCTTCCACATTCTCCTAATAAAGTTGTATCAAATGTTTTAAATATATAATCACAGTTTAAATTATTATATATCTGTTTATATTATTATATATCTGTTGCTTACCTGAATAGGTACCTATATTGTTACCTATCAGCTGCTCTGTAAATAGATAATGAGTACACAATAATCATGGGCTTCTTTGAGGGAAAATTTGGAATTTTATTTCAGAGTTAATAGTGATCATTTTTTGAACCTAGGGGCAGGACAGGAATAAAGACGCTGACGTAGAGAATGGACTTGAGGACGGGGGAGGGGGAAGGGTAAGCTGGGACAAAATGAGAGAGTAGCATTGACATATATACACTACCAAATGTAAAATAGATAGCCAGTGGGAAGCAGCTGCATAGCTTGGCAAGATCAGCTTGGTGCTCTGTGACCACCTAGAGGGGTGGGATAGGGAGGGTGGGAGGGAGATGCAAGAGGGAGGGGATATGGGGATATATGTATACATATAGCTGATTCACTTTGTTATACAGCAGTAACTAACACAGCATTGTAAAGCAATTATACTCCAGTAAAGATGTTAAAAATTAGTGATCATTTTTTACTTGCATATTCTGTAATGTACTTAATATCGCTTACTTATGTCACTATTAACATGTGGCAATCAGTAGCTTTACTATTGTTGTTGGTTTCATTCTGTTCCCCTTTGACATGCTTAAACCTTTCAGAGAATCTATAAATTGCTTTTTTTTAAAATGATTTCCCTAGAACCTTCCCTCCTGGAGCTTACGTTCGCCATTGGACAGGTTGCTTATTCGCCTTACTAGAGAGCTATTGCTTCACGAACCTTGGCTCTTTCTTTTGTTGGATTTATTCCCCACATTTTGTTGGGAAACAACCTCATTTGCTTTTTCACAAAGGACTCTGGGAGGAAAAAAAATGAGTCATTGCATATTTTAAAAGGCTTTTGTTCTATCTTCACACTTGCTTGACATTTTGGCTGAATGAATAATTCTAGTATACAATGATTTTCCCTCATAACATTACTGAAGTTATGGATTTGATGTCTTTGGCATGTCAGGCTATCGTTGTGAAGCCTGATGGCATTCTGATCTCTATACTGCTTTAGCCACTGTGGAACCTCTCAGGATGTCCTCTTTATCCCTGGTGTTCTGAAATTCCAAAATATGTTCCTAGATTTGGATTTATTTTTATTCATTGTGCTGAGCTAAGAGTTAACTGTTTCAGTTGAGAAATGAGTGTCATTTAGTTTTCAAAAATTTAGAAAGTGTGGTAAAATTATTGAATCCTGCTATGTTCACTGGAAAAAAATTCACATTTACTCACACACTTCTTGCTTCTTTGGGGCTCTGGAAACATTGTTTGACGTAGACATGATCACTTCTACACTCATGCCTCACTCCCCTCCACCCCATAACATGCTCAGGTCCAAACTTTATGCTTTTTTAAAGTCCTTTCCTTTCTGCCTTCCACTCATTCAGATTTCATTAGTCTAAGGACTAGGCCCAATCCCAAGAGCTCTAGCAAGGCCTCTGACGATTCTAATTTTCATGTGTCTATCATTTTGAATCCTGTTATCAATACCTCACACTTTAGCAACAAATTATATACATGGCCATCGGCATAAGGAACTGTAAAGTTCTTAGTTTTTACTAATCTCTTTCATTTAAGTATCTCTCTCGCTCTCTTTTTTTTTTTGCGGTATGCGGGCCTCTCACAGCTGTGGCCTCTCCCGTTGCGGAGCACAGACTCCGGACGCGCAGGCTCAGTGGCCATGGCTCACGGGCCCAGCCGCTCCGCGGCATGTGGGATCTTCCCGGACCGAGGCACCAACCCGTGTCCCCTGTATCGGCAGGCGGACTCTCAACTACTGCGCCACCAGGGAAACCCTCTCTCTCTTTTAATTTCTCTCTTTACTTTGTTTCCGGAAGACTTCAGGTATATAAATTGCATAGTAACTAATGATGATAATGTTGATAATAATCATAATAGGTTAGAACTTTAGTTTTATAAAGAATCTAATATTGTTTCAATCACTTTCCCTTGATAGCTTCTTCTACCACTTCATCTCCCATTTCATCTCCCAAATAAACTATACAAGTTCTTTTCAATTTTCCCAAGGAAAAATGTTACACCATTGCAAATTACTAGGAGATTTCTTGGAGGAGAAGACAAAAGTTTTTTGAATGCTTTAAAAAAATTAAATTTAGGGTGCTTCCCAGGTGCCGTAGTGGTTGAGAGTCCGCCTGCTGATGCAGGGGACACGGGTTCGTTCCCTGGTCTGGGAGGATCCCACATGCCGCGGAGAGGCTGGGCCTGTGAGCCATGGCCGCTGAGCCTGCACGTCCGGAGCCTGTGCTCCGTGACAGGAGAGGCCACAGAAGTGAGAGGCCCATGTACTGCCAAAAAAAAAAAAAAAAATTAAATTTAGAAAAGTAAGCCTTTACTTTCTCATGGTGTCTGAAGTAAAAGCAGGATCCAATGAAAAGGAGCATAAATCAATTTCAGTGTTCTCACTGAGCTGCACACTTTGTTTTTGTCCCTCTAGCACAATATAGATGCTACAAACCATATCTAAGTAGGCAGAAATAAAGCTACTTCCATTAGATATTTTCACTTGGATGAGACTTTTTAGGTTTCTCTGTTCTACCTTATAGGTGCATTTTAATTTAAATGTGTTCTTAATCTAGCTTAAGAAAACTCATCTCACAAAATAACCAAAGTGCATTAATTTATATGTAATGACATATTTTTAAAATTCATCCAAATTATTCTTAGTCTAGGTCTTAAATGTTCTACTTGTATTATTTTTAAATGTACTCAGTTGCGCTGTAATTATTTAGAGCATTTTAGTAGTGGAACACATGATGTGATTGCAGAATTTCCAGCTTCCATTTCCAAGCACATTATCAGAAGAATCCATGAAATAACAGAGACTTTGCAAAAACAGAGACGTTCAGGAAGCCACCAGATAAAGATCTAGGAGGTGCAATCTTCTGAAAGGTAAGGCAATCAAAGGCAAATTTAATCAGATACAAGGAAGTGGGGTTGTGAGATTGGGAATAAAAGAAATTCTAATTTACATACAGTGCTTTGGAGGATATATGATCTGCTAGGATAAAATGCCAACTTCCTTATTTTCATATTCATGGAAAATGTTCACTTTCAATGCTTTCATTTCAAAGGAGTCTGCCAGGGATGAGGAAGGGGGTTAATTTTGGTATATGAGTGATAAAAATGAAATGTCAGATTTCTGGACATATCCTACTAAAGGCAAACTGATTGATTCCCCCAAGACAGTGTGCTTACACCGTTTCACTGAGATGCCCACTCTCCTTTGAATCTAAGTGAACAGATGACTTGTGTGTAATCAATAAAGTACAGCAGAAGGGACACTGCATGACTCTTAGGTCAAGTACAGCTTCTACCTGATTCACTGGAACACCTGTTTTGGTGCCTTGAGCTACCATGTAAAAAGTTTACCTACCCTGAAGCATCCATGCTTTGAAGAAGCCAAGCCAAATAATATTATCACATGTAAACTTTAAGGTTGGCAATACTAATCTTTGAGTCATTTCAGCCATGTGAATGCATGTGAATTATCCCTTTGATGATTCTAGCCTCCAGCTATAGGGTCACCTCCAGTCTCTGAGACTACCCACCTGAGGCCCCAAATATCAAGAAAAAGAGATAAGGTAGCCCACTGAACAATAACCAAATTCCCAACTTGCAGAATCCACAAGAATAATAAAATGGCTATTTTAAACAAATGAGTCGAGGGGGTGTTAATTTGCTGCACCGCAATTTGAACCAGAAAAGAAATTTGTGATTTGCAATTTGGGACATATAAAAAAATATATATGTACCACCAGTGGACAAAGAATACAATAATTTGAGTGAAACAGGTGTGGTTTCTTATTTGCTTTCTAATTTAATGGGGGGGTGGTTGGAAATAGAGAATATAAGTAATAAACCTAGAAATATTGGTTCAAACCAATATGTACTTTGAGCAGAATTTCACTTTATGTACTATTTCAAAAGAGGTTATGCAAAGACCTTCCTTGATACCATTTCTCTTTATATTCATTCCTCTTAGCAGATTTTGCCATATTGAGCCTTAATTAAAAATCCAGTACTCAAGATTTTGTTCCACTTTCCAGAGTGTCACAAAGAATGCTAGGGTACAGAACTACTGTTAGACATTTTGAGCATCACAGGCTTACTACTAACAATGAATGCCACCCTTTGGAGATGTCCTCAGAAGAATTAAGTTTCCAAATTGTGGTGTTTGAGTTTTATGTTGTCTTTTTTCAGGAGACAGGGGCTGTAATTAAACCTTGAACTTTTACAGTAATGTGTTCTGTACAGCCTGAACCTTGATCTGCCACTGATCTGCTCTATTCCATTTTACTCCGTGTCAGTGAACAGGTTGCAGAGTTCTTTTCTACTTTTTTAGAAGCATGTTCCTTTTGAATTTGGAATGGATGCTTCAAAGTAAGTGTGACACTGGCATTTTTCTTATTTTTCTGAAGCATTTAGCCTTGGAAATATAGCTGCTTTTCCAAGGTTTAACAGCTAGTTAGTAACTCATTCAGGACTAGAACCCACACAGAAGAATTTAAGAGTTAATTTAAGAAACTTATTATTTATTGATAACCTCTCCAGCACCAAGTTTTGGGTTAATAAGACAAAACTCATAAGTCATTTTCCTTGTTCATGAGGACTGAAAGCTTGCTCCAGAAAAGAGACCTTGCAGTCAGCATGGTAAAAACTGAGGTCTGAACTGAGTACAATGAGATTACAGAGGAAGAAGAAAATAATTTTGAGCCAAAAGGAAAAGCTGGTGTGTTTCAAGCTAAGTCATTGAGGAGGAAAATAATAGTATTGGCTATGAGCCAGAGGGGAGCAGAGGGGCATTTAAATGTGTTCCAGTCTCAGGGAAGAGAATAGGCAAGTCGAAGTGCTGGCCTGTTGACGGGGCAGGAGGGCACTCAGTGTAACTGGAAAGGGGTCCAAAAAATGCAGGTAGGGATACAAGCAAGCCAATATCTAGCTGTCCCTTTAGACCATTATAAATAAATAGATATCAGTATAAATACACACACACACTTACACACACACATACACTAGCAAATATTCATTTATTTTTAAAAGTGTGGCTTGCCTCCTTTGTCATATGACAAAGACCTAAATAGACATTTCACCAAAGAAGACATACAGATGGCCAACAAACACATGAAAAGATGCTCAACATCACTAATTATTAGAGAAATGCAAATCAAAACTACAATAAGGTATCACCTCACACAAGTCAGAATGGCCATCATCAAAAAATCTACAAACAATAAATGCTGGAGAGGGTGTAGAGAAAAGGGAATCCCCATGCACTGTTGGTGGGAATATAAATTACTTCCATAAATACAGCCACTATGGAAAATACAGTCACTATGGAAAACAGTATGGAGGTTCCTTAAAAAACTAAAAATAGAACTACCATGTGACCCAGTAATCCCACTACTGAGCATATACCCTGAGAAAACCATAATTCAAAAAGATACATGCATCCCCAATGTTCATAGCGGCACTATTTATAATAGCCAGGACATGGAAGCAACCTAAATATCCATCAACAGAGGAATGGATAAAGAAGATGTGGTACATATATTCAATGGAATATTACTCAGCCATAAAAAGGAACGAAATTGGGTCATTTGGAAAGACGTGGATAAACCTAGAAACTGTCATACAGAATGAAGTAAATCAGAAAGAGAAAAAAATATATATTAACACATATATGTGGAAACTAGAAAAATGGTATAGATGATCCTATTTGCAAAGCAGAAATAGAGACACAGATGGAGAGAACAAATGTACGATACCATGGGGGAAAGGGGGGTGGTAGGAGGAATTGGGAGATTGGGATTGACACATATACACTATTGATACTATGTATAAAATAGATAACTAATGAGAACCTACTGTATAGCACAGGGAACTCTACTTAATGCACTGTGATGACCTGAATGGGAAGGAAGTCCATAAGGGAGGAGATATATGTATATGTATGGCTGATTCATTTTGCTGTACAGTCAAAACTAACACAACATTGCGAAGCAATACTCCGATAAAAATTAATTAAAAAAAAAAAGTGTGGCTTACTGTCAGCTGGGATAAAGACTAAGGAAAAGGACTATTGAGAAACTGTCTGGTTTCTAGTATAGTGAGAAGTTCACCTCTACCCTAACTTCACCTCTAGCCAAACTTTCCTTCACTAAATTACACTTGTCTTAGATGGAATTGTAGTGACCAGATGATGAAATTCAGGCTTGCATTTCGGATGTCTCACTATGAGCCCAAAATAACCCAGCAAAATATTACTTATAACCATTGTAAAGTTATCCCCAAGTGAAATGTAGTCAGTGAAATGTTTTCCTTATTGTAACAATTTGAGCCCTATCTTAGTGCTGTTTATAGATTAGTGTTCTGGGCAACTGGTTTCCCAGCAGGTGGTCCCTTTGTGCTGAAGCATAGGGGGAAAAACAGAAGTGACAGAGGATGAGGCTGATGGTGAATGGTTTTGATGGTGAATGATCTTGCATGTCTGGTTACAACATTGGGACTAAATTCTTCAGCCCATTGAAAGGGAGAGGGGAGCTCTGAGTGAGTGTGTGTGTGTGTACGTGTGTACGCAGAGCTGGACCTCCTCTGGATCTGGAATTAGTTCTTAATGCCAGGTGAACGATCTCACTGGTTTTAGTTAGTCTTAACTTAAGAGATGGTTTTAGCCAGGAAATGGCCTTACAGCCTATTTAAAACGTTTATGCCATAAGTTAATTGGTTTCCACTTTCTTTCAGCTTCATTCTTAATTTTAGTTACACCTTAGTTCTTCCTTCCTTATTCTACCTCAAAAATCCTAGTCTCCCTATTCTAAACCCAGGACTCTTTTTATAATACTCTACAGATTCTAACTTTATTTTGTAATATGAAGACAAAGGAGTCTTTCCCTCATTAAGTCAATAAGCAAGCCAAATATTGTACCGTCTCAAAACACTTCTTGTGGAAGGAATGACCTGAGCGACCTCAAGTCATCGTATCACAAGTTGTTGATGATCTCAGGAGATAAAGTACACAGAGAACCTAGCAGAGTACACATGCAACGGATGTTCCATGATAGATGCTAATGGTTAAGTCTCAGAGGATGAGGCCAGGCAAAGGTGCGTCTCAGTATAGTTCTGTTCCCATTGTGACTAAGGGGGCTTAAGTTCTTCATCAGAGGGAGACTTCAATGAACAATGTATCCCTATTAGATTTATTGATTTGTTTTCTTCTGAAATTGTTTTCCCCTGTAAGAAAAGTACGTAGTGTCATTTCATTCTAAACAAAACAAAACAAAAATTGGGGCACACAATTTCAGGAGTCATCTGTAAATCTGAGGACAGAGAATAACTCATGGATTTTGACCTCAGTTACTTCCTGAGCCTAGACCCCAACCTGGTGCCCACCAATGGCATGGTGCATTTGAGCCATATAACGTGCATATGTGAAGGCCATGATTATGTGGAGCTTGTTCCATGATTTTAACAAGGCCAGGTATTACCTTGGTGCCAAATATCATGTGTAGCCATTCCATTTAAGTCAGCTAAAAGAGTAATAAAGTTTCAGTGAACAAAACTATTGCTTTGGAGGATCAGAAAGTATTTTCTTCTCCCATGGTGCATTATTATGTAATTTTTCTGAGATATTGTTCAGTCTGGGGACAAGATTGCAACATTACACAAGGCTGCTTTCAAATCCAAATAGGTCACACCTAAGACTTTAGGAAACCTGGGAAGTGCCTCTTTAGTCTCTCTAGTCGCTGTCTGGAAAAGAACTTTGAAATTACTTATTTTCATGACTGCCAACCTTATTTTAGCTGCTGACATTTTTTTCTCTCTAAATCAATCTTGGACAAGTAATTCAACACAAATAGGACATAGAAGCCAAGTGCTCTGATTAGAGGTACAAACTTTCAGCTTAGCATCTCCAGTTCCTAAATATGTGAAATTTTTTAAATGTGAAAAATCACTTAACTTTTCTGTGCCTCACTTATTTTTAATCTTTGAATGGAAATAATAGTACCTGTGTTAGTTCACAGAGTGGTTGTAAAAATCAAACAGGTAATTTGTGTGAAATACCTTTAAAATGTCGTATGTATCTAAGATATTATTAGGGCATGAAAATGAAAACACACAAGTTAGCACACCTTAAAATTAATAAATTGTGTTATAAACCAGGAGTATTCTAAAAATGGAAAGAATGAAATATTCTAGGTAATTTATGTAATGACCCTTTTCTGGATGTTCCTTGCTAAATCCAGGAATTAGGATTTTGTGTCTCTGGGGCTCAGAGACAAGAGTACATACTTTTTGCCATGTGTGGGAGAGGGGAGTGCTGTGCATTTGCCACCTCTGTCTTAGAGTTCATTCTTTCCTCTCACTTCTTTTTACTAAGTTCTCCATTCTTGTTTCTTGGTGTTAGGACCCATACTGTTTCTCAGAACACATAGGGCACATTGCTCACAACTACCTGGTGAGGCTGAGAATCACACACTCAGGATTTCATTAGAACAATCTGTATCTCAGGAGTCATAGCCTTGCTGTTGTGAATTCTGACCCCTCTGGCTGCTGTTCAGTGTCTTTTCTCCATAGTACATTCTCTTTAAACTACACCACTGTAAATGATCACCTAAAGTGATGAAATTCCATTGGGATCCGTATCCCAGGAGACTGAAAATTTTGCTAACATTGTAAATGCCTCCTCTCTCTTTCTTGCACGTTTTAAATGGAAACCGAGAGCTCTGTGTAGGGAGAGGGAGATTATCCTGACTTTGTTCAGTGGACTGTGAAATAAGAACATAGGTGGGGCCTACCTGTGAACGGTGGCTGTAAATTCCTATGCTAAGACGTGTTTATCTGTTTTCAAACCCGGCGCACCTTCTTGGCCATTGAGAGATGGAACAGGAGGATGAGATGCACAATCCCACAGGCTTCCCGTAGATGTGATGAGAAAGCACATTCCTTGTGCTCCAGAAGCAGACCTGGTGCCTCCTGATGCCTCATATCTATGTACTGCCTCAAAACTCCAGGGTCTCTTACATGTGTGCAAACATCTTGCTGCTCACAGCAATAATCCACATTATATGCCAAGAAAGAGATGGTGACAGCAGCATTTCTATATCTCGGTCTTGCCCCTCTAATTGTGATGGCTCATGAAGATACTGGCCTTCAGTCTATCTTTGGAATCAGCAGAAAACAACCGTTTTTCCATTCTGAAGCAGGCATGACGACTGACTGGAGTTCGTATAAAAATCACTTTCTGCTTTATGTTGTGTAGATTAATGAAAGTATTAAACCATTATAATGATAGATAAGGAACTTATTTCCACTCTAGCTGAAAGAAATAAAACTGTTCCAACTTAAATTAAGGAGGTCTAAAACTTTGCAATCTCATCAAAAGTGCATGGGCAACAAAGAGGTACAAGTTTATAACCCATTCTGGAGTACCTTAATTTCTTAACATCCATCATTTTTCTGCTTCATTACTGTTGGTGTGCTTCTCAAAAGCTTCTGGGAAAACTAATGTTTGCAGAAAAAATAAATACATATGGGTCAAGCTAATATCTTTTTTTAATAGGGAATACAGGGATTCTTCCCCCCCATTTTATTAGCATGATGCACTGTTAATTTTATTTCATTGACACTGTTGCCTTTGTAACAACTGGTTCCTAAGCTTGAATGGCATGATCTACTTACTACTCAAAGAATAAATCTGAACTTGGACAAAATCCAAGCAGTTTCATTCTTGAGAATGTCACAGTTTGCCTGCATACCCCTTCAAATTGGTGAGATTTGGTCAAGTTTTGTTTGTAGAGTCAGCATAGGCTTGTAGAAAATAGGGATATAAAAAGTGATGTCAGATATATGTATCAAGCATCTCTTGTGCAACACTTTTTCCTCCCAGTCCTTCATCAGATTTCAGGAAGAGTTTTGGTTCCCAGTTTACTACAGACTTTGACCTGCTTTGCTCAAATTCAACTTCAGATCCTGGGCCACCTACACTTTGCTTAATGAGGTTGTGGCTTGGGAAACTGATAGGAAGTTATTTGACATTTCTGCATGCACAGTGGGAAAATTCAGTCAATTAAGGACGATGGAGGTGGCTTAACCACTGGGCGAGGGGTTAGACATACATGCTTTCACCTTTTATTCCCTGGGCAAGAAATTTAGAGAGCCACTTCAGATCTTCTCAGAAGGCATCCTGGGATCAATCACCCTTAACTGTGGCCAAGTCAATAACTTGTCCTTGTACTGGCTTCACTTCATTCCCCCTGTACCTCATACCTGCTCTTTGAGGTTACATGAAAAAATAAACTACCTTCTCAGAGGCTTTTATCTCATGCTCAGCTTTAAGGGGAACCCATACTAAGACAACATTTCTCTGACTTTTCTTCAAAGACGTTAATTATAGGTCACACGTGCTGTTCTCTGTCTCTTCCCTTTCCACCACTAGTGAATCATGGAATTCTTCTGCACTCAGCCAAGGAAGGGCCTTACAAACCCTTTCAGCCTAAAGTCCAGATTTACCACGTGTTTTAACATGGCACATAGTAACCTTCCTTACCTTATGCCCCCTTCCTTTATATCCCCTTCCGCCTATGTTCCCAGAGGCGATCCAGGGTCAACGTTGCCTCTGCCTCTCTTTCTGCAATCAGTTGTCTTCTGTAAGTGCATGAGAAACTAATTCCTCCGTCTCTCTCTCTCGTGGTTGCTGGGCAGCAATCTAGGCTACTCTTTAGCTCAGTTCCCTTTCTTACATGTCACTTAGTGGAACTTAGGATTCAATTTTCTTTCTCACAAAGTATCAATCACTGTTGGAATTTCAGAGCCATTGATCATAGTCAAAACTTCAAATGTCAACTCTGAAAATAACATGTTTCTACCATTTAAAACCATTGCCCAAGACCATTTGTTCCCTGACCTAGAATAAGGTCGACCTCTGCACTTACATTCTCCCAAAGAAACTGAATATTTTAGTTCAAGACTCTTTTTATCTTCGAGACTTATCATTTTTTGCCAACTTACTAACTTAATATCCCAAACTTTTCCATCCCTGTTTTACCAAATTAGACCTCTGAGATGCTAAACCATGTCTTGATTTCTTGACTCCAATTTTTTATCTTATTTCATCTCTGAAACCCTGAAATAGTATCCTTTGAACTAAAGGATGTAAAACTTGCTTCCAGAACTAAGAATGAGAAAACATTATGGAGGTTCTGATACCTATTTTTTCCCAATTATTTCAAAGCAATGTGAAGGTGAAGTGTATCTCTGGATAATTACTATGTCCTCCTCAACATCATTACACATTAAAGGTTTATCGTATGTAATTGTCGAAAGAAACTATTAATGGATAAATTGACATTGGCTGGAGAAAAGCCAATAATCTTGAAGAATATCTTGACAAAGTGAAATGAAGAATTTCAGGCAATGGAGAAGAGAGTTGTTCCTTGATCTCGCATCCTGTAGGCAATTGTAAGTTTCTGAAACAGGCCCTGAAAGTTTCATTTAAAAAGAACTGAAAGGGAAAAGCATTTGTCCCAATGCTCTACACATGATACGTGCATGGGTGGGAATGCTTTATGGCAGTGGTCCTTTGGCACCAGAGACCGGTTTCGTGGAAGACAATTTTTCCACGGACGGAGTTGGGGGGATGGTTCACGCGGTAATGTGAGCGGTGGGGAGCGGCAGATGAAGCTTCACTCAGTCGTCTGCCGCTCACCTCCTGCTGTGCAGCCTAGGGGTTGGGGATCCCTGCATCGGATATTACTTTTACCCAAACTCACCACTTCTCAGTCCATATTTTATTTTAGTTATTGCTGCATCCACAGGTGCAGACAGGTGTAAGCTGAGCTGCTTGTTGCTATCCCAAACATTTCCACTGACTTTGAGTTGGATACCTGTAGAAACCCACTCAGCCATTTTGATGCATGTACGAACCCAGGCATGGAAGATATTTAACACCCCAGTGAAAATCCTGCCATCAATGGGGAAGGAAACTAGTAGGTAATACATAGTCCCTCTCTGTCCCTTTGATGGAAAATCCTTATCTTTATTCTACATGGTACCTCAGGAGATGCACAGTGAGGTTCAGTCAGAGTTATGATAAAATCAGTAAGTCGTCCTCCAATTAGTGTTCTTTCCTTCCATTGTTAACTCTTGGAAGACCCAATCTGCCATTCCTTAGGGTCACTTCCAAAGACAACTAGACAGCATGCAAGTCTTTATCTCAGGCTTTAAGTGGGACATAATTTAAGATGGTTTGAATGAGAAGCGGCCTGGAAAGCAGACCTTCAAGACAGGATTCTGAAACTGGACCACTTACAGTTCAGTGACAAAAAGTTCCCAATGCTGACGATAAGTGGATTGGTGACAACACCTTGGCATTTGAAAACATCGTGATAACCAGGATTGTCATTAGTGGTGGATTAGAATTAGATGACATAAGAAGGTAAAGTATTATCGTATTGAAAGGTGATATTTAAACGATGGGTGAACCATTAAATTATAAATGTTTTAGAGTCAGTTGGCGGCTTTAGAAACCTTGAAAAATGAATACAACATGCTCAGAGTTAGCCAGCTCTCAACTCAAGACATACTATGAGAGTTAGAGTGACTCTGTGGTACTGTTTAAATAGATCCCTAACTCTAGCAGTAGCTGGATGAGGGTGCTGGATATTAAGCTCAGGATTTAACTGTAAAACTAGAAGAGCTACAAAGTAGAGTGAGTGCAAAGCCTCAATAAGTTTGATATGATACAAACAAGATTATGGGAGGAAACTGAGATCTGTGAAAAGGACATTTAATAGATCAGCATAAGTAAAGTGAATGCCTATATTCCCCTAACTACGTATGGACAGAAGAAGCAACAATATTCTCTAGTTAAGAAGTGGCCTTGAGATATGGCCAGTAGTTCCCCTGAGTCAACTGCATAAAAAAAAATTGATGTCTGCTTTTCTCAATATAGGCCTCACCTTCCCCTACTGCATTCACACTAATAACTGATTACATTTCAACACAGTCCAAATAGAGAAATACAGTGCATATGGTAGGAAAACAATAGTTTATATCCCCCCCAATAATGCAATATCTGGCAATTGTTTACTGGAAGAAAACAAGAGGACCGTGTGTTGGGATGAACCTTGAGGATGTTGGACCAGTGAGGCTGAAGAAAATGCTGGGCAGAAGACCTGGTGAAAAGAAGGCTAACTGCAGGCACCACAATGAAAACTTATGCTGTCACTGAGCTTTCGAAAGAAAGACAGTTCCCACTGACTGAAAGGAATGCCGTGGCCCCTTTAGGAAGGACTGCAATGCCATTGCTTGTACATATGGTGTATAATAGTCTGTTATTTTCTCATAGGGACTTGTAGTCATCTACAGGAAACCTGTACTCTAAAGAAAGAGTCATGCCCATCATTACCAATGGCTGTTGGTAAAAGGTCTAAATTAATACTGAAGTTAGTGCTCTGGTAAAACCACAGTAGAATCCAAGATAGAGTGTGGACTTGCAGAAGTCAGATCACAAATGTTATGATAGATTTATTGGATTTAACAACATGCCCTAGAACCTGCGCACATAACTGGGAAGTAGCCCTTGTCACGACCTTGCCATTGGCTTGTTAGTAGAATAAGTCCCAGTCCCCCACACCTACTCCATGGGATGACTTCCCAAAGTTAACTACCCACATGAAAGCTCTCCTTTTAGGCTACGCTTTTCGAGGGGAATCTAGTCTATGACCAATGCCTCAAGGCATAAGTCAGAACTCCTTTCTAGATCTTCTGTTGGAAACTGTGGGGACAGAGAACATCACTTACTGCTAAACTTGGCACTATTTGCTCTACCCCTGTAGCTGGAAAGGACCACCATGCAGGGGAACCTGCTCCAAAATGAAGCCATCACAGCATAAAAGCAGAACAGAAATATGGAAATAAACCAATTACTGATACAACTACTTGACCATGGGTCCAGACTTGTTTAGATTTAACAGTTATTTTGGCCCATATGTTACCTTGTGGTCTTAAGCCAATTTGAGTTATATTTCAGTCACTTACAAGCAACCCAGACATTTATTCCTGAGTGGTCTGGGCCCATGTTGACATGTACTTATCAAAGCCATGGTTGCTGAAATTGCCTATTTACAGTTAAACCTGGGCGTGGAAGTAACAGTAGATGTCCCAGGATATTAATAAGAGTGTCAAACACAGTCTTCCTGTCCACTAATGAAGTAGCACTCTATCTTTTGATGATCAGAGTAAATTAATAATGCCTATAAGAAAATTTTTTCTCTTTTCCTGCTGAGGAGGCAGAAGTGACCAAGTGCAGCTTCAGCTTTTACGTTAGTGGAACTCGTATTATGTTACTTGGTTAGTACTTGGTTAGGGTGACCTACCACCCCACTCTGTCTGTGACTGATGAGGATTTTGGGAGGTGGGACTTTCAGCTTAAAACCTGGATAGTCCCAGGCAAGCAAGAACAAGTTGGTCACCCTACCCTAGGTCAAGGTATTCCCTGATTAGGAAATAAGAGCCTCTGTATCCATGGGGACATTATGCAAAAATGCCCCAAGTGCTTCACTAGGAGGGTTGGAAGCAGGCCACTCTTATTTTTATCCCATAAATCCCAGACCTGTATATTCTACTTATATGGGTAACACCATATAATGACTGTTGGTTTAAGTATAAAAGATACTGCCTAATACAGAATGTCAGCGCAATCTGGTGCCTCAGCTGTGCCTTCAAGAGGCAACTATTAGTTTGTTCCACTAACCCTGGTGTATTAGGTCTTTTGAAGAGATTAATGGTTTGTCATAGGTTAAGAGCCTTTTTATGAATTGGACTTAATGTAAATGCTAGCTGATCTGAGCAACCCAAGGGATGGACTATATCAGGAACTTTCTGTGCCCTGCTTAATGAAACACCTGCAGGACCGAATTAGCCATTTCTAATACTTGTGCAAGTCTGGAAATAGAAAGAAGTTAAAACCCCACGAGGCAATCTGCGATCCAGGAGGATAGAAGCCAAGGGTAAATATTCTCCTTTCTTATCCTTTCACATAAAATACTGAGGCTCAATCTACATGGAGTCTCACAGAATCCCTTGTGGGATCCAGCCCCATTTGTTCCTAGTGGTGACACGCTTGACCACACTCTGTTGGATTTGCCTCTCCTCCTTCGCTGTTTCACCTCTGTTCCTTGGGTATAATTAGCAGAATAAACTAGCTGCACACAGCCTTGTTTCAGACTGATCTATAGGGTTTAGGGATGAGGTTCAGGGATTATTAGCCTAAAACAAATACCTTAATATTTTGTGTAAGGCAGAATTCTTGCTTGCAAGTGACAGAACTCTAACCCAAACTGGTTTAAACACACAACGTGACTCATTAGCCAAATGATTTGTTAACTCTAGCAAGTCTGGATCCAGGGCCTCAGATCATTTAATTAGTAGTTGACCCTTTTGCATTTTTCTGCTCTGCTTGTTTTCTCTGGTAGCTTCATTTTGAACCAGGTTCCCATGCATAGTGGCCCTATGAGCTACAGACATAGAGCAAAATAGATTCAAGGTCGGCAGAAAGAGATGTTTTCTTTCCCATCAATTCCAACAAAAGCCTTGAAATTGAATCTCATATCATTGCCTTTGATAGTCTTGGGATTTATCATAACCTGAAATGATGTGATGCTCTGATTGACTGCTCTTGAGTTATATTTCAATCCTTGGGGCTGCAGGGAGCGAAGACACCACATCTCTAGCTCAACAACATGGTTTGAGGATAGGAAAGGGGAGGTTTGCCACAGACAATGAGGCAGCAATGACCACTAAAGAGGAAGTGGATGTTGGGCAGGCAAAGTCCACAAGGGTCCACTACACACTGCACCCCTCTAGTTCTGACTCCCCAGCTCCTTTTCACACGGGAAACTTGGGAGCTTGTGTTTTCCCCCCAACCGTAACCTCTATCCCTAGACAAAACACGCAGCCCCCCTGCTAGGACCCCCACTTCTCTTCCACTGCTCTTCCTGGTAAACATGCATCCCTTTATAAACCCTCCATTAGTTTTTATATTGGCCTCTGTGCTTGGGTGTGCTGAGCAGCTCCTCTAAGGTCTGCTGACACATCTCCAGTGCCCTCTGTGAGGTTCTGCATTTCTTTACAGGACCATCACTCAGGGAAAGTCACTCACTCATCAATATCCTTTAACACTGTTTGCTTTTTGGAGTGTGAGAGCATTCAAGCAGCAAGGGAGGCCTCCCGCGGTCATCAGAACTTCACTGATGCATTTTGTCAAGTACCAGGGAGTCTCCATAATAAACAGAGAAAAAATCTGAGACATGTTGACTGCTCAATCCATCATGGAACTAACAGGACATATGAGGTGGGCCGATGGAGAAAATACCGAGGGGCTAAGAGAGAGACATATTGCTAAAAAATGTCTAGCAGAGCCTCTTATTTTTTTATGTTTACTGCACAAGGTTAGCACTTGAAAATGGATCCGTTTTTCAGGAACTCATGCAACAGTTCTATCTTGAATCTCAAGGAAACGTGCTGTCTCTCTTCTCCCTGCTGCTTGTCAACTGTATGGTGGGGAAAACAGAGCTATCCTTGATTGGATCAGGTACTTCTCCACCTACTCATGTCAAAGGGACTAAAAATTATTGCCTATTGCAACTATTAAGTTATCCATGGTTGGTGCCCAGTGCAGTCTACAGTGAAGGATTCAGTTCCTGGGTGTCCTAGTTAACTTTAGTGCCGGTCCTTCAGTTGCAACTAAATCTTACTAGTCATTTCATAAAGTGGCATTATTTTGTCACGATATGAATGAAGGGAGAGAGTATGTTTAGGTCAGTGCATGAAGCTTAACCCTACTGAAAAGGGGAATCAACGTGTATGACTTATTCATGATGAGATCAGGAATGTCATCTTCAAGATAAAGAATACCTATAGCAATTAGAGCATGATTGGGCTGGTGGATGAGGTGGTCTAGAGCCTTTGCCAGAACCCCCACCCCTTCTTAAAGCTGCAGAAAGAAGATGGATTCCTAAAAGTCTTAAAATAGTATATCTTAGTTTCCTCTCTAGTTCGATTTAGGATCTTCATTAAGTGGCTCTATCAGAAGCATTATGCCACTATTTTTCAGAGTTCCAAAGAATTTCTGTATATCTGGGAACACTTACTCTTCCTAAACAAGATTATGTGCTCCCTGACATCACATTTAAATATCACACACGGTATCTCCACCATGATTCAACATTTAATCTTGGCTTTGCATTCCATATAGATGACATTCCAAATTCTTGGCACGTCATGTTAAAATTTTCAGCATTTTGTCCCAACCTGACATTCCAACCATAGCTACAATCCCACTTTGGCCATTTCCTAAATATACCATGTTCATTGATGCCACACTGATGTTACAGATGTTTTTAGTTCAGTATGAAATAACTTTCTCTGACTGGTGATATCCTATATCCAACCAAGATGTTACCTTTCTGAGAAACTTTTCCTAATCCTTCAGCAGATGTTAGCCCCTCCATCCTTTGTGCCTCTCAAGAAATGGGGCCTCTTTTTGATTCATTATTATTAATTTTTTGCTACCAGACCTAGCTTTTGTCACTGTGCTTCATATAAATGATTTTCAATAAATTTGTCCTTCCTTCCTGTTTGTTTTTTTCCCTTCCTTTCTTCCTCCCTTCTTAAGCGATTATTTTTGATCTCTAATTTAATAGACGTACACTCTTACTCTATGTAAAACTAACTATATGTGCAATACTGAAAAAAATAATGAAATCCCTGACCCCAAAGTATTTTACTTTCAGTGGCATGAGACCCTGTGCCTCATGGTGTACGCTGAATAGTGATATAGACCATGGTATTTATGACAGGAGGTAGTTTTACAACTTGGAGGAAGGCCCTCATGGCCGTTAGTCTCCTACCCCCAGAGACTGTGAGATGGAGGACTCTCTCTTCCTTAGTGATTACATTTCAAAGAAATGGCTCCCAGATCCTTGAGAAAGACATATAAAACTAGCAAGAGGCTTTTAAAAAACCTTTGTGTCTCAAACAGACAGACTAGGAATTTGCAATTACAAATTTTCTAAAGAATATACTCTAAGAAAAGGGAGGTCAGGGGCCTTGAGTCAGGAAGAAGCCTGTCTAACGTTTAGGCTAGCTGAGAGTAATATTAAGGTCCTCTTGGTGTGGGACAGCTGGGCTAGGATAGTCTTGGATGAGACAGCTTTGCTTTGCCCTAAGTAATGCCTCATCCTCCAACAGAGTAGCTCCGGCTTGTTCCCATGCCAGATTCAGAGGTCAGACAGTCAGAATAGAATCAAAAAAGCCCACTTGGGGCTTAGGCTCAGACCTGACACACTGTCACATGCTGCATTCTTTGACCAAATTACAAAGGGATTTTATAATAAGGCCTAAAACTGTGGCGATAAATTCCACTTTTAAAGGTGTGGAAATATGCAAGTCACTTTGCAAAATGCCATAGGTTGGAAAATTGGGGCATTTTGGCACTGAATTAATCAATCAAGTGATTCTCCTTGCAGGACTCTTATCATTAACAGCAAAAATACATATATTATTTTCAATCTTGTCTGAAAACCAAGACTTACTTCTCTATAATCAGGAAAATGGATTTTTTTAAAGGCACATTCTGAAATTTTCTCATAACTGCTAGTGTAGAAAACACTTAGTAATCTATGAAATATATTTCAGCAGTCACATACTTATTAACTTAGCTTAAATTTCCAAGAATGAATGTATTCCTTATGCTCAGAGCCAGCATGTGCAGCTGAGTATTCAGCTCTGCACAGTGCAGAGAGACTTTCTCCCTGCGGTTTCTGTCTGTACTGTCTCCACCTGTTTTGTCACAGGTTCAACACTATTGAATAGATCTCTTAGAGGGTTTGGACTGAAGGTGGAAACTTGTGGAGATTTGTAATGTGATGCAATTCACAGGACTGATTGTCTAGAGTCATGCATGCTGTTAACTAAGTTATTGATAGTCAATTTGAAAACCTGTAAAGACGTTGGATTTGGCTTTTTCCAGTTTTAGCATTGTGTTACCCCCTTGGGATTTAGTACCTATATGCAATTTGTCATGAAACTTTTTTGATGGAAAGTTTCAGAGAATTTTTTAAGTTCTTTAAAAAAATCTTTGTGGTGTGTGATATTGTAAGTGCAATATCTGGAATATCATTGTCATTATTGCTGTCTTTAACTGAATGCTTTTGATGTGTCGGCATACATTGCCTTATTTACTCCTCTCTTCAGATAATCCAGTAAGAGATATACTATTATTCTCATTTTACAACTGACATTAAAACAAAACAAAATAAAGAAAAAGCTCTGAAACTTGAAGGGAGCTTGCCCAAGTTCCCATAACTAGGAAATTACAAAATCTTTGTTAGGTTTGGGTCTGTGTGATTCAAAGATCATGTTCTCTTCCAGTCAGCTCTCTGTTCCTCCTCACGTGCCAAGTAACAGCAAGCAATGATTGGACCTTTTCAGGATTCTTTACAAGGTCCAGAAATATTAGAAGGACAGGTTTTCCCATTCTTGATCACTCCTACCCCAACCAATATGTACCCACTGTGTTTTCTTTAAAACCAATCTTCTATATCTTACCCCATCCAATGAAAATAGTCTCAGGGACCTGATAATATTAAGTTTTCAATGTTTATAGTTTTAAACTATTACCTTTACATATTTTTCAGTTTTAAATCTTTTTCACTAAGAAGCTATTGGCTGTGACCTTAATTTCTGTGCTAGAAATTTCCATATATATGTATTCTGAATTCTGAATATACCATATATTTATTCCAGTTCTGGATTTTCTAAATATGAATACATTTAGTCACAGTAATCCATAAATTAAAAGCCAAAATTCAGAGTGACCAGTGTACTGATATTCTCAACCTCCAGACAGACAGTGGAATAAGACCCACAGACATTTTTTCCCTTGCACTGAACCACTGAAAGTGGAAATTAGTCATACTTACTTCTTAGTTGCATTTCTTTACAAAAAATTGGAGCTGGTCATTTCCTTAGAGGCACCACTAAAAGATGAGGAAAGCAAATAGTTCCACAGACAACTGCATAGTAATCTTAAATTACTCTACAAAGACTGGAACCAGAGGGAGAACTGCTGGAAAGAATTTGCATATATTGCTTGCCTATGTTTATTTAATGTACACCAAAATGTTTTCCTATGACCTTGACTTATATATTCAAAAATCAAATAAAATTTGGATACTTCTGCTTGTTTTGAGGAATGAAATTCAGAAAAGGTATATTTATAGTGGCCATCATTCTGTATGTTATCACCGTGAGGGATATGGTAAAAGCAGCAGAACCTATGTGTCAGAATCAAGCAGTCATATACATATACTGAGTGCCCAATGGATGCCACCTCTTAAAAGCTGTTCTTGAGTAATTTGTCAAACAATTATGGATGCATATGTGTATGTTTTATTAGTTGTATACATACCAAATAGTAAGTGTTTAGCGACATCGTCACACCAGCCCTATCAGGTTAGTATTATTATCTCCATCTGGTGGGTAACTAAATGATTGATTCAAAATGTACAGCCTTTAAACATCTATGTATGCAGCGTGTTAGGTGCAGTGGATGATAAAGACAAAATTTTTGAGCTCTTTGGGAAACTAACTGTGACATGAAATGTCGGTAAATAACACAAAATATCCTGTTTTAAGCACAAAGTTGGGTATTCACAGCTATAAAAGAGTTTCTAAACAAAGGGAGTTCTTTTAGGGGAAATAGAGTAAGGGAAGAGCTTTTCCAGCAGAAGCAACAGCAAAAGCAAAGACATTCAGGTGGAGAAATTAATAACGGCATTGTGAGTTCAATGTTTTACATTATCTATCACATACTAATATTAGGAAGGAGGGACTAGACTTAAGGGAAGGATGGTTAATCTGGAAGAATTCTCCAGAAAACAATGTGTCATGGACTGTTAGTCTTTTGTGACCTTTCCCTTCCGCTCCCTGTGATTCTTCTCTGGCTGCTAATCAAGGGGTGCTCCATATTTCTTCCCTAGGAAATGTTTGCCCCAGCTCAGCCAATCACATCCCTTTTGAAGAGTGAAGTGAATGGACCATCTCTGTGCTCATGAGCATTAAGGGCCACTTAGGAGTGCAGCTGCTGGGCGTCAGGGTGCTGCCACCTTGGGACAGAATCTGCCTACGTGAGAACCCAAGCAGCGGTCTCAGCGCCAAGAGCCAGAGACAGAATTCTGATGATGTAATGGAACCACCAAACACAGCCCTCCCCACAGGTATAATTTCAATTCCTTTTTTTGTTTTTTGTGGGTTTTTTTTTAACCATGAAGGAGAATCTGATAGCTTTAACCACAAGGAGCAAAAGGACTTCGGGATCTGTAAACAAAAGGTAAGTCAGGAGAATGCTAATGTTTATTGCAAAACATCCACAGCGAGTGTTGTTCCACTTTGTCTTATTTAGAAATATTCAAGTATGTTAGAAACTGGAAAGAGATACATTTTTCAGTCACCAAACATCATTTATTTAACTTGTGTGCTGGCTTCTTATTTCTTTTATGGGAGTAACTTCACATACTGCTGCTTCGAGAGAGCGCTACCTCCCCTTTCTCCACTCCTCCCATACTTCTGTTCCTTCATCTGTCCATCAGTCTGTATATATGACTGTTGTTCTTTATTACTTCACTTCCTCATCACTTTGCATCGCAGAAAGAGGATCTTCTAACTCCAAACAGGGTAAGTGATAAGAAACCTAGAAAATTATCTTCTTAATGGGATTGAATTATTTTTATTTATCCACTGAAGGACATTTTCTATTCCTTGTCCCACACCAAAACAAAACGTGGTGACTTGCCTGCCTTCACATCTTAAATGGAAGTAAGCTTTATTCATTATCTCTGGTTTCTTATGGTCATAACTTATACTAATGAAAGTTGATGTAATGGGTAGGAAAGATGTAAATTTGAGTTTATAATGAGGATAGACCTTTATTGTTCCCGACAGATCTTGTGCTCTGGGTAGGCAGTAATTAAGTAAGCATCTCAGGAATCATAAAAACATAAATAAGTTTTCTAGTAACAGATTGAAGTTAGGTTTGGATTAAGCTTAGAATAACTATGTAGGCTTTCTTGACAAGGAGCTGTCTCATAAATCATCCAGGTGGGGAAGAGATTGTGTCAAGTATGTTGAGGTTCCAGTTGATGGCCAGCTCTGTCTCAAGTGTCCCAGAAATGTAGAAATGTAGCTTATGGGGGCTATCACAGCTATTAAAAAGGGCAAAATAGATCTCTGAGAAAAGCTTCAGATTCAACGTGAATGGCTCTTATGTAGGATAAAATGTTCAGTCCCTAAACTTAAAAAATACTGATCTCTAAGCAAGAGGGGATGAGCTGGCCTTGCACTTAGAAGAAGTTAGGCTAGGCAGTATTAAAATCTTCTGACCAGGGAGATGGAGAGAGCTTAGAATGGAGGCCAAAAGGTAGTGATTCAAGCTACATCTCTCCAGGTCTGGACAGGACAGATTCTCACTTGTAGTAAAAAGCCCCACAATGTTCTCACAAGATTACTTCTTGTTACAGAAATAAATGTTTAGGCATATGTTTGAGAAGAAGGCATAAGAAGAAATAGATTAGTTCCTCCTCTTCCTGTCTCTAATTCATAGCACAGAGGAGGAGAGAGCACAGAGGAGAAAGAGAGAGCAGAGAAGAGAATGAGGGGGGTGGTGGAGAAAATGAGTGAAAATGAATGAACATGAAGGAGACATGACAAGAAGCAAAGAATAGGGAGGGCAGGAAGCAAGCTTGCACTACATGCATCAGTCATTCAGCAACCTGCAGGACAGGTGTAATCAGGTTGAAATGAATATCAACGGTATCCAAGGAATAAGAATAGGAAACTGTGCTACAAGTAGAAAGTTTCAGCTTGGGAGCTGGAGTGTATGACAGCCAGGAGAGGGATGTTACTGCAAAGTCAGCCATCCTAGTTCTTTCTTGGTATCAGGGCATGACTTAGACCTAGGAGTTTCTTGTTGACTGCATGAGTCCTTGATTCCTTTTGTAATCTGTTGATAGTAGCACCTTTCTCTTCCTCCCTCTCCCTCCATTCTCCTTTCTGTTTCTCTAAATTACTGCATTAAATCATCTGATCTTGAGACAAGCACGAGGTTGGTTCAAATGTCCCAGTTTGACACATGCTAATTATGGCTGAAACTAAAGAAAGGAGGAAAGATCTGAAGTAAATGATATAAATTTGGAGAGCAGGCAGACAGACCTGGATGGGATGTCTTATATTATACTCTATAAATGCTACAGCTTTACCAAGTTTTTTAATCTTTCTGAGACTCAGTTTCTTCATCTGTAAAATACGAATAAATGCATTCATCTTGTGATTGTAATGAGAAGGAAATACAGAAGTGCTTAGCACGGCTCTGGGCGTTGACACTACAAAATCCATAGGAATGAGGTAAACAGTCCAAGATTAAGATTTTGATACTGAGGAAGAGCAAGAGCCTCCTAGGTCCCTAGAGGGTCCTAGAAAGAGCTTTGGCTTAGGGACATAGCTCTTTGATGTACCAAGCGCTTTTCATTAGATAGGCCATTTTCGTTTTCTGAGCTTCAGTTTGCACATCTGCAGATGGAAATGATCTACCTTGTGGCTTTCGTAAGGATTATTCGTAATGCTCGGGAAATAACAACACAATCATAAAAAGGGATAATTTAGGGGAAGAGGATATGGAAAGTGTATGTGTCCTTCTTAGGCTACCTCTTGAATTAGCTACAAGGATTGGAGTGATAATGAGTAGTTCAGGTAAAGATTATCAATTCCTGATAGAAGATGCAGAAATTGCTTTGCCATGTTATTGAAGCTTGAGGAACATCTCTCACTGGCAATGGAATTAGTGTCTAATGGTTGGAAATGGTGAAAAAAAGCAGGGTCAACTGGTGAGCATCCAAAGCTGACAACTACTGACATGATGGTTCTGTAAAAAAAAAAAAAAAAGGCAAAGCAAACATAATAAATAAAGCTATCAAATAATCACCTTAAGAAGCAGTGTTTGCCCCTGTCAGATTCATTCTGACCTGTCTTCCTGACTAAACATGTAGCCAGATTTCCAGGAGTTTACAAATCCCAGAAAATTAACTTCTAGGAACCCAGGACATGGCTACTAACCTTCTCTATATTCCTCATAACTACTTCTCTCTGTTTCTTTCTCTCTCCTTCTCTCTCTCCTCTTTACAGAGCCCTTTTCTCTGCTGTAGAAGCCATATGCTGATAAACATACCTTCCCTCAGCTCTAAAATGTGCACATTGTAATTCCACACATGAGCAACAATTTGCTCTGTCCAAATCATCTCCAAGTCTGCATTCAAAACACCTGTTAGAGAGAAGGTAATATTTACTCAACTTGTATCAAAGATCAATGGGTTGTTCAATCAACTGCTCCAGAGGGTCAAGGTCATTCTGTGGTCAAGGAGAATAGTATGAGTTGGTGCAAAATGTAAATAAGTAAGAGTTGCCTAAAGGGATAGGGTCACAGTTTCCCACTTTACAAAGAGCACTTAGTGAGGGGTTGCTTTTCTCACTCACTGGCTTTGTTCAAGTGAAATGATGGGAGGCAGACATCAGGAAGAGAGGAAACGCTCAACTGGACCAAGTCAGAAGGGAGAAATTTGGTGTTTTCCTCTGCCAGTCAGAAGAATAGAACAAGCCAGACTTCTCTACCACTGTTTCCATATTTCAGTTTCCCATTAGAAAACATTTATTGCTTACTTCAGGCTAAGGATTTTCTTGGGGAGTCAGAGTGAGGGAAGTTTCTCATCACATCCTGTTCAAATAACAGAACCTAGCTAGAGAGAATGCAGCAAATCCCATTCACTTAAAGTGAGGTGGATGGACCTAGAGTCTATCATACAGAGTGAAGTAAGTCAGAAAGAGAAAAACAAATACCATATGCTAATATATATATATATATATATATATATATATGGAATCTAAAATAAAAAATGGTTCTGATGAACCTAGGGGCAGGACAGGAATAAAGAGGCAGACATAGAGAATGGACTTGAGGACATGGGGAGGGGGAAGGGTAAGCTGGGAAGAAGTGAGAGAGTGGCATTGACATATATACACCTACCAAATGTAAAATAGATAGTTAGTGGGAAGCAGCTACATAGCACAGGGGAGATCAGCTCGGTCCTTTGTGACCACCTTAGAGGGGTGGATAAGGAGGGTGGGGAGGGAGACACAAGAGGGAGGGGACATGGGGATATACATATGCATATAGCTGATTCACTTTGTTATACAGCAGAAACTAACACAACATTGTAAAGCAGTTATACTCCAATAAAGATGTTAAAAAAAAAAGAATAAAAAGAGTAAACCCAGCATTTATCCAGTAATTATCTGCCTTGACAGTTAATCAACCTTCCAGTAAGTGAAAGAATAAATTTCATGGTATTTCCCCACTCATTAAGGTTAACTGCCAGATGACATTATCTGCATTTTCCCTCCTCCACACCCCAACTTGCACAGATAAATTCTACTGTCATTTTTATGGAAGTCTCTGTATGAATCTGAAACTTTTATTATGTTAGTTTTTGCATTGATAAATTTCCCAAACTAGCTAATTTTAAGGTCTTGTAATCACCATAGTGGGTTATTGAAGAATGACAAGGGAAGGAGTTGCACAGAAGCTACAGGGATATCAATCAATCTTTGTCCTCTTCCTGACCACCTTTAGCCAGTCCCCACTCCTTCCTCCAGCTCAACTCTCTATCTGAGCTGCAATTCAGAATGATTTCGGCATAAGATTGGAAAATTGGTTATATCTCAGGTACTGGGATGGATTGATAATGCTCTCTAGAATATATGTTGTAAAGGATTCTGTGGTTTTGTCTAGATATAATTTGGAGGGAAACCAGGGATTGATGCTGTTGGCTCTCTTAGAGTAGAAGAGACTACCTACAGGTGTGCCATTCAATACTGCTGCGTTTATCAAAAGCAGCCTGGAGTCTGGGAAAGTGCTGTTGTTGCCGTACTGACATTAAATCATTTAGAATATAATTGACACTTAACATATGTAACTATGCTCAACACAATCTCGCTCTCTCTCTCTCTCTCTCTCTTTACTAACTACCATTTCAAGTAGGTACTATTATCCTTACAGACCAGGAATCTGAGGGAGTGGTGGAATTGAGAGTCTACGCCAGACAGTCTGAGCCCAGTACTCTTAAGCCCTGTGCTTATGTGGGCTCCAGAGTGTAGAGAATTAACACTGACTGAGTGTGGGACAGTCAGGTAGAGATTGTGAGAGCTCCCTAATGTGCTCCTTCACACCCCCCAGCCTCATGGCTCACCTGATTCAGATCCCTCCTTGTCTCTTTGACTTCGACAATATCCCTAGGGGATAGCTGTAATTACTTTTAAATATGCAACTTTAGAATGGTTTGCAAACACTCAAGACAGTGACCATTATAACCCTAAATACGAAGGAGAGCTCCAAGTATATTTTGCTCACTAGTTAAGACATTGGGATTTGGAGAAGTGTTCAGTAGAACCATAAACGCAAACACATTTGCACGGCCCTATTAAGTCTCAACAATGATATATTTCAGTGAAAAAAAATTAAAGGGACAAGTTAAAAAAGGAATTCTAGTTGCAGTGGAGAGCTGTGTTTGTGTATATTTATTGTCAAATGGTATCAGATCCACTTCACTGAAGGTAAATATTTTGTGAACTCAATTGTGTTTATAATTCATTGTGGATCTCATTTCTCATCTGTCAATTATTTATACTTTATTTTAAAAGACAACAATTTCATGAAAATTACAGTATTAGCAAAACCTTCCATCAGCCACTTATCCTTCCTCTAAATAATTTGTGTCTAGAGAATGTGTTTCAGGTTGATTTATTTTTATCAAACCTTTGCTTGGAAAAGTCTCTTTTCTGCTTATGACCAGTGCCGATAAACCTTATTCTCCTCTTTCCCAATCCATTGCCTAGGCAACACACACAGATGGTCAATAGTTCACAAAACTAGGCAACAGACCATGTAAATGGTCTTCAGATTATTACCAGCACATCTTGGTAATAAAGCCAAAATTCTGCATAAGATCTGATTGCATGTGCACACCTGCATATCAATCCCCTTGGGAAAGGCAACAGCTAGGCTTTCTAATACTATGTGATTTCCACCTATTATTAGCACGGCTGCTTCTCCACATAGTGAACATCAGAGAAAGAGCCTGAGTTGGTGAAAAGGCGTTCATTTTCTGTACCATCGTTTTAGAGTCAGGAAGAAATGAGAAATAAGAAATGAAAGAAAAGGGGATCTGTCAGTGTGCCAAATGGAAAGCTGGAACTGTGCTCACCAACCACACAGAAGACAGGGAACACGTCCCCCATGGCACAGTGGAATAAGCAAGGGCTATTACACATACAGAGCCAGGATCAATCCTCTCTCGATCATTTACCTTCTGTGAGACCCTCAATCAGGTTACTTAGTATTGTGAAGACTATTTCTTCATTTGTGAAGCAGAGATAATGATAGCCCAGATTGTCGTGCTGATTAAATGAGGTAGTGTCCGCAGCTCTCTGGCTAAATGTCTTCATCAATGTAGTTGTTCATCAAAAGCTGGTTCCCTGACTAATACTGTCCAGTGCCTCCCAACAGAAACTGAGATTTAATTTGAATCCCAAATCCATCATCTCGGCAAAGACCTTTGGTTAATTGCCAAATGAACACCTCTACAGGAGAAAGATGACTTCTCTTTTGTTGGATTCTAATGATATCACGGCTGGTATTTCTCCTCCTTTTCGTGTGTGTGTGTGTGTGTGTGTGTTTGTGTGTGTGTGTTAGGTTGTGTGTTTTGAGTAGGGTTGTCCGATAATTTCAAGGTCATTCTGCCTTCAATCCATTTAGCTCCCTCTAATTGTTTAACTTGCCCCTTCCTCTGGGTGATTATACCCTGCACTCCCCTCCGACATACATTTGAGATATCATCTCTTTCTCATTCTCTGTTCATTCAGGTTGCGTAAATAATACATCCTGGTTCTAGGGGTAAGCACATAACTCAGGCCCTGGCCAGTTAACACTTTCATTGATCTTTTTGTTATAGCAAGTTCAAAGGAGGCCATCTTTTCCTTCAGAGATTGTGGGCCAAGATCAAATGTACAAAGAACGTTTCTCCAGAATGTGTCTGGAGACATTCTGGAAAATGGGGAAAAAAAAGATTTTGTTGGCATGATTTGAGACCTTAGATCCAGTTATGTATGAAGAATGAGGCTTCTGATATAAGCACAAGGTGCTAAAGGGTGAGAGACTTCTTTTCCAGACTGAGTTCAGAAAGCCAGAGATGTCTTCCCTGAGAGGAGTGTTTGGTCAGGGTTAGCCAGGAAAAGAATATAGGTAACGTGAGCCTTGAAAAAGAACCACAAGTGCACTGCTGTGTTAATATGGAAGAAGATAGAGGTCCTGGCAATGGGAAGAAATTAAGAAAGGCTGGAGGTGTGGTTTGATGGGACAGGTATGTGGTGAAACATTTTTGTTGTTGGCTCTTTCATGTTTTTCTTCTTTTTTTTTTTAACATCTTTATTGGAGTATAATTGCTTTACAATGGTGTGTTAGTTTCTGCTTTATATCAAAGTGAATCAGCTATACATATACATATATCCCCATATCTCTTCCCTCTTGAGTCTCCCTCCATCCCACCCTCCCTATCCCACCCCTCTAGGTGGTCACAAAGTACCGAGCTGATCTCCCTGTGCTATGCGGCTGCTTCCCACTAGCTATCGGTTTTACACTTGGCAGTGTAGAGAGTGGCATGTACATGTTTTTCTTTTTACCTCATCTCCCCTTAACTACAAAAGTGAATGATGGAAAAACTCCCAATAATTAGTGCAAATAATCAAGACTACATGTTTCTGAGGAAGGAACACTGAATTACCTGGATGATAAGGCAGTTCAAAGAAATAGGCAGAACCAAATATCAATGGAGAAACAAATGAGAATAGTATTTACTACCAGCAGAGTGGTTTGAAATTCCCAGTAGAGACAGAGAGGCATATTTTCCTTCATATAATCTGTGCTTAAACTGGTTTTTCATGCGTTATGTAAAATATTTTCTCCTTCTATGCCGTATCTGTTCTCCTTTTTTTTTTTTTTTTTTGTGGTACGCGGGCCTCTCACTGCTGGGGCCTCTCCCACTGCAGAGCACAGGCTCCGGACGCGCAGGCTCAGCGGCCATGGCTCACAGACCCAGTCGCTCCGTGGCATGTGGGATCTTCCCAGACCGGGGCACGAACCTGTGTGCCCAGCATCGGCAGGCAGACTCTCAACCTCTGCGCCACCAGGGAAGCCCCTGTTCTCCTTTTAATCTGTTCCTTTCTACCTCTTCTGGAAAACCCCAGCAAATTCTTCCCATATAAGCCCAGACTGCAGCGTAATCCTTGTCTTCAACAGTTATGATTTTGCCTTTATTTTTACCAAAGTTCAATAAATATTTGTTGAATGAATGAATAAATGAATATTAAATGAATGTGCTTTGAATGTTTTGATCATTTATTCAGTAAGCAATTATTGATCCTAGATTATTGGAAACTGATATGGAAATAAAAGATTCATCCCTTGTCCTCAAAGAGCTCACATGATTGTTTACCAATGGAGAGTTTTCTGAGAGCAGGATTTGTTTCTTCTTTCTTCTGCTTTCTGTGTGTGTGTTTAGAGCCACAAGGTGAAATATTTAGAACATGAATAAATTTTAATTGACTTATTCTATTTCATGCCTTGTGGAAAAGGGACCAAGTCATTTTCATTGCAGCGGAGGTAGAGTTTCCCAGGAGGTAGGGTGAAGCTATGTATTTAGTGGATTCCTCATATTTTCTATGAAAATGAGTCAAGAGCATTGTACGGACCCCAATACTCTGATTTGTTCAAAGCTGAACACTCTGTCTCTTCGCACCGTGGAGCTAGGGAAACTCTCAGAACTAAACTCCTAGGGTTTAGTGCCAACATGCGAAGGGGTGCCGAGGATTGAGTAATATCATCCATAGTATGAGCAAATATTGATATTCTTATAAAAGGGTTAATTGTCCCTTCTGATTGCAATGTGGGGTAATGTAAAACCTGGAAAGAGGGAAGGAGTTTTGCTTTCAGTGAAATAAATCTTTAATGCTAAAGTTCTAAATTATCCCAGCATTAATAGATTTGTCTGAGTCATAATTCATAAGTCACACTTGATCAACTTTGAATATTTTAACCAGATATGAGCTACCATTATATACTTATTGTTACATTATAAGATATTTGAACATTAGAATTTTTCTGTTTATGGTAGAATTTCTTGTTTCTATATTTTCTATTTTTTGAGAAAGAATATGTAACAATAAACTGGAAGGCATATGATGGATTTTTACTCCTTCTTTGCCAGCTTTTGATTGGGAAAACGTTCTTAGTTGCTCTGTGACTCTATAACCTCATCTAGAAAATGGGGATAATATTCCTGGATGATTGAGCTGAAAGTTTATTCAGAATTTTGTGATGATACCATCTTGATCACTCCCTGCTCTTAACCTCCTTCTGAATCATTCTTTTCTTTATATGTTGTGTCTTGAGACAGTCCTTCACATTGTCTTTTCTCACTAGAGTGTACAATCATTGAAGCCAAGGATAAGGTCTTATTTGTTATAGTCACAGCACAGCATAGGTACTAAGTTAACGTGCTTGAAAAGGGAGGGAGAGAAGGAGAGAAAATAATATTATTCATTTACTCATTCACTCATTCAACAAATATATATAGGATAAAGTGCCATAAGAATCCAGGTATCAGTAGGATTTACACCAGTAAGACAATGTGATTTCAACCTCAGCTCTCCTCATGATTCTCTTCTGGGACAGCTGCTTATGGGTATTTTATTCACTTTGTCATCTTACAGAACTCTTAGAGACCTAAAGCAGTGGAGCACAGCTAAACATCTACTGAATAGATTGGGGAAAGGGAGGACCAAACTGGGAAAAAAGTGACTGGTATAAACTTTTCCTAGCTCATTTCTCTGAGTACTAGTTTTCTTGAGCCAACGTGAGCAGAATTCCTTGATGTCTGGGAAAGAACTTTCCCTCAGGCTCCAGTCTGTCTTTTGTTCTGTAGAACAAGTGTTTTATATAACACATGTATTTTATATATTAACAAGTAAATATTTATAAACATAGAGCACAGTGGAAAGAGCATATGTTTTGGAAACAGTAGATCCTAAGTTCAAATCAGATCTCTACCACTGATAATCTATGACTTTTACTTCTCTAAACCTCACAATTCTCCTCTTAAATATGGAGTAACAATACGTACCTCATGGTGGGTATTGAAATAATGAATGCTGATAGCCTGTCTGTGTGTAAGTTAGGGGATAAGGAATAAAGACCTTAAAATGTTTAAGATTCTAAGACTCCAAGATTCAGAAATCAAATTTGAATAAAATTCACTGTTTAACAAAGATTAATCTGTTCTGTCATAATCCTAACTATGACTGTATCTGTCTTTATTTGGTTCTTTGTTAGTGAGAGAAGACTGTACTCATTTCAGAATCAAGAGCAAGACCTAACAACCTCCCCACCACCTAGAATCCAGTCCTTGGTCCAGGACCATCTGCTGCTTTGCACTGGATCACACAGTCATGATGGAACTGTTCTCTATGGATGGATGACAGGATGTCTTAGGTATGCCCCAAATCAGAGAGCTGTTTCTGGAGTTAGGATGTTTTGTCCTGAGATTCTTTAATCACTCGGCATCCTCTCTTCACAGATTTAACTTTCTTCCAAGTGACCTAATGTTGCACATATATGCTTCCTGTAGTCTGGGAATTCATAATGGGCAGTAATTCATTACAGATAAAGAAAGGAAAATAGGAAATAAAGTAGCAGTTTTAAAGTTCTGAACAAAGAGAGTCAACGGTTGGACCTAAACTAATTGGCTTCCTGATGAAGTTTTCTTCCAGGGGCCCTGGGAGACCTTCTATTTTAATGAGTATTTGCCACGATTAGAGCCTTTTCTAAGCTACTGCCACCCAGTTATCATGAAAAAAAAAAAAAAGCTGAAGAGTCTAAACTCTGTAACAGAGTCCAAGATTTGCTGGATTCAAAAGGATATTATACCAAAAACTACACTGCAGTTTGGGATATTTAATTTGCCTTTCTCCAAGTTGCCACCCAAGGGACCTTATTTGAATGTTATGATTGTGTAGAGTTGTGACTTGGAGTGGATGGGATTTGCTCTGTCAAAAGTTTCTAAATTAGGGGCTTCTCTGATGGTGCAGTGGTTGAGAGTCCACCTGCCAATGCAGGGGACACGGGTTTGTGCCCCGGTCTGGGAGGATCCCACATGCCGCAGAGCGGCTGGGCCCGTGAGCCATGGCCACTGAGCCTGCACATCTGGAGCCTGTGCTCCGCAACGGGAGAGGCCACAACAGTGAGAGACCCACGTACCGCAAAAAAAAAAAAAGTTTCTAAATTAAAGCTGAAGCTTCTGGATCCTCAAATCTGTTCCTCTACTACAGCCTGACTCAGCAAGGGAATTAAGAAATTTCTGTGTTTTTATCATTATGGAGAGACTTCTGTTTCTATTATTGATATCATAAGTGACCCTTAGATATTCTGAATCACTGAATTAACCATGCTTTCCAGTTTTATTTCAAAGGCCATTCAAAGATGGCCTTCTCTGTTAAGGCCTCACTATATCTTTCTAGTTAAAGAGGAAAGACATGCACATGCAAGATGATACCTTGTACTGCATGCTGTATAAAGAATTGAAGAAAGTAGCTCTGATATCACCAGTGGCTACTGTGATAAGTGAAGATTTCCCAGAAGAAGTGGCAGTTAACCAATATTAAAATAAATAGAACTTAGATGGGTGGGAAAAAATTAGGTAGTCCTGGGAAATAATATCTCTATTAATGCAGAATAAAACATTAATAGAATATTAATGTCCTAATATTCTATTAAATATTTTGAAAGCACAAAATATTTGTTTGGTGGTATAACACTTTTACATGTCTACAATTAGGAGTTGGTGTCTAATTCTATACCCCTGGAGGATATCCTGGCCTTGGTGACTTGCTTATAATAAATAGAATGTGGCAAAACAATGCCTCATGACTTCCTCCAAGGCTAGATCATAAAAGGTGTTAAAGCCTCAGCCTGGCTTTCTCTTTTGTAACCCAAAATTGCCATGTAAGAAATCTGGTTGCCCTGAAGCTGCCATGCTGAGGAGACTGCATGGATAAACTACTAGAGAAAGATGGAGATGCCTGAGGAGATCCAGCTGATTCATCCCCCAGGTCTTTGAGTCTTCCCAGTTCACGTACCAGACTTGTGGAGAAAGAAGCCTTCGAGACAGCTTCAACCCCAGCTGCTGTCTGTCTTCAACTGCATGAGAAACCCAAGGAAAGAATGCCTAACTTAGTTCAGACAACCCCAAGAGCCATGAGAGACAACAATAGTAAAGTCTTTTTGCTCTTATCTCTAAGTTTGGGGTTGATTATTACATAACAATAAATAACTGAAACAGGAAAATAGTGACAGGAGCAGTATGGCTGGAGAAAAACATATCATGCTGGGGATAAGAGTAAAATAAAACTGGAAAGCATGGTTAAACCAGACTAAGGGAACCTTGAACTGAAAAGTTCAACTTTTTCTCTTTAACAAAAGTAAAATATTTGGCATCTTCAGAAGATAATTTTGGCAGGAGGGTACAGACCATCACTTGGAAAGAGGTGATCGAGTCTGGGCAAGATAATTATTGGGAAGCTCTAAGTAGCACCATGAAAGCCCTAAAAGAGGGAGGTGGTGGAAATGGAGATAAAGAGACTGATTCTAAATTTATTTTTTTAAAAATCCTATTTTAACTGGTGGCAGATCAAATGTTCCTGCCTTATTCTTGTTTTATTGTCACTCTAGTGCCTTAAACATGCTGAGCACATAGGCCCACAACACATATTCATGGGCAAGAAAGCAATCAAAACTTAATAAAAATACTTTTGGATTAATAGAGGAAGAATGGGCTTCCCTGGTGACACAGTGGTTGAGAATCCGCCTGCCAACGCAGGAAACATGGGTTCAATCCCTGATCCAGGAAGATCCCACATGCCGCGGAGCAACTAAGCCCATGTGCCACACTACTGAGCCCACGTACTACAACTCCTGAAACCCACGTGCCTAGAGCCCGTGCTCCACAGCAAGAGAAGCCACTGCAATGAGAAGCCTGCACACTGCAACGAAGAGTAGCCCCTGCTTGCCGCAACTAGAGAAAGCCCGCGTGCAGCAACGAAGACCCAACACAGCCAAAAATAAATAAATACAATAAATAAATTTATTTTAAAAAATAGAGGAAGAACTTGGTTTGATTATTGGCCTCACAACTTACCTATCATGTGAAAATTAAGTAAACTCCATGGGACTAGTTTTCTTCTATTGAAAATGCAATAATATTATCTGCCTCATAGGCTTACTGCAAGCAACTACTCTCCCTTTTAAACCTCCCCTTGCCAATTATATTAATATCTATAGCTTCTTCTATCTTGTATATACAGACCCTTCCAAACATAAATCTCTAACCCCATTCTATCCCCCTAATCCAGGCCAATATATCCACCTGACATCTTCATCTAGGGGCCTACAGATAATTCAGAATAAACATCAAAAATAAAATTGATCATCTCCTTATTTCAAATCCCCCACTACCACCACAGTCTAAAATATGCTCTTTCAAAGAAGCCATGACTTAATCAAAAAGTAAATTTCAATGACAAAATCTGACCCCAGCAAGAGACTATTAGGAGAAAAATGTTTGATTTGGGAAACTGTCTGGCACTACTTACATTTCTTACTTCATAACCAGCTATCTCTTCTAATCAAATTTAGGTATACCCAAGTTACTTCTTGTGCTTGCACTTATTGTTTATTAAATATGAATGAATTAATGAATGGGAAGTGTGATGTGCAGTGTATACACAGGTAACTGATAGATTTAAAAGTCATATGCCCACATTCACATACTTCAGTTCACATACAACTAAATCAACTATGGCCCAAAACAAACAACAAAAAGTTAAATTAAATAAATAACCAGGAAGCCTAATGATGCCATAGACTGTGTAGGTATCTGTGATTATATACTCATTTCCTGTTGTCTCCAGAATATCTCAGTTTCCTTTACTTAGAAAACTCAAAGCATCTACAGTGACTCTGGGGGTTCTCTGGAATCATAGGATGAAAACTCAAGTCATAGCTGACACATGGGATTCTGAACGATATTAATTTGGACTTCCAAATTTGAAAGGAATCAGGTGACACGGTTTAGTCCATATTTTGGAACCAAAGTGTATATGGATTCTAAACAAAACTAAGGAAATAAAGCTATGATTATTTCCCCCTGCTGATGAAATTTGGAAAGGGATTCTGGACCCCACCAAGTCCTTGTACCTGTGGACCTTACTCTGTGATATCTCTTGTTAAGGAAAACTCTTAGCTAGATTTCAAGTCAACCTTAATTAAGATTATAGCGGAGATAAGAACTTTCCTTCTAGTCTGAATAATTGAACTTTTATTCAGTGCAGGCTTGATGCATTCTTTTATGTAATAAGGGAGGTGGAAGAAATTATAGTTCCTCATCCTAAAAGCTTCTTATAAGTCAGTGGGATGGAGAGTTTTGAAGAGTTTCTTCTGCTCATTTTCATAGTGGCTGCTATTTCTTTCTTTTCTTCCTTTTCTTTCTTTCTTTCTTCTTTTCCTTTCTTTCTTTCTCTCTCTCTTTCTTTCTTTCTCTCTCTCTCTCTTTCTTTCTCTTTCTCTCTCTCTCTTTCTTTCTTTCTCTCTTTCTCTCTCTCTTTCTCTCTTCCTCTCTTCCTCTCTTCCCTTTCTTCCTTCCTTCCTTCCTTCCTTTCTTTCTTTCTTTCTTTCTTTCTTTCATTCTTTCTTTCTTTCTTTCTTTCTTTCTTTCTTTCTTTCTTTCTTTCCTTCTTTCTTTCTCTCTTTCTTTCTTTCTTTCTTTCTTTCTTTCTTTCTTTCTTTCTTTCTTTTTCTTTCTTTCTTTCTTTCAGCAGCCTGAACCGACTTACATTTGGCAGGCTTGGAGGCAGCTGGGGCAGAGCCCAGGTTTACTGAGGGTGACTAAAGAAGCACAAGATGAACTCTAATCTGCGTAAAAGGAGGCCAGGTTGACACTACCAAAGATGCCACCTGTTTTCTGGGCACCCAAACTGGTTTCTGTCTTGCTTTTCAGATTATCATCTACATGCAGATTCAGCTGTCACTGATTCTGAGGAATAAGTCATGAATACAGGATAATGTCAGCTACTTCTGCACCCAGGATATACTACAAGTGAAGTCATTACTCCCCTCAAAATCCTTGAAGTCATTCTTCAGGAAATGGTTAAAAGGACCCTAGATCATAATAAAATATATGAATTTCTTTTTCTAGTGGTAGGTAGGAAAAACTGATACTTATATAAACTAAACTCATTATCACAAAAATACTTTAGTGCAATTAGAGGCAGTACTTACCAAAGAGCCATTTAATAACTATATTTGGAAAGTTTTATGCATCCAAAATACTAAGCATAAGCTATGGTCTTACCTACTCTAAATCACCAGAAATGCAAAAGATAATTTTTGGGGTTTTTTTTCCGGTACGCAGGCCTCTCACTGCTGTGGCCTCTCCCGTTGCGGAGCACAGGCGCCGGATGCGCAGGCTCAGTGGCCATAGCTCACGTGCCGAGCTGCTCCACGGCATGTGGGATCTTCCCAGACCGGGGCACGAACCCGTGTCCCCTGCATCGGCAGGTGGACTCTCAACCACTGCACCACCAGGGAAGCCCAAAAGATAATATTTTTAAAAGCATAATATTTCTTGAGTACAATAAAGAGAAAGCTCAGTAGATGAGAAACAAAGAAACTTCCTAATAATGTTAGAAATTGAAAGGGAATGGGTTGGTTCCAGTTTCAGTAACTCCAGAGTGTCTTGTATTATATTAACCCCCCTTAAATAAAAATTTAAAACTTTGGAAAAAAATAGTTTGCAAGTACTATAAAATGGCAAAAAAGCAGGCAAAACCATGAGGCTAATTGAGCTTTGAATGAAGGAAAAGACTGTGTGACGTATTTGTTTTACAGATTTTATCCTTGGAGGGCACTCCACATTATTATGGTATACAGCTGTTTTAGAAAACCGCAAGCGTGTAGGTGTGATGTGATAGAGGACAGAGACTGCAGCTGCCATAGGGGCTGGAAATTGAGACAAAAACTCAGAAAAAGAAAGGGCAGCCCCAGCATTTACATATGAACTACCCTCAAATCCATAGCTGCCCCCTGAATTTCACATTACAGGAGAACCTCCAGAAACCCAACAGAAAACAGTCACTGCAAAACTGAAAGTGCTGAGTAGAAATTTTAGCTACTCACCACAACAGGGGAAAATGAATAGAGTTTGGAGTTTGAATCCTACAAAATTAAATAGGTGTGGTAAAAAACGTCGGGATTTCCATTGAAACACCAGAGGGGCTAAGCCTTAGAAATAAAGACTTGGTTCCAGGACTAAGAATTCACCAAAAGATTAAGGGCAAATCTGAAAAAAAAAAACTTACAAAGTATAAGCAATGTACAATTTCAATGTGATTAACTAATAGTTTAATTGTTTACAAGGGTAAAAATGAACACTTTAGAGGAAGACAGCAGAAGCAAGAGTATACAATGTACCATTTAAAATGTCCAATATACAGTCAAAACTTTCTAGAAATGTGAAGAAACAGAACAATTTTAGCTAGGACTGAGAGAAAAAGCAGTCAATAGAAAAAGGTGTCACTATGACACAGGTGTTAAGTTAGCAGAAAAGAGATATAAAGGTGAAAATCAACACAGAAATTAATTACTTGAAAAAGAAGAAAATGGAAATTCTAGGATCTCAAAGTGAAATATATGAATTGGCAAATGCACTGATGGTCTTAATAGCCAATTGCAGCAGCAAAAGAAAATAGGGTCAGGGATAATGAAAACAGATCAATAGAAATTACTCAATCTGAAAAGAGTAAAAAAGAGATGAACGAAGCCTCAGTAACCTATGAGCCAATTACCAGTGACTTATATATAATAGGACCCCTAGAAGAAGAGGAGAGGGAAAGTAGTGGATTGCTTATTAAGAGTTATAATAATTATCATTTATTAAGCACTTACCATGTTCTAGGCATTATGCTAAGCCCTTTCATATAGAACATCACATTTAGTTCTCTTATCAACTCCATTATTAGGTATTAGTACATCCCAATTTTATAGATGTGTAAAATGAGACTCAGAGAAGTTAAGCGGCTTTCCCAAGTTCCTACAGTGACAGAAAAGCCTAAATGCTTAAGAGCTTAAGTCTCTCTGACCCCCATGCTTGTGCATCTAACACGTACTACCTTCCATTAATACAAGTTTTATGAAATATTTCAAGTATTCTAAATCTACTCCTACTACAGTTTTAGTGGGTATATTATTTTTCATCCTCTATTGACAAACGAAGGAGGAAGTGTTCCAGGAATCATTTTGTCATAGCAACATTTTACAGATTGAAAAAAGAGTGTAATATTTGAGAGCTGGTTCTTATGAGCTTGCAAGAGCCAATTATACATATCTCTTTCCAGGTCCATGTTCAGTCACATCAGGCTGGTAGCTTGAAACTGGCACGGTAGAACATTTACACTACAGAGATTGGCAAACATTATAAACTGGAGATTTATTTCCACCCCAACTCCACTTCCTCTCCCTCCCTGCAGAGCCAGCTATAATCATTTGCCAGCATACCACTGACACTTAGCAATATACCTTTGAGTCCTATCTTAAAGGCTTGAAATAAAATCTGTTTTTTTCATAAACATACACACGCATACACACACAAAATCAAAGATAACATTTATCTTCATGTGTTGTATACATCGAGGCATATATTAGCAATTTATTTTCTCCCTATATGTGGACCCCACTTTCTTCTTTGCATTGACCCCATTCTCAGACAGACTCTTACTTTGTGATGGGAGATGGCTAGAGAAATTCTAGGAGAAAAACAAATATGTCCCTCTCTTGCTCATCCCAAATACATCCTAAGATTAGTTTTATCGGTTCTAAGTTGGTTCCCTAACTACCTGTGCATCAAATTTTGTGGCTAAGGGAGAGGCTTAATCCTAAGTCACATGCCTCTCTCTGGAGCTGGAAGTGGGGTCAGCTTCTCCCAAGCACAGCACTTGAGATAATAGGAGCTACAGTTCCTCAGAGGGGAGTGAGGGCATTTTTACAAAAGAAGGGGTATTTTAAGTTGCATGGCTAAAATAATAACAGACATCCACTACAGAACACAGCAAGTGTGTGAATATTCTATTTTAAATTGCAGTGAAGAATAGGAATCACCCTGTCATTCCTAGGCCAAGGCATGAAATAAGGCTGATAGTACCTTTCTAAGATTATGGAGACTTTTGGCCTTTCTACAACACGTGGGTCTTTTATGCCCACTGGAGTCTTCTCTAACACAACATCTTCCTTGCCACTGAAGTATTTGAATCTCAACCAAATTTCTTAGCTGCTGAATTTTGTCCATGTTGTGCCTTATATGCTGTCTGGCCACCTAGCACAGTCCCAGAGCAGTGTGGATGAATGACACTGACCTGGGTAAAGGATGAAAAAAAAAAAAAAAAAGGAAAGGCAAAAACTTTATTTTTCTAATGTTACAAGAGTATAAAAAAAGAACATGTGTTTAATCTTCCGTGGGTTTTTCAAGCAATCTGGGATTTAGCATAAGAAATATTAAATGCAATCTGAAACCTTGAGAAAGAATGTGAATCTATGTTTTAGTCTTATTTAAAATGAATGAGGCTGCCAGTTCCCATTTCAGCAACAATATTTTATAAAACTATTCTTTGTAGATTGATCCAGCTGCACACATGGATTACTAGAGAGGTACCGTTCGGGTTTGCAGAGCAAGGAGTGGTCCTTTGAGACACAGCTAAAGAGACAAGAAGAGGCAGGTAAATCTCTGGCTTTCAACTTATTTTTCCCTTTTTCACATCCCCTTGCTCTTTGAATAAGGTCACGTTGCTGTCACAAATGCTTCCTTCTGCCTTGAATATGTTTACCAACTCCTTTTGCCCAAAATGAAGCTGGTCCACCTATTTCCAGACCAGAGTCTTGGGTGGGGACAAAGGACTCTACTGGTCAAATGTGTGGTCAGATTTCACTATTACAAAAAGATGTATACATTCTCTATGCTGGATCAAGAGACCACCTTTTCTCGAAAATACAGCAATGCCGTTTGAAATCACTGGATCTCAGACCTTGTCATTATGACTTTTGGAAGCATTCACACAAATGTGTATAATCTTTATCGTCAATACATCCTCTCAACTTTCCATTAATCTAAACCTTATATTGATTACAACTTCAATTTATCCTTACCATTCCTTCCCTCACTACACTACCTATTTTCTCTGTCATCCATCCAATTAAAATCCTGATCACATTTTAAGACCTGCCTCACATTAAATCCCCTCCTTCCCAAGCCATGAGCATCTATGGTGACGATGACTGATACCCTATAGGACTTGTCATCAGTATAATTCATTTTAATACTTAACCATGAAATGTTTTCTTATATATTTCTTATGCTTTTTTGTTTTGTTTTGTGTTTTACAATTTTAGAGCCAAGGCCACCTCCACACACCTAAATAGCTGGGCCCCCAACTTTGTATTCGTTATTATAATAACATTTGTTGCTGTAGCGAACCCAATTATTTCCTCATACATTATCACATTTCTCTAACTGCCAGTTTCTTAATTCTCAAATTTGGTGTATTTCAGTATTATCCAGGGGAATTGAAAAAAAAGATAAAGACATTCCTGGATTTATCCCTGAGGTTTCAGTTCAGAAGATCTTGGATAGATTCAGGAACTGTGCTTTCCTTTTCATAAAATTAACCCAAGTTATTCTGAGGCACATGAGGCAAGACTGAACTCTGAAAAAATGTACATGTGAAACTTTTAACTGATTCTTTCCAGAGCATCCCTGAGTCATAAGTAAATGTTGTCTTTAAAAAAAAAAAATGAAAAAGGGAATATCCTGCTCTCTGCACAGCCACCACAATTCTAAGGCTTAAAAAAAAAATCTAAGCCTGAAAGTAGAAGATCGCTGTTGTAAATGTGAAACTTATCTGGGCCTGGAGATGCTGAGTGGCCCAGGTTCCTCTCATGTGTGAATTTTCGTGATGGATGATTCCATAAACAAGAGCCATATACTTGGATGGCCAATCAGTTGCACAACACTATCAGAATTTGCGAAGATTATCAGCTGGGATACCAGGCTATCATTTGCCTAAGTAATCATGTAATTTGATTCTCTCATTTTTGATTCCCTATGAGTTGTTACTAAAGGGTCATAAGAGAACCCAGCCCTATTCACAATCAATTTGTTTTATATGATGAGGGGAGTGTCATCTCACAGGTAGAGGTTTCTTTATATTTACCTTGTAAGAAGTGTTGGGGGTCAAGTAGGAAGTTGAGATGTTTCAGTGGCTCATCTAGTGCCCACTAACAGCTCCAGTGAGGTTTTCACTTGTGAAGCTCCAGAGGGTGTGGACCAGGAAGGCACAGCAGAAAGGTAGCAGAATGGTACAATGGCAATAGTCCCATGCTCATCCCAGGAGACATGGGTCCTAGTTCCCAGTCTGTATAAAATAATGGTAGCTAACCGTATTAGACCCTTCGCTAAAAGTTTTCATTCATTTTCTCATTTGAGTTTCTCAACAAAATTACATGGTCCATTTTGCAGCTGAAGAAGCCATGTTACAGAAGATTAAATGATTTGCCTAATAGTGCAGAGCTTGTAAGTGGTAAACTGGAGATTCGAAGCAGGCAGGCTGACTCGGAAACTACTCCAAACTACTAAAATGCTGTATCACTACTTCACATGTTAGGTACCTCAGATAACTTAATCTATATACGTCTATTATATATATGTACCTATGTGCCAGGTCTGGGTATTGCATAGGATTAACCTACTGTTCAAGTCAAAATAAGTGCATGCAAGAGAGGCACGATAAAATTGAATGTCAGGGAGATCAGTTTGGTGCTTTGTGATCTTCTAGAGGGATGGGATAGGGAGGGTGGGAGGAAGATGCAAGAGGGAGGAGATATGGGGATATATGTATACGTATAGCTGATTCACTTTGTTACAAAGCAGAAACTAACTCACCATTGTAAAGCAATTATACTCCAATAAAGATGTTAAAAAAAATGTCTACAATGTCCTGACAGGTAAAGTGGAGGATACAATTCCAATTCAAATGGGTAAGAAGCTTTTACCTCCAACACACTATGACTGTGTGGAAATGCTGATCTAAAATTGCAAGACGGCTCAACACGTTTTTCTAGAGAAATATGTGAAACATTTGACTTCAAAAAATTAGCTAAAAAGACTATAATAAGTTTTTTAAAAATTCCTCTAGAATGCTAGCCTGAGTTCTATGCATTATACAAATGCAGTCTTATTCATAGAAGTAGCTTTTGTACTAGAAGACAGGAGGAAATCTCTTAGCCTACCAGGGTCTCTGCTGTCTCATCCCTGCAATGGATCTGAGTGTGGGAATTTGCACCATATATATTCTTAATGCCTTCAACTATAACCCATTCTAAATCTTCAGATTCTGTTTGAGAAATCATATTCTTGATCTTGAGCAACTTATATTATGATTGAGGTATGGAAATCACATCGATAAAAGCTGATCTGAAATTTCTTTTTCAAAAGTTTACAGAAAAACATACTCTCCATCTGTTAGAAGAAGTAACTGGAAATAAGATATTAAAAAATAAAACCTTCAAAGGGGTAAATTATAAGAGAACTGTAAGGATAAGGCCACTGAAACTCAAGCAGTGGGAATATATTTGGCAAAATTTGGTAAAAAAGAAGCTAGGATTCTGGGAAACGGGTTTTGTCAGGATGCATAGCCATCTGGGAGAGAAGACTCAGGAAGTTAAGTGTTTTCAAATAACTATAGAGTATTTAAATGGGAGGGAAAGGGTTAAATTTTGCCTTCCTAGATCTAAGGGTTAGAGTTAGTATCAATTCAAAGGCACCTTTTGTTTTGGTAAAGGGTAGCACTTCTCAAAACAATCACAAGTAGACAAGTCTACGCCAAGAAATAGTGAGTTTCTTGTCACTGAAAACATCTAAAGCAAAGCTAGAGAAACAAATAGTGGGATTTCTGAAAGAGAGATTTGAGCATTAAAAAGTGGGGTGAGGGCTTCCCTGGTGGCGCAGTGGTTGAGAGTCCGCCTGCCGATGCAGGGGACACGGGTTCGCGCCGGTCCGGGAAGATCCCACATGCCGCGGAGCGGCTGGGCTCGTGAGCCATGGCCGCTGAGCCTGTGCGTCCGGAGCCTATGCTCCGCAACGGGAGACGCCACAACAGTGAGAGGCCCGCGTACCACAAAAAAAAAAAAAGGTGGGGTGAATGTAGTACCAGTTCACAAACCCGACTGCTCATCAAAATCATCATGATTTTGAAACATGCAAACATAAGGGAATCTGATTTAACAGGTCTAGGGGGAGCCCGAGAACTTGTGTTTAGGGCAGGCAATGCTCAGTTAATCTGTTGTAACCACCTGCCATGGGAACCAATGGACTAAGTTCACCAAAAGACCTCCTTTAGGTTTAGAATTCTCTAAGATAGCTTTAAAAATATTAACCTTTTGTGAGCCATGACTCCTGTAAAGTCTTCTACATCATACAGAGCAACTGTGATTGCCAGTCCCCTGACCCACCCTGGAGCACTAAGAGCCTTCTATATAAGAGCCTATGAATGAAAGTAATTCAAGGGACAAAGATCATGAAGAAGGAAGGTGCAAAAGAAGAATCTAGGGGGAAAAAAAGGATTTTCGAAATGCAATGATATTTATCTGACTAATGCCTTGGCTGCCTGCCCATATCGGCACTGAGAGGCACACAGAATTTTCTCAAAAGTTGCTGACTGAGCAGGAATGTGGTGAACATGTAAAGCACACTCAATAACACAAAGACAGTCAGGGTGACCAGTTTCAGAGGAGGGGAAGTGCCCATGGTATTACAGATTTCCATTTCTGATGCTCCTTAGCTGCAGAAAGGCAACAAGGGCACCTTATGTTGACCAGATGGCTCTGTGTACCTCTATTGTTTATTTTTCCCTCCATGACAGGACAATAGAAATAAGAAAGTCAATTTTTTCAATCCAAAGCAGAATAAATTTTCTAAATTAAAATGATTCTGGATAAGTAAAGGTCAGTCAGGTCTTGGGGCTCTTTCTTCATTAGCAAAAATCAACATCCAGTGTTGTTGCTTTGAGCTCTTGTTTTGTCAAATGGAGATGCTGGCAGATGGCATCAGCAGGGCCCAGTGAGGCATGCGTTATATTACTGGAATCATAAGTGGCCAAGGCAAGAGCCAATTATTTTATTTATATATATATATATATATATATATATATATTCATATAATAGCATTATAACTATATATTTCAATGTTTTAAATAATACTATTTACACTAGAGATAATGACCTTTCTGGAAACAACAGTGTGGCAATTGTACTGTATAATTCTTCTTACTTAGGTTCTATGTTCTTCAGAAATAAGACTGCAACAACAAAGGAAGTCAGATGGCCTCTGAGACATGGTGACAGTTCTCTTTAGCCATGAATTGGACTATGTTGGCATAATCTTTGTAGCACAGAGTATCTGTGAGATATTAAGAGAAATTATCGTCAAATCTTGTCAATGAATACAATCTGGATGGTGTAGAAAAAGATTAGACAGAAGACCAAGTAGGAGGCTTTTTATAATGAGACAGTAACAGTATTGTTGAAAAAAAAACTGAGGCATATTAAAATTTTTAAGAGTTTATTTGAGCAAAAATCAGTCTGGATTGGGCAGTCCAAAACCAGAAGTGGTTAGAGGTGCCCCATTGACAGGAGCTAGGGGAAAGACCCTATACATCCTAGAGAAGAGACAGAAGCAAATCAAGGAAATTATTTGATTGGCTGTAGCTTAAGCAATTGCCTTATTTGGGAAAGCCTAGTTGGCTGTTTGTGATTGGTTGTCCTTAGATTTTCATTTCTTCACCTTGAGGCATTACAGACAGGTTTTGGTTTGCTTATGTAGGCTGCCTAAGGCATCAAACAACCTCAGTCTGATGGTCTCCTTGTTTAATTAATTTGACAGTATATAGTGGTAGGTACCTATGAAACTTGCTTCAGAGATAAGATTTGTGCCTTTTACCATGGCAGGTAAATAGCATGTATTCAGTAAATGTTTGTTGGACTGATTTGAATTTGGAATTCGATTGGTCATAGATGTTAAAAATGATTATCAGGGCTTCCCTGGTGGCGCAGTGGTTGAGAGTCCGCCTGCCGATGCAGGGAACACAGGTTCGTGCCCCGGTCTGGGAAGATCCCACATGCCGCGGAGCGGCTGGGCCCGTGAGCCATGGCCGCTGAGCCTGTGCGTCCGGAGCCTGTGCCCCACAACGGGAGAGGCCACAACAGTGAGAGGCCCGCGTACCGCTAAAACAAAAAAAAAAAAAAAAAAAAAGAAAAAAAAACAAACAAAAAAAATGATTATCAGATATAGTGCCTTTATCAGGGGTAGGCAAACTACTTCCCAGGGGCCAGCTGCCTGTTTTTGTAAATTAAATTTTATTGGAACATAACCATGCCCCTTTGTTTAGATATTGTCCATAGCTGCTTTTGTGCTACAATGGCAGTTTGAGTAGTTGTAACAGAGACCACGTGGCCTTCAGGTCTACAAGTCTAATGAGTTTAATTTGATTAGTTGGCTTTGCAAATAACTGCCATTGCTGCAAGAAAAAATATAGAAAAGAGAGCATAAAAGAATATCATTAGTTGTCAGTATTATATCAAAAGATTGTCTTTATATTTAAGAAATATGAAATTTTTATATTGTTTAACATACTAGACTCTTTAGTAAAGTGTGATCTGTAATGTGGTCTGGAAATAAGGAGTAAATAATATCCAGACATTAGGAAGGAGATGAATAATTATTATTATCACTTTTTCTCACATCTTGATATTGTTTTATGAAGAATAAAAAAGGGATCTATCAGAATTGTGTATTAGTCAGCATGCTATCAGGAAATTAAAACTGCACTACCTATTTCAACAGTGTGAATTTATTACAGTATGTTTAGACAGAGAAAGAGCAGGTTAGCCTCCTTTGATATTGGAAGGCAGGATGTTTATGAAGAGACTCAGAGACTAAGAAAGACTCAAAGTTTCAAAATTCTTAGCCTCACCCAAATCCATCCACTATTCCCACCAATTTTCAGAACCCCATTTCATCTGTATCAATGCCTTGATTATCACATAACGGACTCTTCAAATCTGTGAATTCAACTCACATTGTAATTCTGCAACTCAAACAAATGTATTTTCAGTGTAATTATCAGTAGGGTCATCCTTGTGTATATAAGGAATTAGGGAATCTTTCAGGAGCAACAAAGATGCACTCTAATCCCTTGATAATAATTTAAGCTAGAGGTTTAAAAGTCAGAACTTGTTATTTTCTGTTTGTGATTGCTCCAGTACAGTCACAAATAGCCACACTGCTCCTACAGTCCTTATAGCTACTATTACAACCATAGCAGTGAAGTATTTTGCTGACTAGGTCCTTCAAAGCACCTACTTGGTAAGCACATCATTGCGTTCAAGCTTACCCTGAACCTCAGTAGACCCAACTACATTCTGCCACAATTATTTTACTGTATATACTTTACCATTTATCATGCCAAAAATCCATAACTTTATCCATCTTATTGTTAATTCCCTGTTAATTGCATACTTTATTACACTTCACCTTAAATATTTACTAACCGCAGTGTTAAGCGGAGATGTGATTTTTATTTTTATTTCTTTGTGCCAATGATTAGGACTTCTAGTATAATGCTGAAAAGAAGAGGAGAGCAGGATCATATATGCTTGGTTCTCAATCTTAAAGAGAAAGTATTCAGTATTTCATAATGCAGTATATGATGTTACCTGTGGATTTTTCATAGATGCTTTTTATTATGTTGAGGAAATTCCCTTCTATTCTCTAATAGTTTTTTATAATGGGTAAAAGTTGAGCCTTTCAAATGTACTTGTGCAAATATTGAAATGATCATATGGTTGAATAAATTCCTGCAGTATGTCTTATTGTTAAGTTATTCTGGCATTTAATTCTCTTATGTCTGTTTGTTTGAAAAAGTCTTCACTTGACTTATTTTTGAAAGATATTTTTTATAATTATAGAGCTCCGACCGGGTAGTTTTTTGTTCTTTGCTTTATCCCCCCTTTCAGTATTTTAAAACTTTAAAGATGTTTGGTTTTTTACTAGTTTGCCCAGGCTCTGAAAAGAGATCTATGGCAATGCATATATTTTTTTCTTCTGTATTTTATGTTTCTTTTCTCTGGCTACATTCAAGGTTATTCCTTTATCTTTATATTTCAGAAGTTTGATTATGATACGCCTATGTGTGTGTGTCTGTTTCTTTTAGTTTGGTCTGGTTTGTTTTATTTCTTTTTCAAATTCTGAATAAGGATTTCTGAGCTTCATGGATCTATGGTTTGTTTTCATTTATTAATTTTGGAAAATTATTGACCACTAGCACATCAAATAGTTCTTGAGCAAACGTTTTTCCTTCCCCTCCATTTGGGACTCCGATTACATATATATTTGATATAAAATATTGTCCCATGACTGTTTGCTACTTTCTTCACATTTTTTCTCCTTTTGTTTTATTTTAATAATTTATATTGACCTATTTTCAAATTTGCTGATCCTTCCTGTGTTATGATCATGTCATTGAAAAGACTTTTGAAAACACTATATGTATATATAATAACTATATTCATACAAGCACCCCTTAATTTACAAAGCTTCAATCATTCATACACTTATTAGTGGAATCCACAGTGTTCAAGTACCTTAAATGTAATGTATCATACTGACCAAAGTAAAGCAAGTACAAAAAATATGCATATGAAGTTGTTCACATGTAGGTCCTAGATAACCAGCTTCTGTGCTAAAAAAGAAAATAAAGAAAATAGGTTTATTAACTAGCATTTGAAACTAACCTTATGCTTGGGTTAAAACCCCCCTCACACCTAAATTTAGTGTGTATATATATCATATTATAATATATGCCATATTTTATATATATGGGGTGTTTTCGTGTGTATGTGTATGATTTCTAGCATTTTTATTTCAGTCTTCTTATGAGTCCTTTTGTGGTAGGCGGAATAATAGCCCCCCCCAAATATGTAAACAATCAAACTGTCAGAACTGGTGAAAATGTTGTATTTCATGGTGAAAGAGACCCTTGAAGATGTGATTGAAGTTAGGGCCTCAAGATAGAAGTATTCTAGATTACCTAGATAGGCCTAATCTAATCACACTAGGCCTTAAAAATCAGATAACTGTCTGGAGGCAGAAGAGGTGCAGCAGAGGTGAAGTCAAACAGGGTGGAAGCAAGAGAAAAGGGCTCGACATATCAAGGTTTGTTTGAAAGTAAGAGCGGGTCATGTGATGATGAATTCTGCCAACAAACTAAAATTGTATAGCCCTCTATTTATTTAAGCCTTCCTCATTTATTTTATTAGTGTTTTGTTTTTCAGTATTCAGATTGCAGATATTTTACAAGATAATAATGAATCCTTTTTTTAACTATTTTAAATGGTATTTTTAAAATAATGAAGGTTCTTAAAAATGTATTTAGAGGTTGCTGTACAGTTTAATGCATTGAACACATTTAATTTATAAGATTTTCAAGAACTTTTATACCACTTGTAGAGGGCTGCCAAAAATGAATTTTCTCAGTGGTTGTATGTGTAAGAAAGTCATTTCTCCTTCATTTTTGAAACATACTTTCTTTAGGCATAGACTTCTGGATTGATATATTGTTGTTTGTGTTGTTTTTCAATTCATCACTTTAAAGATGACATTTTCTTTCCTTCTACTTTGCATTGTTTCATACAAGAAGTCTTCTGTCATTCTTATATTTGTTACTCTGTATGCTATGTGTCTGTTTTTCCCTTGGCTGCTTTCAAGATTTTCTATTTGACTTTTGTTTCTAGCAGTTTGAACATGATATGCCTAGATGTACTGTTCTTGGTATTTATTCTGCTTGGAGTTCTCTGAGGTTCTCAGATCTATAGTTTGAGGTCTGTCATTAGTTTGGGAATGTTCTCAGCTATCATTTCTTCAAATATTCCTTCACTCCTATTTTTTTTCACTTTTCTTTCTGTGATTCTAATTACACATATGTTAGACCATTTGATATTGTTCAATACATGTCATGATGTTTTGTTTTGTTCCCCCTTTCTCTCTGCTTTTTTATTTCAGGTTGATCAGTTCTATTGACAAATCTTCAAGTTTGTTGATTCTTTCCTCCTCTGTGTCCAGTCTACTGATGAGACAGTGAAAGGCACTGCTCATTTCTGTTTCTAGCACTGCCTTTTGATCACTTCTTACTAGTCCCCATCTCTCTGTTGAAACCTCCTATCTGATCTTATGTGTTTACAACATTTTCATCAGAATCTTTATAATATTAAGCATAGTTCTTATAAATTCTGTCAAATAATCATAACTTTTGTGCTATTCATGAGCCTGGTCCTGACGATTAGTTTGTTTCTTGATAGTGTTTGATTTCTTCTTGCATTTTACATTCCTTAATATGTTTAGTTCTTAAAAGCTAGACATTTTGTGCAGGATAGTAAAGACTGAGATAAACAGCTTTTATAACTGGAAATGGGCACACCTTTCTTTTTTTCTATGTGGTCTTTAGTGATGAGTTTTGATTTAATGTAGTTAGAAATTCCACTGATATTGAGGGTTTTTTTGTTGCTATGGTTACTGTCAGTGCATTACATTCTTCAGATCTCAATAGCTATACCTCTTATTTAAAGAGGTAGCTGATTTCCAGAGGTTTTGTTTTGTTTTGCCTTTTGCCTTCAGTTCTATTCCACCTTTAGCTGCACTGGCACTGTGTCTTTGGGGCATATCCTGCACTATGGTCCTGCTTGTATCCTGGCTGTAGTTCTGAGCCTGGTACACATTTCTCCCTCCCTCCCCTCTAGGAGAGGAACTCTTTTTTTCTGTTCTCTTTCCTCAGTTGCAATGGGTTTTCACAAATGCCCTAAGTACAACAGTGGTTTTTTCCCTTTCCCACAGATATTAAGACTTTTGTTCCCTAGAGGATAAAGAGGAAAGTGTTACTGAGTCCAAGCTCATACTGCTCACTGCACAACAGGCCAATAAATCAAGAGGAGGTGTTGGGGCAAGGAACAATGACTTTATTTGGAAAGCCAGCAGAACAAGATGGTGGACAAGTGTTCCAAAGAACCATCTTGCCTAGGTTTGGATGCTAGTTTCTTTTATAGAGCAAAGAGTGGGAGGTAAGGAGGTAAAGTAAAAAAAGGCAACAAGTTGTTGCAGATTTTTCCTGGTTCTGGTCAGACTTGAGGAGATGTGTTAATTTCTTCTTTCCTGCTGCCATTTACAGGTGGGCCTGGTCAGGGTGTTTCCTGTGAGATTAAACAGAGGTATTTTAGCTTAACACTCAGGCATGCGAGGCAGGGTTCCTGGAGATGGGCCATTATGTATACTTTAAGCTATAAGCAACACCCTTTTAGTGATTAACTTATAGCAAAAGCAATAGAATGCAAAAATTAAAGTAAAAGAAACGGATCCAATATGGAGTCAGATTTGTTCTTCCCTATCACAAAAGGAGTCTCTCCACTGCTTGGAATCCTATTCTCCACACACAGTTCTGTATCATAAAGAACACTTTCTCCAACTTTTTTCCAGTCTTTTATATAAGTACCCTGTGGAGTTCAAGGAGAAAAAACAATTCAAGAAAACCCATAAAATTTCATTTTTTCTGGGTTATATTTTGTTGTAAGAAGGATTCTGCTCTTTCTCTCCCTAAGGATCTCAATTAATTTTGGAGTATCAAACCTACATCAAATTCCTGGGATACACTATTAATAAATTGTAACAAAAATGCCTGCGAAGAATTACTAGTATCCAGTTTAACATTTGTAAGGAATTCAATTCTTTGTTCAAGGCCAAGGTTATGGCCAAAATCATCCAGGATCCCTAACTTTGAGTATCTGTTCTCTAGGACCACTACTGATAATATATATATAACTAATAAGAAAAGTGAGAGTCACACTAGATAACTCAACAATGAGCATTTAACTTAGAGTATTGTCAAACAGGTATGGAATGATGAAAAAGCAGAAATGGGATTATGGTAACATAGAAGTAATAACTTCAAAAAGTAACTCTTACCCATAAGACTTGAAGGGAACAAATGGAAGAAGATAAAGTTATGAAAATCTAGAATTTCAGAGGAAGGGGTTTGCAGGGATGAAATCATACCAATGAGGAGGGTTGACCCTTGGTTGCTCCTGGTATTATAAGAGCTTAGAGAAGAGACCCCTTGAAAAGGGGGATGAGATTTCTGTGGAGTGAGTATTGCTCAGCTACTGCTCAAACACAAGCAATCATAAGAGGGGTCCTGTGGATCAGGGCTCAGATTTCCAGGAGAGAGGGCTGCTGAGCGTAGCTAGTGCTAGTGCCCGTGAGGGGAGGTGAACTAGTTCTAAGACTGCTGAAAGAAGTTGGAAGCTAGAGTCATTTGCTGCTACTGGATTAAATTCCTTTGTCAGAGGGATACTGATAGATGTAGCAAATAAAAGAGTAACCATGTACTTTCTTTCCTCTCCCTTTGGAGTCTCACTTCTATTGGTGGCACCTAAAAGGAAGTCATCTAACAGTGGTGAAGTATGTTTTTCTTAAGTTATTTCTAGCATAACACAGAGTAAATAAAAGTAGGAAATTAACAGCAATAATAACATGATAATTTCCAATATACATGGGCTTTAAAAAAAGACAGTGTCACATTTGACCATATTTTGTGTAAAATTTGGGGGAAATATATAAATTCAAAGAAAAGGAAAGAGTCAATGGGGTGTCGTTTGTGGGAGAGGAGAGAGAATAAACATAAATATAGTCATATATTATGTTTATATACAGTATGGAAGTAAAATATGTGTCAGTGTGGTTTCAGTATTCTGTGATCCTAATTAAGAAAAACTCGATACATATGTGTGAGGGGAAGAGTCCAGGTATATACATGTATATGTGTTTCCGTGTTTTCATCCATTTCATAGTATTTGAGCTTAAACAGCAAGTTTAATTTGTACAGATATGTACTCCAAATAAAGTCAATTCTCATTCATTTTATAATAAAATTATTTTATTATGTATAACAAAGCAATACAATAAATAATTACATAAGAAGATCAAATAAGCATAAAACATAAAACTATTAGGTAACAAGAGCTTTTTGAAATTACCTTATAAGGCATCTTCTTTTTCTAAATGGTTTGTCTTTCATGAAGAAACAGTATATGGGAACACAAATGCAATACAATTGGTCTGTTCAGTCATGAAAGAGTAGAACCATTCAAAATTTCTCACTCTAGTTCGCATTATTCTTCCTGTATAGCCCTCAGAAATATACTTAAGATGGTGAAATATTACTCCCTCTACAGGAGTCAGAAGTGTTTTCACAGTAGTTAAATATTAAATATAAACCATGTTCTTTGGAATAAAGACAAATAGAGGAAATGGGTTGGACTGGAAAGTTTTTAAGAGAGATAAATAAGAAGGAAAGCAAAGGGCTAGATTTAGAAAATCAAACTACAAATTGGCAGACAGAAATTCTGGACTTCTCTCAAGTTCCTTTGTCTACAAATAATTATACCATTAATTGCCAGATAACCCAGAGCAAACAGGAGGAAGAGTCACAGAAATAATTTGGACTCAAAATTAAGGATTTATTTATGAAAATGAGACTTCTCAGGCTGAAAAATCCTGCTAGGAAATTTGGAGGTTGAACGTATTGTTAAAATTATGCCCCTCTAGTGCATTTCCTTATCGATGAGCGAGTTCAGGGGATTTGAATAAGAAATAAAAGATAGGGGAAAACAATCTCCTCTACAAATTGTAGATACTGTCTCAAGGTTAAAGAGCATATTGTTAACACCAAAAATAGTGATATTTCTAGAAAGAGCAAAGGAATCAAACTAATAAAGGGCTACTTTGAAAGCCTGCATGATTAAAGTGGGAAATTGACCTCATTCTCATGCTTATTGCTGTTGGAAACTTATAAAAACTGGCAGATTCAACAAAATGTGTATATCACATTTCCATCAGATGTTGATGATGATTACTTCCCAAAATTTCAGTTTCTCAATTTTTATATTTTTCATAATAAATCAACCTATACAGGATTCCTTGGTTGACCCTGGGTTTGGAATCAACTGAATGAATCAAAGTCAACTGTCTTTGTCTTAAGCCAAGGTTTTGCTGGTTCACAATTGTTGTGATACAAGGTTCTTGAGGCATGCCTCATGAGTTACGATCTGTTATGCTGGTCAGTACTCAGCTGCCAGAATATGACCTAGAAGCTGACTGAGTAAATAACTCCACTGAACTAAAAAAAATTTCTGTCCCTTAGCAATCTCTTCATCTATGACTACACATACTTATTGCCCCTAAAGCTGGACCCTGATGTTCTTTAACTTCACAAGGAAAGTTCATATTCATTGCAGTGAACCAGTCATTGGTATGAGCGACTCAAAGCTAAATGAGGCACCGTCCCTTCCCTCAGGATGTTTACAGTTTTCTGAGGGGTTAGAAAGTTCTATGCTGTGTAATAAATATTGTAATAAAGGTATGCCCAGGGTTTGATGGAAACCCACTGGAAGAATGAGAATGGGTTATGATAGTGTAATTCCAGTCCAAAATGGGTCCACAAAGATGTATGGATTGAGTCTGAAAACACGAATAAAGCCTTCAGAGATAGAAAAATGAGGAGATAGAAATATTAGTATCAACACTTAACATTGTGGAATGCTTGTGCCAGTAACTATGTTAACTTATTCGCATGAATTATTACATTTAATACCCTAAACAACCCTATGAAGTATATGTCATTACTGTTTTCATTTCATAAATAAGAAAAGGGTAGTTCAGTGAGATTAAATGGGAACTCAACGTTCAGAATCAGGGTATCTAACTCTAAATAGTTGCTTTTAAGTACCATAAGCTCTGCCTTCCATATTACAATAGAGGGAAGAGCACTGCGGGCAGATAGAAGCACCCGTGATAATAGGGAGCTGGGCAAGAACACAGAAAAGAGGGAAAATGACAATATACTGGAGGGACAGGAAAGCATAAAATCAGAAAAGACATTGATGTCATAGTAAGGAGCCTGAGTTTTCAAGTGGAAAGCAATTGAAGTCCATTGGTATCTAGCTAGAGGGATGCCATGCTCAGATTCGCATTTTAGTAAATGTATTCCAGGAGAATTGTGAATAATTGAATTAGAGACAGGTGAGACCAGGGCCAGGGAGACAAGTCCAAAAGTTGACATATAATTTAGGTTAAAACTACATAGAACCTTAAATAAAGCAGGGACAATGGAAAGTAGAGGTTAAACAAGAATTGAAGTCATTTTAAGGTAGAGCTGTAGGACTTGTGGAACAATTGTGTACAGAAGGTAAATGAGAGTACGAATCTTAGATGCTTTCATGGTATTAGGATTAGGCAACTGGTTAACTGTGTCATTCACTGAAATATGGAGCATAGGAAGAAGAGGGACAGCTTTAGGAGGAAATAATGTTTACATTTTATCCAGGTCAATTGGAATTACTAGGTCATCTATGTAGAGATATTTATAGGAATATATGGGTCTAGGATTCAGTCGAAAAAGGATTCAGGATATATTGAGATTCTTACCTTTGGAGAGATTGCCTTAGTGGAGATGTAGAGAAGGCATTTAATCATCAGATGGGTGTTTAGGTTTATTGCCACACATATTGACTGATTACGTTCTAGAAGCTAAGTTGCAGTACTGGAATATTTAGTAATATATCTGCTTACATGTATACCTAATAATGATGATAATATGCACTTACCTAATAATGGTGATAACATACACAGGATTTTAAAACATGGCTCCAACTGTCCCACTCCTCTCAGCATTCACATCTTTGATAGGTGTGAGTCCCTTTATATCTCCTCCCATCATCACAAACAGTAGGAGTATATTTCCCCAATCCTTTAAGTCTGGGCTAACCTTTGACTTACTTTGGATAATAGAAGACATTAGAAGTTCTGAGCCAAAGTTTCAAGAGGTCTTGCGTACTTCCACTCTCTGTCTCTTGGAACATGACTACTCTCATGATAAGAAGTCACAGTGAATCTGTTGGAGCATGAAAAGTGACATGAATTAAAGTCTCAATTGATCCAGCCAAGCCCATTCCAGAGCAACTAGCCAGCAGCTGACACACCAACTGCAGCGCAACTGAGCCCTGTGGAACTTCCCACTGGCCTGTAGACCCATCAGCAGTAGCATATGCTTGTTTCAATCCACTGATTTTTTAAATATTTTGCTGACTGCTAAAACGTCTTTGAATGTTTAAATCATCTATGGAGTTTTCTATAGGAATTCAGAAAAAAAATAATGAGAAAATAAACTCTAAAAAGATTTCAGTGATATTAGACATTCAATTATATGAAAAATCGGCTTTTGTGTTCTGTGATGCATATAGATATGTATGCATGACATAGTCCTTTATTTATGTGGTTTGACCCATGTAGAACACAAATACCACTAACCTAAAGGGAACTTTTTCCTGGTATCTGAATCACCTGTCATTCAGAAAGAGATAATCATTCAGACCTTTGAAAGAAGTAGATCCAAGGCTAAATTCCATTCTACACACTCATTATTATCATGGCCCAGAGCAGAACCCCTTTGCTCTGTATTTCTTGTGTATTTTTTTTCCTATTTTTTGTAAGCTCATGTGATGATTTCTTCTTATATTAGTGGGCAACTTACTCCTTAAATAAAAACAAATATATTCAGATGAATTTATATCCAAATAGTCATAAAAGGATACTGCTCTGCCACCTCTATCTCCAATACCTTCAACATTTCTTTTTAAAAAAATGATTTTTAATTAAAAAGCGATTCTGATAAAACTTGTTGCATTGACCACATGTTAGTGACCAGGAGCCCATGAGAGTAGGACTATGGATTGTCCTTGTACAGCTTCCACATGCTCTGTTGTAGATCCATTTGAGCACATCTGGTTGACTGGATAGAAGATATTTTTCAGTAAAAGATTTTCAGGCCCATATCAATCTACCAGCGCATTCTCTCTTGGCCCAGCCTTCTACTATGTGTTTGAACTGGACTGGGCCCTAAATATCACAACCCTCCTGCAAAACCTACACTATTCTAAGGCACCAGGCAGCCGGAGGTTCAGAGAGTAGACCAGGTTCCTATAGCCACATAAGGCCTTCCCGCCTGAGGCCGGCTCTGATGGGCCCAGCTGGTAGTGTTGGTCAAGCCTCTTTACTGAGGACATAGGAATTTGCTTTGCTCTGACATGACTGTGTTTCTCTTGGGTTCCCAGATTCCACTGCCTCTTTTTGATTGTTTTGCTCTTTTTCCAAATCTTCCTTAGCAGTCCCAGTTCTGTTCAACAGATGAATTCACAAAGATGAATGAAAATAGGCAGGGTCCCTAAAATGCATGGATCTTGTTCTTGTTTTTAAAGTGGGGTCAATTTTCAGTTGTGACTTCCTGTGTCCTGAAGGGGAGTGGAAGCGTTCCACAGATGCCAACCTAAAGGAGGGCATTTCTTCAAGCAAACGTGACCGCAAATTGAAACTATTACTTATTCCACCCCACCCTGTACATGAGCACGGCTGACCTGATAGAAAGTTCAGGAGGCACTCTGACTTCAATGTGAAAATCTAAATTTGCAGAAGCAAATCCACATATTTTTGATGTCATTCCTCATCAGAATACAAAAATATTAAAAAGACAGGTAACAAGTGTTAGCAAGAATGTGGAGAAATTGGAAGCCTCATACACTGCTGGTGGGAATGTAAAGTGGTGTAGCTGCTTTGGAAAATAGTCTATAACTTCCTCAAATAGTTAAACATAGAGTTAACATATAAATCAGCAATTTCTCCACAAGGTATATAGCCAAGAGAATTAAGATCATATGTCCACCCAAAAACTTGTACATAAATGTTCATAGCATAATTTATAATAGCCAAAATCTTCTATACAGTTCAAATGTCCATCAATTGATGAATGGATAAATAAAATGTGGTATAATCACTGATGGAATATTATTTGGTAATAAAAAATGTATGAAGGACTAATACATGCTACAACAAGGATGAACCTTGAAAACATGCTAAGTGAAAGAGGCCAGACACAGAAAAGCACATATTTTACAATCGCATTTATTTAAAATGTCCAGAACAGACAGATCTATAGACACAGAAATAGATGAGTAAGAAGGGCTGAGGAGATTTGATTGAAGGCTGAGCAGTGTAGCATTTCTTTTGGGGACAATGAAAATGTTCTAAAATTAATTGTGGTGATGGATGCTCATTTGTGTGAATATACTGAAAGCCATTGGATTATATACTTTATATATTATATACTTTAAAAGGGGAAGTATGGTATATGAATAATAAACAAAACAAGTCTTTAAATGTTCAGAATATTCACTGCAGTTTTCCCTCAAATATTGAATTGTGCTAGTGAATTACCATGTTGGATAAAATGCGATTCCGTTTTTAAAGCCTATTACTGTGGTATATAGTAAGGCTCTGAGGTGTCAGAATTGAGAGGATATTGCCGCCTGTGGCCAAGTAAAGTCTCTTTTCTAAGTGGAGGAGCCTCATAAATCTGTCAGCCTGATTTTTCCCCTACAGGACTTATTGGTGTGAATCAAATGTACAGCCCCAGAAATGTTTCTTACAATTACCTCCCTGAGAGTCAGCTTTTTAGCTGTGGATCCAACTTTAATTGCGCTTGACATAGGTGAAATTAGGGAACACAACAAAAATAATCAAGGATGATTCCCCACTCTAGGAAGGCCCCACCATCAGCAAGATTTTACTGTCTGAGGATTTTAGTGCTTTTTAAAAATATATGTGTATTTGGTTGCTGTACCCTAAAGGATGGTGGCCCTCCCTTATCAAAAATTGTGCAACCTTAAAATCAAGCTATTACCCTCAGGAAAGACACTGTGTGATCCTCCTGGGGGAGCCAGAGTGAGACAAGAGGCTGGGGATAAGGGAGGTGTTATTACAATCCAGTCCACTCTGCTTATGGAGGGTTAAACCTGTACAACTGACAATCAATCATTTTTTTCCCTATTACAGTGAATAGATCTTTTATTTTGTGTTTCCAAGGAAAGTTTGACTTCACTTAATATTGGGTTTAAAATAGCAAATCTTGGCTTTGGTGCTTTGTTGGAAATCTCTCCGATTTCTTTAATACCACCTTTATTTGGGGCTGCCATGTGCTGAGGATATAGAACCCTTGGTGTTCAGGAAACTCTGTCTTCATCCCAGCTACAGTTAAGTCTGTGGACCCAGATCTACCTGACCAGCTCTAAGTAGACCGTCTCTGCCCTAGAGTCAGAGCTAAGTAGAGCTTCTGTCTGTCGATGTCTCTTCTCTGATATTAGGCACTTGTCCCCGTTTTAAACCTGTCATTTACACTAGGCTAAGACCACCAGCCTTGTCCTAGAATCTGACCTGTTATGGAATCATTGGATACTAGTCCTGTACCTTGGGAGGGTATATAGTTTGTGGAGGGGGAGAGAGAGAGAGAGAGAGAGGATATATGAGGGAGTTAGGAAAAACAAAGTTGTTTTAAAATGTAGTAATAAAACTCACTGGGTTTAGAATCAGAAAAGCTGACCTTATAATCATCTTAGTCAGGGATGATACAGAATAAGCCACTGGCTTCTCTAAATCTCATTTTCCTAATCTGAAAAATGAGCAGAAACAGGGAACCAATTACAGCCTTGTCCTGAAGATAAAATGTGATAAGATACATGAAATCACTGTTAATATATGGCAGTCTTTGACAACAATAATTTATGTGACCCCCTGATTCACATGGTAAATACTATTAAAGGTTCAGAAGAGGGAGATAGTAGTGTTTAATATTGTGTGGGTCCTAACCAGAGGTTTGCTTCCTTGCTCATGAGTGTGGTGTCCTATCTTTTGATTATTTTCCTATGCGGAACTAAAGTCTCCCTTCCAGCTGTTTCAAATCATGGAGCAACCAGGGTAGGCTCTGAGCATCCCACAGTGTGAATTGGCCACGCACTTTCTCTTCTTTCTGCATTCTCAATAGGATGCAGGCAGCTGACCCTCTAGAACAGGCACCAGCTATAAAGCTCAGTTATGTGAAATATGCACCCTGGGGCACTTGCAGCTGCCAATTGAGGGAATTTGGGAAATTAGATTGAAGTGGTAAGGGCTGCCAATTTGCATTCTCCAAAACTTCTAGAGACTAAGACTACCACTTAAAGGATTAATTGGTAAATGTGTTGGTTCCCTTGCAAGACTTGTGCTACTATTAAATAAATTACTTAACTAAGGACCAGTCCCTTTCATGAAAGTAGTATTGCACTGGCCTGAATGCATGTAAACAACCCATAGCCTTGCCCAAATATGACCCTAAATGGGTTACACATCACTTTAAGGTTTTGCTACTTGAACAAAGTATCTACCTTTTGCCTGAGGTGAGAGAGAATATGCTACAAAGATGTGCCTTAGTCCAGGATGGTTATTGTTAAAGTGGATCTTAAGATGTGAATGGAGATTTCTACTATGGACACCCTGATCTATTTTAAAACCAGCAGATGATTTGTTTGAGATCTTGAGGCACATTTTTCAGATTTCTTCTTCCTGACCATCAGTGATGGTCTTTCCATCAATCAAAAAACAATATCCTTCAACTGTTTTTCTTTTCTCACTTTAACTCTCCCATTCCCATCATCCTTACCCCTCCTCCTAATTGAAATAACACCACATATACATACAAGCCTACACACATATACATGTATACGAATATGCATACACAATCAAAACATCTATAACTATTTTTTATCTATTTATATTAAAATCATAAGTTCATACTGATAACACCAATTCCAATCAAATACTGAAGAGTTCATAATGTCCTTCTACCTTTCAATGTTTATAACTTCCTTTTATGACAATGAGAAACCTGGCTCCCATGTGCTACAATATTGTTGCTTATTTGCTTGGACTCAGAATACACAGAAAGTTGTTTTCAGAATTCTTAACCCATCATTTTGTGAAGAAGAAATTTAACCAGAGTCCAACATATTTTAAGATTAATTTTGTCTTTAGCCTGAGGCATATAATCTAAATACTGAAAAGTTACCTGATTTAGTTTTTTTTTCCACTGTCCAGTGTGGTTGCATTATTTCTCCAGTATAGCTTATAAAGTGTGCTTCTAGTTGTACTGTGTTTTAGTAATCCCCTCATACACTTTTATTTTTTTGTTGTTTTTGAGAATTTGAAACATTAACATTGCTGTAAAATTCAGTGTTCAAAATGGTACGCTCAGAGAAGCATCATTCCCCATCCTATACTTCTGTACTTTCCATCTTTCTCACCCATGCCATATAAGTGACCGATTTCATTAATCTATTGTTTATGTGTCCTGTGTTTTTGATATGCATAATTAAAAGATACAGGCATATTTTCTCACTTCCCCATCTTTTTTACCCAAAGAACAGCATACTTTATACAACTGTCTGTATTTTAGCTTTTTCACTTAATTATACATCCTGAAAATTACTCCATATCATAGAGATCTTTCTCATCCCCATTCTTTTACTCTGGCTATATTTTACTCCATTATGTGAATATACCACCATTTACTGAACTTATTTTCTCTGTATTAGCATACAGGTTGTTGCCAATATTTTGCATTTTTAATCAACGTTGCAATGAATATCCCCTTACATATGAATCTTCCTATTTTGGGAGATATATCTTCAGGGTAAGTTCCTAGAAATTGGATTGTTAGGCTACAATATGAACATACATGTATTTTTGTTGAAAATGAAAAATTCTCCTCCATAAGTTTATAATCAAAGTTTATTTCAAATAGCATCCCATGAGTAGCAGAGTGACTGTTTCTCCACATCTCCACCAACAAGGTATGTCGCCGTATTTTTTATTCTTGCCAATCTGATATATGAGAAAAAGTAACCCAGTATAGTTTTATTTTCTGTTTTGCCTTTATGAGAGATTAAATATATTTTCATATCTTTATACATTTCTTGTGAATTATCTGTGACTGTCTTTTGCCCCTTTTCTGTCATACTTTCGGCAATTTTTCACTCATATTCAGAGTTCTTTGCATTTCAGAATATTAATTCTTCATTTATGATATATATTACAAATATTGTGACTTTTCAGTTGAGTCTTGAATTTGGATATAGGAAAATTTTTGCCATGCAATTATTATTTTTCTGTCACATTTATTACTATTCTGTGTACATCTAGACATGAAAAGACTTTAGATATTATGGCTAACCCTATTAAACAGATGAGAAAATTGAGCTTCAAACAGACTGAATTGTCCAAAGTCAATATATATATGTATATATACACATATTATATATTGAGTATATATTAGGTAAACTCAGCCATATATTTTTTTTTTTTTAAGCGATATAGTTTTAAAGTTGCTTTTTTTTTTTTTAACCCGCGGCCCACGCCCAGGCTCTGCCTGCACCCTGAGATACAGTGATGGGGTCTGGGGAGCCGGACCCCCTTTCCCCCCGCTCCTCCAGGCCACGGCCCCCCAGCGACTTCTGCTTCCACTCGCTGAGGAGCTGCTGGCAGCGTGAGACACATCATGGGTCACGTGGCCGGTCACGTGGTGGCGGCGGGGTCGCCCAGCGAGGGCCTGCCGACGCCCGGGCAGCGTGTGGCTGAACGTCACCATATTCTCCTCCCTGGGGAGCTGACAGGGGCCGGTAGGCCCACCTCCACGCTGGTCTGCTTCAGGCTGCCCAGTGAGGTCTTGCCTTGGGCCACGGACCAGGGCACACCCTGCAGCCGCCTGGGCGGCCCAGCTCGTCGCCGGTCATGGGCTTGTTCTGCTGCTCCACAGGTCATGGCCCCACCGGTCGGTGCATGCATCGTGTCCTTGGCAGGGCGGGGCCGCAGCTGTGTCTGCAGTGGGGGGCCTGGAAGTCACCCACCCAGTGGCAGGCCAGGTTGGCAGCGATTAGATTATATATTAGATAATTGGAGCCATATATGTTCATATTTAAACTTACGAAGCTGGTTGCTTCTGAGGCTACAGTGCTGAGGATACTCAGATATTTTAACTCTAATGAACTTGTGCTCTGGGAAATGCATTTTAAAGAGGAATACAAATACTAATAAAATATAGATAAATATATTATAGTTAATTATAATTTAATTTGGGTAATATTAGAGCATATAATAGAAATGATTGACCTTGTCAGGAAAGTTACTGTGACTATTTCTAATGGAGTAAGAAATGAGCGGTGACTTAAAGTATGTGTTAATTAGGAGGTGATTGAAGGGGAGTAGTATTGTGGACCAAAAAGAAGACACTGTCTGCAGGGAGGATGGTGATTGTGAGGAGCATAAAGCAAACTGGCGGTTGTCCCAGTGAGAAGAAGGGCAGTGTGGGGGTGTGTGATGGGCCTGCAGAGAGACAGAGTGGCTAACTGATGTGGTTCCTAAAGCAAAAACGTTTCAATCATTTCAAGTAAGGAAAGGGAGATGACATGATCTCATTTTGCTCTGTAAGCATCCAGATTATTGGTAAAATAAAGAATTGTTAGAGTGGGGCTGATTTTTTAAAACTTTATTGAAGTATAGTTGATTTACAGTGTTGTTTTAATTTCTGCTGTACAGCAAAGTGATTCAGTTATACATGTGTTTACATTCTTTTTCATATTCTTTTCAATCATGGTTTATCACAGAATATTGAATATAATTCCCTGTGCTCTACAGAAGGACCTTGTTGTTTATCCATTCTATATAAAATAGTTTGTATCTGCTAATCCCAAATTCCCAATCCATCCCTTTCCCATCCCTCCTCCCCCTTGGCAACCACAAGTCTGTTCTCCATGACTGTGAGCCTATTTCTGTTTTGTAGATAAGTTCATTTGTGTCATATTTTAGATTCTACATATAAGTGATATCATATGGAATTTGTCTTTCTCTTTCTGACCTACTTCACTTAGTATGATAATCTCTAGATCCATCCATGTTGCTGCAAATGGCATTATTTCATTCTTCTTTATGGCTGAGTAGTATTCCATTGTATATATGTACCACACCTTCTTTATCCATTCATCTTTCAATGGACATTTAGGTTGTTTCCATGTCTTGGCTATTGTCAGTAGTGCTGCTATGAGCATAGGGGTACATGTATCTTTTTGAATTACAGTTTTGTCTGATATATGTCCACGAGTGGAATTGCTGGATCACGTGGCAACTCTGTTTTTAGTTTTTTGAGGAAACTCCATATTGTTTTCCACAGTGGCTGCACCAATTTACATTCATAGTGGGGCAGATTTGAATTGAGGTGACCAATTCAGAAGCTCTTGCCCAAGGCCAGGCTTTTACTGGTGTAAAAGGCCTGGAAGTATAGAAAGACGTAGATAGCTATAAACAATATTTAAGAGCTGTAATATACAGTACATCTTCATAGATTGAATATGAAGTGTAAGGAGGCTATTTTTAGGATGACACTCAAGTTTCTGGCTTGTGAAAAACAAAACATATAGTGGTTTTGAAGGAAACCTATACTTGGGGAGGAAATTCAGGCATTTGGACTAGGCATTTTGAGAATTTGCAAAGATATTGAGACAGCTTTTGGGAGATGTCAAAGATTCACCTGGTCAAGTGGATCCAGAGCACAAGGAGATATATGCGTCAGAGATGCAGGCCAGTTTGTGAGTTGCCTACAAATAGATAGCACTGAAAGGTGTCGGCGGAGATGAGATCCTCTAGGAAGAGTGAATAGAAGGAGGAAAAGAGCTGAGCTAGTACTGAGCCTTGAGAGGCAGCATCATGTAATGACTGGGTGGAGGGGAATTAACTTGGCAAGAGATATAAGAGGGAAGCTAGAATAGCATGGTGCCATGGAAACTAATTGGCTGTAGTTTTGAAAGAAGCAGGAATGTATTGATATTGTCAAATACTTCTCATAAATCAAGTAAAAGAGAACCAAAACTATTCATTTGATTTAGTGACACAGATCCCATTCTTGACCTCAGTGAAAGCTGGGGAGTGAGGGAGAGGTGAGGGAGTGGAAGAGAATGGGGAAGTTTTTGGCCAAAAAGAGAAAAAAGGGAGATTAAAAGCTGGATAACTTTTTCAATGAAACCATACAAGTTTTCTCTGGGTCTGAGATTCTAAATTTTTCTCTCCCTTTAGTTCCATACTTTATCAAACCAGCCAGATGCGGATCTTCGGTTTTCATAGGTGGTAACCCCAGAGATCATTTAAGAGAACCCATCCAGTTTCTGAAATACACATGAAGATCCCACACTAAGCAAATCATCTCAGAGAATAAATGCCCAGGTTGCTGTTGGAAGGGTTCCCAGGATGGGAAGATAACATTTAACAACCAACATAAGGGTTTTATCTTCATTAACCAAAGTGCAGCTCTGGGGAACATTTCAATTTGAATAAATGATGTGTTTGCTAATGCATCCAGCATTCAAAAGTAACAAATTTATAGCTTTGTATGGCAAGCAATAGTGACAGTTCTGTTTTCCTAAATAATCTATCTCATTAACTGAAGTTGTGTATTTTCTTAGCATTAACTCACTCAGTGCTGCCACTTGTATAAACACAAACTGCTTGAAACTGATAGATATTCTTTATGATCCCCCAAACTCTGCATCTCTGTGACTCCTTTTGTTTTTATTGAGTGAGTTTTATTGTGGCAAAGATGTTGCTAACTAAGACTTGTCACTTTCTGGTGGCAGTAATTTAGCATCTAATGAGCAAAACTCATAAGTCCTAGAGAAGCGCAGTAGCTCAGGAGCTGATGCTGGGGACACCAATGGGTTTGACTTTAAAAGACAGTGAATGTGACTCAGAAATGGAAATCAAACTGACAAAGCATTCTCCAGTGTGTATGTGAGAAGGAACAAAAAGGAAATGCTGAATTCTGATGGTTGGGAGATGTTAAACCAGCTAAGGAAGGGCAGCTCATATCCTGGTAGTAATGTTAATAAAATAATAATCATGATATTGACAATAGCCCTCATTTATCAAGTGCTATAAACTAAGGTGTCGTACACTGCACCACAGGCTTTGCAAGCTCAACTTGTTTCATCATTCCCTTATGAATTGTGCAAATGTCTTAACTTCTTGAAAGTCCAGTTATAAATCTGAAAGACAAATAAACATAAGGACTGAAATCACGAAGCAAGCTTCAAGTCATGGAGATAGATTTTAAATTTGGGTTCATTGTTCAAACTCTTAACCATCACGTCCATCATTAAACTTGTAATAACGATCCTTCCACACATGGCTACAAATCAACTATGTGATTCAGTAAGGGAGAGGCTAAGTGAAAGGTTTACATATGAGTTTTGCCTGATATGTAAAATAAGGAGATTGAACTAGATAAATTATCTGATCTTATTCAGAGTGAACTATCCTTTCTATTGCTAGAAATTTCTGCAGAAAGGCTGTGTCTTAAATCCCTACTATCACCACTAGAGAAAACAAAAAGAGTCCTTCACAGCCAAGGACCTGGATGCATAAATAAAAGATTAAATAGGTGAATGAGTGAATGATCAAAGATCTATGTTCATGATACTATTTTAACTGCTGTGGATATATAAAGCTATGTGAGGCTCAGAGTCAGCTCCAGCTCTCTCTAACATCCCTGGCATGAGATGTTTTCTTATGTAAGAACTCTTAGGCTGGGTGGAATACTCAGATGTCATCAACAGGATCTGTCCCTCATTCTTGGTGCAATGAATCTCTTTATTTTTTTTTTTCCATTTTGGTTTTCCAATATGCAGTGTCCGTGGAGTGTACAATGTACTTTCCTATAGATATGGCAATTACTAGTAAAATACTATTAAGTGACTATCCATAAATACAAGTGTGTTCATATGTCTACACTTATATTAATATCAGGCTCTCTGGGACCAAAGAGTGTGTTTGAGCATAAAACCCAACATCATAATGCATATCATATATTGGAAAACTTTATATTCAAATCAGTTTTCTCTGATGTCAATATTAATATACTGGATTATTCTTAATAGTCATTTGGCTTATTTTTTCTCCTAGTTTTGTTAGGTATATCTCTTATGATTAGTATATGAAATAATTATTTTAAAATCTGGAACACATTTTTTAAACTTGAAAATGTACTCAATTTAAATTTATTCATTTACCATTGCATTTATATATCTATTTTATTATTATTAAATAATAACATTTATCTCACTTTTCCTCTCCTTCCCTTCTTCCTACATTGTTGTCTTTACTTTCTTCTTTTCTTCCTGAATTATACTGTTAAAGATTTCTTTACAATTCTTTCAAATACATTATTTTTTCTATAGATATTTGCCATTTTTTCTTCTTATTCATTTGACAACTTTAATAGTTATTTTGTTGTCTCTTTAATGTTGTTTTATTTACTTTTTTTTTTTTTTTTTTTTAAACATCTTTATTGGGGTATAATTGCTCCACAATGGTGTGTTAGTTTCTGCCTTATAACAAAGTGAATCAGCTATACATATACATATGTTCCCGTATGTCTTCCCTCTTGCGTCTCCCTCCCTCCCACTCTCCCCATCCCACCCTTCCAGGCTGTCACAAAGCACCGAGCTAATATCCCTGTGCCTTGCGGCTGCTTCCCCCCAGCTATCTACCTTACTACGTTTGTTAGTGTGTATATGTCCATGACTCTCTCTCGCCCTGTCAAAACTCACCCCTCCCCCTCCCCATACCCTCAAGTCCGTTCTCCAGTAGGTCTGCGTCTTTATTCCTATCTTACCCCTAGGTTCTTCATGACATTTTTTTCCCTTAAATTCCATATATATGTGTTAGCATACGGTATTTGTCTTTTTCTTTCTGACTTACTTCACTCTGTATGACAGACTCTAGGTCTATCCATCTCATTACAAATAGCTCAATTTCATTTCTTTTTAAGGCTGAGTAATATTCCATTGTGTATATGTGCCACATCTTCTTTATCCATTCATCCGATGATGGGCGCTTAGGTTGTTTCCATGTCCTGGCTATTGTAAATAGAGCTGCAATGAACATTTTGGTACATGACTCTTTTTGAATTTTGGTTTTCTCAGGGTATATGCCAAGTAGTGGGATTGCTGGGTCATATGGTAATTCTATTTGTAGTTTTTTAAGGAACCTCCATACTGTTCTCCACAGTGGCTGAACCAATTCACATTCCCACCAGCAGTGCAAGAGTGTCCCCTTTTCTCCACACCCTCTCCAGCATTTATTGTTTCTAGATTTTTTGATGATGGCCATTCTGACTGGTGTGAGATGATATCTCATTGTAGTTTTGATTTGCATTTCTCTAATGATTAATGATGTTGAGCATTCTTTCATGTGTTTGTTGGCATTCTGTATATCTTCTTTGGAGAAATGTCTATTTAGGTCTTCTGCCCATTTTTGGATGGGGTTGTTTGTTTTTTTGTTATTGAGCTGCATGAGCTGCTTGTAAATTTTGGAGATTAATCCTTTGTCAGTTGCTTCATTTGCAAATGTTTTCTCCCATTCTGAGGGTTGTCTTTTGGTCTTGGTTATGGTTTCCTTTGCTGTGCAAAAGCTTTGAAGTTTCATTAGGTCCCATTTGTTTATTTTTGTTTTTATTTCCATTACTCTAGGAGGTGGGTCAGAAAGGATCTTGCTGTGATTTATGTCATAGAGTGTTCTTCCTATGTTTTCTTCTAAGAGTTTGATAGTTTCTGGCCTTACATTTAGGTCTTTAATCCATTTTGAGGTTATTTTTGTGTACGGTGTTAGGGAGTGATCTAATCTCATACTTTTACATGTACCTGTCCAGTTTTCCCAGCACCATTTATTGAAGAGGCTGTCCTTTCTTCACTGTACATTCCTGCCTCCTTTATCAAAGATAAGGTGTCCATATGTGCGTGGGTTTATCTCTGGGCTTTCTATCCTGTTCCACTGATCTATCTTTCTGTTTTTGTGCCAGTACCATACTGTCTTGATTACTGTTGCTTTGTAATATAGTCTTAAGTCAGGGAGCCTTATTCCTCCAGCTCCTTTTTTCGTTCTCAAGATTGCCTTGGCTATTCGGGGTCTTTTGTGTTTCCATACAAATTGCGAAATTTTTTGTTCTAGTTCTGTGAAAAATGCCAGTGGTAGTTTGATAGGGATTGCATTGAATCTGTAGATTGCTTTGGGTAGTAGAGTCATTTTCACAGTGTTGATTCTTCCCATCCAAGAACATGGTATATCTCTCCATCTATTTGTATCATCTTTAATTTCTTTCATCAGTGTCTTATAATTTTCTGCATACAGGTCTTTCGTATCCTTAGGTAGGTTTATTCCTAGATATTTTATTCTTTTTGTTGCAATGGTAAATGGGAGTGTTTTCCTGATTTCACTTTCAGATTTTTCATCTTTAGTATATAGGAATGCCAGAGATTTCAGTGCATTAATTTTGTATCCTGCTACTTTACCAAATTCATTGATTAGCTCTAGTAGTTTTCTGGTAGCATCTTTAGGATTCTCTATGTATAGTATCATGTCATCTGCAAACAGTGACAGCTTTACTTCTTCTTTTCCGATTTGGATTCCTTTTATTTCCTTTTCTTCTCTGATTGCTGTGGCTAAAACTTCCAAAACTATGTTGAATAAGAGTGGTGAGAGTGGGCAACCTTGTCTTGTTCCTGATCTTAGTGGAAATGCTTTCAGTTTTTCACCATTGAGGATGATGTTTGCTGTGGGCTTGTCATATATGGCTTTTATTATGTTTAGGAAAGTTTCCTCTATGCCTACTTTCTGGAGGGTTTTTATCATAAATGGGTGTTGAATTTTGTCGAAAGCTTTCTCTGCATCTATTGAGATGATCATATGGTTTTTCTCCTTCAATTTGTTAATATGGTTTATCACATTGATAGATTTGCGTATATTGAAGAATCCTTGCATTCCTGGAATAAACCCCACTTGATCATGGTGTATGATCCTTTTAATGTGCTGTTGGATTCTGTTTGCTAGTATTTTGTTGAGGATTTTTGCATCTATGTTCATCAGTGATATTGGCCTGTAGTTTTCTTTCTTTGTGACATCCTTGTCTGGTTTTGGTATCAAGGTGATGGTGGCTTCGTAGAAGGAATTTGGGAGTGTTCCTCCCTCTGCTATATTTTGGAAGAGTTTGAGAAGGATAGGTGTTAGCTCTTCTCTAAACGTTTGATAGAATTCACCTGTGAAGCCATCTGGTCCTGGGCTTTTGTTTGTTGGAAGGTTTTTAATCACAGTTTCAATTTCAGTGCTTGTGATTGGTCTGTTCATATTTTCTATTTCTTCCTGATTCAGTCTTGGCAGGTTGTGCATTTCTAAGAATTTGTCCATTTCTTCCAGATTGTCCATTTTATTGGCATAGAGTTGCTTGTAGTAATCTCTCATGATTTTTTTTATTTCTGCAGTGTCAGTTGTTACTTCTCCTTTTTCATTTCTAATTCTATTGATTTGAGTCTTCTCCCTTTTTTTCTTGATGAGTCTGGCTAGTGGTTTATCTATTTTGTTTATCTTCTCAAAGAACCAGCTTTTAGTTTTATTGATCTTTGCTATTGTTTCCTTCATTTCTTTTTCATTTATTTCTGATCTGATTTTTATGATTTCTTTCCTTCTGCTAGCTTTGGGGTTTTTTTGTTCTTCTTTCTCTAATTGCTTGAGGTGCAAGGTTAGGTTGTTTATTCGAGATGTTTCCTGCTTCTTAAGGTGGGCTTGTATTGCTATAAACTTCCCCCTTAGAACTGCTTTTGCTGCATCCCATAGGTTTTGGGTCGTTGTATCTCCATTGTCATTTGTTTCTAGGTATTTTTTTATTTCCTCTTTGATTTCTTCAGTGATCACTTCATTATTAAGTAGTGTATTGTTTAGCCTCCATGTGTTTGTATTTTTTACAGATCTTTTCCTGTAATTGATATCTAGTCTCATGGCGTTGTGGTCGCAAAAGATACTTGATACAATTTCAGTTTTCTTAAATTTACCAAGGCTTGATTTGTGACCCAAGATATGATCTATCCTGGAGAATGTTCCATGAGCACTTGAGAAAAATGTGTATTCTGTTGTTTTTGGATGGAGTGTCCTATAAATATCAATTAAGTCCATCTTGTTTAATGTATCATTTAAAGCTTGTGTTTCCTTATTTATTTTCATTTTGGATGATCTGTCCATGGGTGAAAGTGGGGTGTTAAAGTCCCCTACTATGAATGTGTTACTGTTGATCTCCCCTTTTATGGTTGTTAGTATTTGCCTTATGTATTGAGGTGCTCCTATGTTGGGTGCATAAATATTTACAATTGTTATATCTTCTTCTTGGATCGATCCCTTGATCATTATGTAGTGTCCTTCTTTGTCCCTTTTAATAGTCCTTATTTTAAAGTCTATTTTGTCTGATATGAGAATTGCTACTCCAGCTTTCTTTTGGTTTCCATTTGCATGGAATATCTTTTTCCATCCCCTTACTTTCAGTCTGTATGTGTCTCTAGTTCTGAAGTGGGTCTCTTGTAGACAGCATATATAAGGGTCTTGTTTTTGTATCCATTCAGCCAATCTGTGTCTTTTGGTGGGAGCATTTAGTCCATTTACATTTAAGGTAATTATCGATATGTATGTTCCTATTTCCATTTTATATATTGTTTTGGGTTCGCTACTATAGGTCATTTCCTTCTCTTGTGTTTCGTGTCTAGAGAAGTTCCTTTAGCATTTGTTGTAAAGCTGGTTTGGTGGTGCTGAACTCTCTCAGCTTTTGCTTGTCTGTAAAGGTTTTAATTTCTCCATCAAATGTGAATGAGATCCTTGCTGGGTAGAGTAGTCTTGGTTGCAGGCTATTCTCCTTCATCACTTTCAGTATGTCCTGCCACTGCCTTCTGGCTTGTAGGGTTTCTGCTGAGAGATCAGCTGTTAACCTTATGGGGATTCCCTTGTGTGTTATTTGTTGTTTTTCCCTTGCTGCTTTTAATATGCTTTCTTTGTATTTAATTTTTGACAGTTTGATTAATATGTGTCTTGGCGTGTTTCTCCTTGTATTTATCCTGTATGGGACCCTCTGTGCTTCCTGGACTTGATTAACTATTTCCTTTCCCATATTAGGGAAGTTTTCAACTATAATCTCTTCAAATATTTTCTCAGTCCCTTTCTTTCTTTCTTCTTCTTCTGGAACCCCTATAATTCGAATGTTGGTGCGTTTCATGTTGTCCCAGAGGTCTCTGAGACTGTCCTCAGTTCTTTTCATTCTTTTTTCTTTATTCTGCTCTGCAGTAGTTATTTCCACTACTTTATCTTCCAGGTCACTTATCCGTTCTTCTGCCTCAGTTATTCTGCTATTGATCCTATCTAGAGTGATTTTAATTTCATTTATTGCATTGTTCATCGTTGCTTGTTTCATCTTTAGTTCTTGTAGGTCCTTGTTAACTGTTTCTTGCATTTTGTCCATTCTACTTCCAAGATTTCGGATCATTCTTACTATCATTATTCTGAATTCTTTTTCAGGTAGATTGCCTATTTCCTCTTCATTTGTTAGGTCTGGTGGGTTTTTATCTTGCTCCTTCATCTGCTGTGTGTTTTTCTGTCTTCTCATTTTGCTTATCTTACTGTGTTTGGGGTCTCCTTTTTGCAGGCTGCACTTTCGTAGTTCCCGTTGTTTTTGATGTCTGTCTCCAGTGGCTAAGGTTGTTTCAGTGGGTTGTGTAGGCTTCCTGGTGGAGGGGACTAGTGCCTGTGTTGTGCTGGATGAGGCTGGATCTTGTCTCTCTAGTGGGCAGGTTCACGTCTGGTGGTGTGTTTTGGGGTGTCTGTGGCCTTATTATGATTTTAGGCAGCCTCTCTGCTAATGGGTGGGGTTGTGTTCCTGTTTTGCTAGTTGTTTGGCATAGGTTGTCCAGCACTGTGGCTTGCTGGTCGTTGAGTGAAGCTGGGTGCTGGTGTTAAGATGGAGGTCTCTGGGATATTTCCACCGTTTAATATTATGTGGAGCTGGGAGGTCTCTTGTTGACCAGTGTCCTGAAGTTGGCTCTCCTACCTCAGAGGCAGAGCCCTGACTCCTGGCTGGAGCACCAAGAGCCTTTCATCCACACAGCTCAGAATAAAAGGGAGAAAAAGTAGGGAGAATTAGTAGAAGTATGAGTAAAGAAAGAAGGAAAGGAGGAAAGGAAGGAAGGAAGAAAGAAGCAAAGAAGGAAAGAAAGGAGGGAGGGAGGGAGGGAGGGAGGAAGGAAGGAAGGAGGGAAAGAAGGAAAAAAGACAGAAAGAAAGATGATACAGTAAAAATAAAATAAAGTATAATATAGTTATTGAATTAAAAAGTATTTAGAAAAAAAAAAAAAAAAGGGACGGATAGAACCTTAGGACAAATGTTGGAAGCAAAGCTATACAGAGAAAATCTTACACAGAAGCATACACATACACCTTCACAAAAAGAGGTAAAGGGGGAAAAATCATAAATCCTGCTCCCTGAGACCACCTCCTCAATTTGGGGTGATTCGTTGTCTAAAGGAGGGAAGGAAGGAAGGAAAGAAAGAAAGAACGAAGGTAAAGTATAATAAAGTGATTACAATTAAACTTAATTATTAAGAAAAAGAATTTTTAAAAAAAAGTCATGGACGGATAGAGCCCTAGGACAAATGGTGGAAGCAAGAGTATACAGACAAGATCTCACACAGAAGCATACACGTACACATTCACAAAAAGAGGAAAAGGGAAAAAAATCATAGATCTCGCTCCTAAATTCCACCTCTTCAATTTGGGATCATTCCTTGTCTATTCAGGTATTCCACAGATGCAGGGTATATCAAGTTGATTGTGGAGCTTTAATCCGCTGCTTCTGTGGCTGCTGGGAGAGATTTCCCTTTCTCTTCTTTGTTCGCAGAGCTCCCGGGGTTCAGCTTTGGATTTGGCCCTGCCTCTGCGTGTAGGTCGCTGGAGGGCGTCTGTTTTTTCGCTCAGACAGGACGGGGTTAAAGGAGCCGCTGATTCGGGGCCTCCGGCTCACTCAGGCCGGGGGTTGGGGGATGGGGGTAGGAGGGGCACTACGTGTGGGGCGGGCCTGCGGCTGCAGAGGCAGCGTGACGTTGCGGCAGAGGCCGGCGTGATGTTGCACCAGCCTGAGACCCGCCGTGCGTACTCCCAGGGAAGTTGTCCCTGGATCCCGGGAACCTGGCAGTGGCGGGCTGCACAGGCTCCGCGGAAGAGGGGTGTGGAGAGTGACCTGTGCTCGCACACAGGCCCCTTGGTGGCGGCAGCAGCAGCCCCAGCGTCTCCCGCCCGTCTCTGGGGCCCGCGGTTTCAGCCGCGGCTCGCGCCCGTCTCTGGGGTTTGCGCTTTCAGCCGCGGCTCGCGCCCGTCTCGGGGGCTCGCGCCCTCAGCCGCGGCTCGCGCCCGTCTCTGGGGTTCGCGCTTTTTGCCGCGGCTCGCGCCCATCTCTGGAGTTCCTTTAAGCAGCGCTCTTAAACCCCTCTCCTTGCGCACCAGGAAACAAAGAGGGAAGAAAAAGTCTGTTGCCTCTTCGGCCGGTGCAGGCTTTTCCCCGAACTCCCTCCCGGCTAGTCGTGGTGCACTAACCCCTTCAGGCTATGTTCAAGCCGCCAACCCCAGTCCTCTCCCTGAGCTCCGTCCAAAACCAAAACCCGAGCCTCAGCTCGCAGCCCCGCCCGCCCCGGCGGGTGAGCAGACAAGCCACTCGGGCTGGTGAGTGCCGGTCAGCACCGATCGTCTGTGCAGGAATCTCTCCGCTTTGCCCTCCGCACCCGTCGCTGTGCACTACTCCGTGGTCCCGAAACTCCCCCCTCTGCCTCCCGCAGTCTCCGCCCGCGGAGGGGCTTCCTAGTGTGTGGAAACTTTTCCTCCTTCACAGCTCCCTCCCACTGGTGCAGGTGCCGTCCTTATTCTTTTGTCTCTGTTTTTTCTTTTGCCCTACCCAGTTACGTGGGGAGTTTCTTGCCTTTTGGGAGGTCTGAGGTCTTCTGCCAGCCTTCAGTAGGAGTTCTGTAGGAGTTGTTCCACGTGTGGATGTATTTCTGGTGTATCCGTGGGGAGGAAGGCGATCTCTGCGTCTTACTCTTCCGCCATCTTCAAGGTCCCCCCTGTTTTATTTACTTTTGATTTATTAAAAAGGATTGATTAATCCTATAAATTCTATTTAATACTTATATTTTAATCTTATCTCATTTTTTATTATATCTTTATTTAAAAAAAAAAATAGGGTTGTGGAAGCAACCCAAGTGTCCATCGATAAATGAATGGATAAACAAAATTTGGGATATACACACAATGGAATATTATGCAGTTTTTAAAAAGAAGGAAATTCTGGGTGTGTGGACTCAAGGTGGTGTACTAGGAGGATGCAGAATTCGCATCTCCTCACAACTAAGGCACCTACAAGGCACTAGTGGAGGACCACGGACACCTAAGGGGACGGGAGGAACCCCCAGCGACTGGTTGTTTCAATTATAGTTTTATTTTTCCTAATATATTTTTTATCTTTCTAATTTTATTTTGTTTTTTATTCTTTGATATTTTACTTCTCCTTTTTTTCTTTCTTTCTTTTTTTTTTTTATGCGCCACAAAGCTTGCGGGATTTGGTTCCCAGGCCAGAGGTCGGGTCTGAGCTCCTGTGGTGCAAGCTCTGAGTCCAAACTGCTGGACTAACAGAGAACGTCAGACCCCAGGGAATATCAATTGGAGTGAGGCCTCCCAGAGGTCCTCAGCACCAACACCCAGCTCTATCCAACTGTCTGCAAACTCCAGTGATGGACATCTCAGGCCAAACAACCAGTAAGACAGGCATACAGCATCACCCATCAAAAAAAAAAAAAAAAATGAAACGACAAAAAAATTTGTTACAGACGAAGGAGCAAAGTGAAAACTTACAAGAACAAATAAATGAAGACAAAATAGGCAACCTACCTGAAAAAGAATTCAGAGTAATGATAGTAAGGATGATCAAAAATCTTGGAAGCAGAATGGAGAAAATACAAGAAACATTTAACGAAGATCTAGAGGAACTAAAGAGCAAACAGTGACAACACAATTATGGAAATTAAAAATACTCTAGAAGGAATCAATAACTGAAGCAGAAGAACAGATAAGTGAGCTGGAAGATAAACTGGTGGAAATAACTGCCAGGGAGCAGAGTAAAGAAAAAAGAATGAAAAGAATTGAGGACAGTCTCAGAAAACTCTGGGACAACATTAAAAGCACCAACATTCGAATTATAGGGGTTCCAGAAGAAGAAGAAAAAAAGAAAGGGTCTGAGAAAATATTTGAGGAGATTATAGTTGAAAACTTCCCTAACGTGGGAAAGGATATAGTCAATCAAGTCCAGGAAGCACAGAGAGTACCATACAGGATAAACCCAAAGAGAAACATGTCAAGACACATATTAATCAAACAATCAAAAATTAAATACAAAGAAAATATATTAAAAGCATCAAGGGAAAAGCAACAAATAACATACAAGGGAATCCCCATACGGTTAACAGCTGATTTTTCAGCAGAAACTCTGCAAGCCAGAAGGGAGTGGCATGACATATTTAAAGTGATGAAAGGGAAAAACCTACAACCAAGATTACATTACCCAGCAAGGATCTCATTCAGATTCAACAGAGAAATTAAAACCTTTACAGATAAGCAAAGGTTAAGAGAATTCAGCACCACCAAACCAGCTTTCCAGCAAATGCTAAAGGAACTTCCTGCTAAAGGCAGGAAACACAAGAGAAGGAAAAGGCCTACAATAACAAGCCCAAAACAGTTAAGAAAATCGTAATAGGAACATACATATCAATAATTACCTTAAATGTAAATGGGTTAAATGCTCCAACCAAAAGACATAGACTGGCCAAATGGATAAAAAACAAGACCCGTATATATGCTGTCTACAAGAGACCCACTTCAGACCCAGGGACACATACACACTGAAAGTGAGGGGATGGAAAAAATATTCCATGCAAATGGAAATCAAAAGAAAGCTAGAGTAGCAATTCTCATATCAGACAAAATAGACTTTAAAATAAAGACTATTACAAGAGACAAAGAAGGACACTACATAATGATCAAGGGATCAATCTAAGAAGAAGATATAACAATTGTCAATATTTATGCACCCAACAAAGGAGCACCTCAATACATAACACAAATGCTAATAGCCATAAAAGGGGAAATCAACAGTAACACAATCATACTAGGGGACTTTAACATCCCACTTTCACCAATGAACAGATCATCCAAAATGAAAATAAATGAGGAAACACAAGCTTTAAATGACACATTAAACAAATGGACTTAATTGATATTTATAGGACACTCCATCCAAAACCAATAGAATACACATTCTTCTCAAGTGCTCATGGAACATTCTCCAGAATAGATCATACCTTGGGTCACAAATCAAGCCTTTGTAAATTTAAGAAAATTGATATCGTATCTTTTCTGACCAAAACGCTATGAGACTAGATATCAGTTACAGGAAAATATCTGTAAAAAATACAAACACATGGAAGCAAAACATTATGCTATTAAATAACCAAGAGATCACTGAAGAAATCAAAGAGGAAATCAAAAAATAGCTAGAAACGAATGACAATGAAAACATGACAACCGAAAACCTATGGGATGCAGCAAAAGCCATTCTAAGAGGGAAGTTTATAGCAATACAATCCTACCTCAATAAACAAGAAACATCTCAACTAACAACCTAACCTTACACCTAAAGCAATTAGAAAAAGAAGAACAAAAAAAACCCCAATGTTAGCAGAAGGAAAGAAATCTTAAAGATCAGATCGGAAATAAATAAAAAAGAAATGAAGGAATGATAGCAAAGATCAATAAAATTAAAATCTGGTTCTTTGAGAAGATAAACAAAATTTATAAACCATTAGCCAAACTCATCAAGAAAAAAAGGGAGAAGACTCAAACAACAGAATTAGAAATAGAAAAGGAGGAGTAACAACTGACACTGCAGAAATACAAAGGGTCATGAGAGCAACCATATGCCAATAAAATGGACAACCTGGAAGAAATGGACAAATTCTTAGAAAAGCACAACCTTCCGAGACTGAACCAGGAAGATAGAAAATATGAACAGACCAATCACAAGCACTGAAATTGAAACTGTGATTTAAAATCTTCCAACAAACGAAAGCCCAGGAACAGATGGCTTCACAGGTGAATTCTATCAAACATTTAGAGAAGAGCTAACACCTATCCTTCTCAAACTCTTCCAAAATATAGCAGAGGGAGGAACACTCCCAAAGTCATTCTATGAGGCCACCATCACCCTGATACCAAAACCAGACAAAGATGTCACAAAAAAAAGAAAACTGCAGGCCAATATCTCTTATGAACATAGATGCAAAAATACTCAACAAAATACTAGCAAACAGAATCCAACAACACATGAAAAGGATCATACACCATGATCAAGTGGGGTTTATCCCAGGAATGCAAGGATTCTTCAGTATACACAAATCAATCAATGTGATACACCATATTAACCAACTAAAAGATAAAAACGTATGATAATCTCAATAGATGCAGAAAAAGCTTTTGACAAAATTCAACACCCATTTATAATAAAAACTCTCCAGAAAATAGGCATAGAGGGAACCTACCTCAACATAATAAAGGCCATATATGACAAACCCACAGCCAACATCATTCTCAATGGTGAAAAACTGTAACTGTTTCCTCCAAGATCAGGAACAAGAAAAGATTGCCCATTCTCACCAGTATTATTCAAAATAGTTTTGGAAGTTTTAGCCATGGCAATCAGAGAAGAAAAAGAAACAAAAGGAATCAAAATCAGAAAAGAAGAAGTAAAACTGTCACTGTTTGAAGATGACATGATACTATACATAGAGAATCCTAAAGATGCTACCAGAAAGCTACTAGAGCTAATCAATGACTTTGGTAGAGTAGCAGGATACAAAATTAATGCACAGAAATTTCTTACATTCCTATACACTAATGATGGAAAATCTGAAAGAGAAATTAAGGAAACAATCCCATGTACCATTGCAACAAAAAGAATAAAATACCTAGGAATAAACCTACCTAAGGAGACAAAAGACTTGTGTACAGAAAACTGTAAGACACTGATGAAAGAAATTAAAGATAATACAAATAGATGGAGAGATATACCATGTTCTTGGATTGGAAGAATCGACATTGTGAAAATGACTATACTACCCAAGCAATCTACAGGTTCAGTGCAATCCCTGTCAAACTACCAATGACGTTATTCACAGAACTAGAAGAAAAAATCTCACAATTTGTATGGAAACACAAAAGACCCCGAATAGCCAAAACAATCTTGAGAAAGAAAAACGGAGCTGGTGGAATCAAGCTCCCTGACTTCAAGCTACAGTAATCAGGACAGTATGGTACTGGCACAAAAACAGAAACATAGATCATTGCAACAGAATAGAAGCCCAGAGATAAACCCACACACGTATGGTCACCTTATCTTTGATAATGGATGCAAAAGTATACAATGGAGAAAAGACAGCCTCTTCCATATGTGGTGCTGGAAAAACTGGACGGCTACATGTAAAAGAATGAAATTAGAACACTTCCTAACACCATACACAAAAATAAACTCAAAATGGATTAAAGACATAAATGTAAGGCCAGACACTATAAAACTCTTAGAGGAAAACATAGGCAGAACACTCTATGACATAAATCACAGCAAGATCCTTTTTCACCCACCTCCTGGAGAAATGGAAATAAAACCAAAAATAAACAAATGGGACGTAATGAAGCTTAAAAGCTTTTGCAGAGCAAAGGAAACCATAAACAAGATGAAAAGACAACCCTCAGAATGGGAGAAAATATTTGCAAATAAAGCAACTGACAGAGGATTAATCTCCAAAATTTACAAGCAGCTCATGCAGCTCAATATCAAAAAACAAACAACCCAATCCAAAAATGGACAGAAGACCTAAATAGACATTTCTCCAAAGAAGATATACAGATTGCCAACAAACACATGAAAGCATGCTCAACATCACTAATCATTAGAGAAATGCAAATCGAAACTACAGTGGGGTTTAACCTCACATGGATCAGAATGGCCATCATCAAAAAATCTACAAACACTAAATGCTCTAGAGGGTGTGGAGAAAAGGGAACCCTCTTGCACTGTTGGTGGGAATGTAAGTTGATACAGCCACTATGAAGAACAGTATGGAGGTTCCTTAAAAAACTAAAAATAGAACTACCATATGACCCAGCAATCCCACTACTGGGCATATACCCTGAGAAAACCATAATTCCAAAAGAGTCATGTACCACAATGTCCATTGAAGCACTATTTACAATAACCAGGACATGGAAGCAACCTCAGTGTCCATCGACTGATGAATGGATAAAGAAGATGTGGTACATATATGCAATGGAATATTACTCAGCTATAAAAAGAAATGAAATTGAGTTATTTGTAGTGAAGTGGATGCACCTAGAGTCTGTCATACAGAGTGAAGTAAGTCAGAAAGAGAAAAACAAATACCGTATGCTAACAAATATATATGGGGAAAAAAATGGTTCTGATGAACCTAAGGGCAGGACAGGAATAAAGACCTAGATGTAGAGAATGGACTTGAGGACATGGCGAGGGGGAAGGGCAAACTGGGCCGAAGTAAGAGAGTAGCATTGACGTATATACAATATGTGATGTAAAATAGACAGCTAGTGGCAAGCAGCTGCATGGCACAGTGTGATCATCTCGGTGCTTTTCGACCACCTAGATGGGTGGGATTAGGAGGGTTGGAAGAAGCCGCAAGAGAGAAGGTATATGGAGGTATACATATGCATATAGCTTATTCACTTTGTTACACAGCACAAACTAACACTATACAGCAGAAACTAACAGCATTGTAAAGCAATTATACTCCAATAAAGATGTTTAAAAAAAAAAGGAACTAAATTCTGACATATGATCCAACATGGATGAACCTTGAAGACATTATGCTAAGTGAAATAAGCCAGTCACAAAAAGTTAAGTATTGTATGATTCCACTTACCTGAGGTACTTAGAGTAGTCAAAATCATAGAGACAGGAAGCAGAATCGTGGTTGTCAGGGGCTGAGAGAAAGGGAAGACTGGGGTATTATTCTTTTATTAGTATAAAGTTGAAGTTTCACAAGGTGAAGTGAGTTGTGGAGATGGACCATGGTAATGTTAGCACATTTTGTATGTATTTAATATCACTGAACTATACACTTAAAGGTGGTTAATGTGATAAATTTTATGTTTGTGCATTTTACCACAATAGAAAAATTGGGAAAAAAATAACCCTGTGGTGGTGTGTTTTGTTTTGTTTTCCTGTGGCTAGTCCATGCACTCATGAATTTCTTTTGAGTTTGAAAATTTCTTTTGCTGGGAAGCTAGGTTTTCATTGGTCCTAGATGAGTTTTATCTTAATACCTCAAACAGAAATTTCAAACTCATGCAGCTCTTTAAAATGTGAGTCACAAGCCATCTGTGGTTCAGGCCTAGGTAGTGATTTCTCAAAGTTTTTTTTTTTTAATTTTTTTTTTTTTTTAATCTCCTTATGTCCAAATACTATCCCAAGTACCGGTTGTTTCAGCAGCTAGTAGGGCAGGGATTATCTCATCAATTTAGCAAAGAGAGATGAATGTCAGAAGTAATAACCAAGACTATTCATAATTTGAAAACAGAAATTAAAAGCTTAGTCTTATATTTATGGTTTTCAGTTACTTCATGTTTTTACATATCTATGTATGAACTCATGCCATAAGTTAAAGCTCTAAAATTAGCATATGGTAGAAAAAGGAAATAAAAAAGTATTAATTAACTGAAATTTTAATTAAAATGTATGTTTTATACTTTCTGATCCAATAATTCTACCTAGGAATTTATCCTAAGAGTATAATTGGAGAAGTGTGTAAAGAAATATATGAATATGAATATATATGTATATGAATGTTCATCACAGCGTTGTTGTTTGTATTGGAAAATCTGCAGCAATGTACAGTCTAATTATAAGTAATTGGTTAAATTATGACATCAATACAATGGACTATGATCAAGCTATTAAAATGATGCTATATAAGTATATTTATTGAGGTAGAAATATGTTCATATTTAGTTGCTTTTAAAAGTTACAAGATATTAGAAGTCCATTTTTAAAAGAAAAATTAGAGAGAAAAATATGTAGAGGCTTACATACCAAAATTTACAGGGATTAATTTTAGATGGTGGGTTTAAGAATAGTTTTTGTTTTCTTCTTTATGCTTCAGTATTTTAAAATTTTCATTCAATGCATACATAATTTTTATGCAAAGTACATATCGATGAAGATTTTGATCACTTAAATTATTTTTCTTTAGTTAGGTTTTGCTGGAATTATTGCTTGCAATTGGCTAATAAACATGAAACCTAGGATCTTGCAGTTCTTTTTTTTCCAGCTGAGAGGCAATTAGTCAAGCTAATTTTAGAATTAAAATGTGATCATCTGAATAATTCGTAAATTGGTTTTTCATGCTTCCTGCTGGAGTCATGGTACCCACCCATGGGCTGTCCAAAATTAGAGAGAAAACAATGCATTCTCTTGAATGGAAATTGCAATAGAGATGCCATGTTCATTTTCATCATGAGTCATTCTGCACCCACTCACACCTCTTTCCTGATACAGTGCAAACACTTAAGGATTCCTTCTGTGACATTCTGACTTCAAAAATTATTCTCCTTTAAGTCTGTTCTTCTATCAAATAAGACCTGGTTACATGGAAGAAATATGACTCTCTAAGCATCTTATCTCCCAGAGAAAATTTCCTTGCCAGAAGGGAGGCAGTGTGGCCTCAGGGCCCTGTAGATAGCTCTGCTTCACTTTTGTCACTATGAATAAAGACCTAAGTGGGAGTCATAGCTCAGCTTATACTAACTGACCTGAGAATGCTAACTGTGAAATGCTGAATAGGTGATATAAATTATGCATCATGACAGCATTAATAGAAAATTATTTCATTTGATCAAATTGTACTAAATTGTTTGTATTGGATTGTGTTGAATTGAACTGATCTGAAAATCCTCAATGCCATGAATGCCAGTAGATTAACTGTAAAGTGAATTATTCTATAATGATGAGAAGACTGGAACCTTAATATTCTTTCTCCTTACTCCCAGTCTCCCTTTATTACTTTTTGTTTTATAATTTTCCCACATTCAAATTAAACAATATGTGCGTTAGGGCATTTATTTTTCCCTGTGTCTGCACTTTTACTTATGCCATTTATTCTACTTTGAATGCCTTCTCTTTCCATATTGCTTATGTAGATCATATCCTATCAAATATTGCCTCCTAGAAAATTGATTACCTTGCCTTCAATATGTAAGCAAGAGTCTCTTTTTTTCAGATGAGTAGTATGTCTTAGTGCCTATCATATATATCCAATGTAAGGTGGGACCTAATTGTTGCTAGTTGCATTAATGAGTCAATGGTTAGAGTCTAATATATAACGCATAAGATACATCATATATCTACACATAGATAGAGCACATTTTTTATGTCTGTGTTTATTGGGGGCACACATTTTCTTCCTTTTTTGATGCTAAGTCATTTTAGACCAGGGATTATATCATTGGTATTTCTGTACTTTGCTTCCTTTATTGAAACAGTGACAGTCACATAGCTTAGGAATTCAATACAAATTGATTAAATGCACGATTTTATATATAAATGAATAAACTTATTGCCATCATGCATGTTTTATACCATTCATACTGCAATATTCTCATGTTACCGTGTATTATTTGTAAGTCTTTTCCTTTTTATTGAATGAATCAGTTGAAGAAAGAACTTACATCTCGTGAACATTTATATGTACTTTACCTTTTTCCACTTTCTGTGTCTGAAGCTGAAGAACTCACATCATCCACTCATTGTGTGTTTGTTGAATAAATGAATGTTTGCACAAAGGCACCTTCACATCTTTCCAGTCATTCCTTTATTCACTCCTTTATTCTTGTTATTTGAGGCATCTCATCTGTGCCAGACATTACCTTACTCACTGCATGTTCCAAGTACTCAGCACAGCCCTGCTCACAATCAACTGTGTGTGTGTGTGTGTCTGTACACTCATAGAAGAGCTCAGTGTTTGGAGATGGGGTGGAAAAGGTAGGTGTCATGCTTAGATTTAAGAGGAAAGAGCACGAATAGTCTGCCTTCCTACAGTGATGACAATAATGATTGAATGTGCACAGAGGGCATGGCTAGAAATTGAGTTTATAGCAGGAAGGGCTAGGGTGCTCTGAACATAGACCTATATTTTGGGTTCTGAGGACACACCCAGATGAAGGGATTGAGAGATCAGCCTTAAGATCTCAAAAAAGCTAGAGAACTTGAAGACTATGGTCCAGGCAAGATGTCTATTTGGGAAGTTTTGTCAGCAGAAAGGAATCAAGGATTGGCACTACTCAGAAGTGAAAGGAATCAGGCATTTGGCAAATGGAAAACTTTCTGGAACATGATTAATGCTTTCATTTTAAGGAGGTAGAGTAAAAGAATAGGAAATCACACTCAAAGAATATAAGAAGGAAATCATGGACCTATCATGTTATAAAACATTAACAATCAGTTGATAAAATAAATAAGAAGTAGATTCTTTGATAACAAGAATAATATAACAATCCATATCAACATCTATACAAAAAAAATAGAAAAAAGCTATTAATATCAAGAATAAAAAATAGATCATTTATATTTATCCAGATATTAAAAATAAGAGTAGATAATATGAGCAAAAATCATTATCAGTGGTGAAATATTAAATAATTTCCTACAGAGAAATGAAAAAATTAAAATATGCCCTCAGGAATCATTTTGATTTAACATCGTACATAGTGAAGATTTTAACAATTTCAATAGGTAAGCAAAAATAAATAAGAAACATAAGTTTGGAAAAGTTTTTTTGAAAAGTACCCTGTCAAGTTTATCAAATGGTGAATATGCCTTTGGAATAGCTAAAAGAAATCTACAGAAAAAGATTCAATTAATAAATAAATTTAGCAAGACAGGTCTAGATGTAGAAGTCAATTTTATTCCCATATGTCAGCAATAGAGAAATATAAGAAGAAATTTTAAAAATAAATCCCATTTTAACTAGCAACAAATAACATCAAGATACTTGGGAATAAGTCTTTTTAAAATGTCCAAAGCTCTACACAGAAAACCACAAATGTTATTGATATAATATGTTTAAAGTTATATAAATGTACATATTTATCTTTTACATGAATTGGAAAAATTAATAATGTGAAGAAACCAGTTTTTCTCAAAATTTTCTGTAAATTCAATACAATCACATGATTAGTCCCATCAGGGTATTTTGAAATTATAACCTGATTCTATAATATATTTGGAAATTCAAAATGAAAGGAAAAAATAACAGCCAAGACAAACTTGAAGAAGAAGAAACCTGAATAACTTACACTACCAGATTAAAATACTTGTCAATAAGCTACAATAATAGAGACAGTCTGGTTCTGGCACAAAAACTGACAAATCATCCATCGGAACACAGTAGAAAACTTAACAGACCCACAAGTAAATGGGCTTTTTATTATGTAAAAGATAATGCTGTAGTGTAAATGGAAAAGGATAAATATTTCAATAAATGATACTACTGAATGGAATATTCATATTGAAAAAAGTACATATATATAGTACTCTACCTGCCAGAATTAAAAAGATCATTTCCAGATAGATTGCAAATTTAAGTTTCAAATAAAAAATAATTTGTTTATATCATAGGAGAATATCTTTGTGACCTTGAGGTTGGCAAATACTTTTTCAAAAATAAAGAAACTATTGCTAAACTGAACTACATTAAAATTAATAATATTTTAACTTAAAGACATTTAAGGAGTGAGTGAGAGTCTTTAATCAATGTCACTGGGTCAATTTTCCATATCTATATCTACATAACTATATTCACAGATGTATAGATATGGATAGATACAGACATAACCTTGGCCACTTTTTACCATACATTAAAAAATTTATTTGAAATGGATCATAAATTAAATATTTAGAAAACATATCTTCTAAAATATAGAGAAGTATGATCTTGGGGAAGGCAAAGATTCCCTAAATATAAAACAAGAAGGACAAACCACAAAATAAAATACTAATAATATAGGCATTGTAATTAAGAATTTTTATTCATTCAACAACATTATTAAGAGAATGTAAATGAAAACCACAGAGAGAAAAAATTTTTCAGTATATTTATTAAGAGACTCACTACCAGAATACACAAATAACTCCTTCAAAATAATGATTGAGAGGCTAATACCCAATAGAAAATGGATAAAATAATTGAAGCACCTCTTCACAGAATGAGATAAGGCAAATTACCACATAAAAGGGTGTTCAGATTCATAAGTCATTGTGACATGTAAATTAAAACTGTCATGAAATATCTGTACACGTACTAAACAAAATTACTAAAATGATAAGGACAGATGATAGCAAGCCTAGGTGATGATGAATTGTGAAATTCACTGCTGGTGTGAGTATAAATCAGTTAAAACACCATTTAAAACACTTTGTCTGCATCAAGCAAAGCTGGATATATGAATATTTTATAATGCAATGATCCTATTCCTAGGTATCTACCCATTAGAAATTCAGAATCTTCAAAAGGTCTGTACAAGAATTTCCAATAATAGTTAAATAAATAGTGGTATATTTTTACCTTGAGATGCTAAACATCAATGAGAATGAATGAACTATAACTGCACACAGCAATATGGGTGAATCTCACAGTCAATACTGAGCAAAAGAACCCAAAGTACATACTATGTGATTACAGACAACAGTAACCTATAATGCTAGAAGTTAATGTAATAATTACTCTTCTTGGCTATAGGGATGGGGCAGGCAGTGGATATATAGACAAAGAACATAAGACTTTTGTTATTATGAAAATTTTATAAATTTGATTTTGGTGCTGGATTCATAGGTTTACTTTACAAAAATTCATTTTGCTCCATGTTTGATTTCCCTTTTTTTGTGTGAATATAAAAATTAACATCTGAAGCATCTAAAAGCTGATTTGTCATTTTCTTCATCCATGTCTTTTTCTTTTATTCTTTTTCCCCTCAATCTCTCTGTATTATTTTCTTATTCTCCTCTTCTATATTTCTTTACTTTCGTCTGTTCTCTCTGTTTTCTTGATCTGCTCCATCAAATACCTTTGTCAGTTGAAGCTCATGGACTACACAGTTCCTGATTGAGCCCAGCCTTTAGGTGTCTCTATGCTTCTCTCCTTGCTGAGAGTGCCCTCTGCCCTTGTCTCTGTTTCTTTGGTGATACTCAGACTTCATGGATCAACTGATCCCCATTTCCACCATGAATCCTTTCCTCAGATCTCCAGTTGACATAGACCCCTCTCTCTTCTGATAATCTGTCTTTACCCACTTGCCACTTACCCACCATTGCACAAATGGCATATGTACCTCAATTTTTGGAGACATATGTGCCCAGCAAAGAGTAGGTGCTCGTACAATGCTTGCTGATCAACTCAATGATGGCTGGTGAGAAAGAGAAAATGGGAAAACAGAGACATGTACTTACACAGGCTTCTTATTTGATCCATCTCTTATTTCCTTCAATAATCTTTTTTCTGCACATTTTCTGTTATGACTTGTCCTGTATTGTTTCTTGGCTCTCTATTTTATTTTTTTACCTGTTTTATTCTCTCACTTACCTTATCCTTTGACAGGAGGTCACATACTTTTTCTCCTATTCCTTTGAAAGATTTCCAAGGCTGTGCAACTTCCCTTCCCCCATCCCCACTTCTTTCTCACCCTCGTCTTCTGTTCACCCATCCACAAACTCTAAGTAATTCAGGTTTTATTTAGAATGAGTAAAAATAATATTGCTTCAGGGCTCAAACCATGTAGGCCAAGCTTTGTCTGGAGACAATATTTACAACTGAGTGATAAATTGGGATTGTTATCAAGGGGTTGACAGCCTGCTAACTAAAGCAAGGCTGGAAATATTGTCATAAGAATTGCTGAACATGAGAGAGTAAATACTTGGTGGCTCCTGCAATAAAAATAATTTCATAAACATCACCCAAGGCAATAAGAATTACCATAGTCATAATCAGTTTGGGGATAGAGTTGTGATAAGGGTAGGCCTGTCAGAACAGACTCATGTAGCCTGAAGACATGACCTCCAGGATAAGACAAGGGTTGGTTGGGAGTCTAGGCTGACAGTTTGCAGTATGGGGGTCTAAGAGCTAGTCCGTGGACAAGTATCTTTCTTGGGAATACTTTCTAAAACTACAGAGTTTTCTGTCTCAAAGTACTGGAACTATAATAAAGGCTGTGACTCAGAAACAGAGAACAAGGCAAGAAGCTCTTTTTTCAGACTGGATCACAGTTGTTTTTTTTTTTTCTGGGAACCCAGAAGAAGTAACTTGTTAGATTCAGGGAATGAAATCCAAGTTCCTTCTGTGCTCAGGAAGAACTATGTTTATCAGTTCCCCTTGCAGTTAGATTTAGCTACGTTCCTAAGTTGTGAACAGTAAACTGTGGGGGGAAGTCATATATGACCCTCCAGGCTTGCCCCCTGATACTCTCCCATGCACACTCACATCCTTCCTACCTTGCTCTAGCTGTGGCTGGTTGGAGAAAACTGAAATGGTGAGTCTCAAGGTAGAAGAAGCCTGGAACCTTGAGTTACTCCTGAAGGGGAGTCATTCAGAGAAAAAAGAAGAAGGTTAAGCACAGACACATGTCCAGTCACAAGCACCAAGAAAACCTTGGTAAGCCTGTAGGTTGCATAAGAAATCAGCATTCGTTTCATGAAGAAGTTAAAAATGGACAGAAGTTAGTCTACCATAACAAATATAGGATCATAGAAAAGTTGGTAATAAGGCTGAACAGGATGAACATGGGTTGATTGTGATCTTCCAGTTTTTGCCATTCCCCATTGTTTTTTGTTTGTTTTTGTTTTGTTGTTTTGTTTGTTGATTGGTTTCAAGCAATTCCTAATCTCAGTCCATGTGGTTTGGATTGATTGACCCTCCACCCCACATCCTCCATATTCAGAGGTGGTATATGACTCAGGCCTGAATAGTCAGCGTATTCAATTTCTCAGCTTCCTAGTTATATACGGATTCATAAAAAAAACAAAAGGTCCAGTCAAAATGGTTCTTGAGACTTGCAAGAGTCAACAGGAAAGAAGTCTCCCTTTCCGATGACTATGTAGTTACAAGAATGTCAGTCTGGATCTTCAGGGGGTCTCCATGAGGGAAAAACCTCTTGAGAATGAAGCTAACATAGTAGAAAGAAAAACTGAGCTATAGAGATAACTTCCTAATAACATTGTTTGAACACACAAAGCCAACTATTCCTGAAGTGAGGTGGCTTTGAACTTTTTATTTATGTAGGCAATAAATCCACTTTTCCTTCAAGAAAGTCTAAAATGGACTTTCTGAGAATCAGAGTAAAAATAATTGATTTGAACCCTTTTACCTGACTTCCTATCCAGGTTGGGTAAAGTAGTCCCAGATAAAGTTAAAAATGGGAAGAGAAAGTGTGTAGAGCAGGACATCCTCCTGTCGTTCAAAGGGACATATAATACTGAGCTTATTACATAGAGAACACTCAATAGATGTTTTTGATGAATCAGGTACATATCTCACACCATGTAAATAATATCTGACTGTAGTTATTTGATTTCTTATACAATCTTAATCATAAACCTTCCTTGACTAGTATGACAATATGATTTATCATCAGAACTGAAATCCTTTTGAGAGTGAAAGAAAGTTATTAATAATCACACCGAGTAACATGCATAAACTGGGACTTTGCTGGGCAAAGTTGGGCATATATTTTCCCTACATGTAAGTAAAGATTTTTGATATAAACTTAGGCAGAAACCTATTTATTCAAATCCCAGTGATAATACCCAATTCTGATTTTGTCTCTTCAGAATATAGACAACAATAAAGCGAAGTATGAGTACGAAAATAAAAACATATGTATTATCCAGTGTAAATACATGAGTATTTATCCTCCTATGATAAAAAAAATTTGTGAATGTATATTTATATATAAAATGGTGAATTTTTATGAGGACAGTGACCATAAGAAGCTCTGCAGTCGCTGTGATCTTCTTCTAGGAAATAATTCTTGCTCAATTCACAAATTCTTAACAGGCTATTCTAAAACTCTTTTTTCTTTCTGTCTTTTTTTAATTCATCTATTGATTAAGGATATATTTATTAAATCTTAATGTTTCATTCACTGTGCTGAGACATAGACCAGTAATAGGCATTTAAAGAGAAAGGGGGAAAAACTGAGAAAACCAAGAAGGGGTTCATGTAAAGGAAACAAAAGGATGTGTCACATTTGAAGAAGAATTAAATGTTGCATGAAGATAGAGAGGATTTAACAAAAAGAAGAATGAGTCCAGACATTGAAAGGCCAAAACTTTGGAATTTTGCCTTCATATTTGTAGTCAAGTCAGCAGGAAGACTTTTAAGTATGTGAGTGATGTGCTTCTGAAGATTGTATGGTGGCTGGGATACCATAAGGCTGTAGTTCATGATGAAAATAATAATAATGATCTTGAACATTTACTGGGCTTCTACTATTGTCTGGGTACTGTTACAGGTGCTTCACATGTTTTAAGTCATATAATCATGATACAATTCTGTAAGTTAGTTATTCTTACTCCATTTTGTATCAGAGGAAAACAAGACATTAAAATATCAAGACACTGTTCAAGGTCACAAAGATTGCAAGTGTTGCTGAGATTCAAATCCATACTCTTTTTCTTCAAACCCCACGTGGAATCACTAAATTAGAAGACCTTCTGAAATGATAGGCCTCAGCTGAGGAGAATAATCTTAGGAAAAATGTGAAGAAGCAAGATATAGAGTATAACTTTGGAGTGGCAAGTTTTGATTTTCTAATCATATGGCAAGATCCAGGAAGAGGAAAGAATTGGGGATAATTTTAAGTTTAGAACTTGGACTATTGAATGGATTGTATCAGAGAAGAACCCCAACCTCATAAAGCAAGAAGGAGTAAGAACATGGATAAGCCAGCAAACAGGCTGGCCTGCAATAGCTCCATGGGTACAAAAAAGTAGACAATGGGACTCAATGGATCAGAATATGACAGGTCTTTACTCACTGCACAGCACAGTAAATAGCCAGACTATGAGCATGGTAGCACCAGTCCCCTACCCTTAAGGCCCACAGAGTGATGTGATGGACCCAGAGGGCAGTTACATACTCAGTGGGTTGCACTGCAGCTGCAGAACCCAGGGCCAAGGGCAAGCTGTAAATAGGACAGTCCCCAGTCTCCAGGGAGTAAGTGGTAGAACTGTAGTCATGCTGCCTCAGTCTTGGCCAACTTAATTGCCTACACGACTAGCAGGAGAAATGGCTCAGGGTCAGAGGACAATTAGGCCTTGAGGTTTGTCATACCCAGCAAGAATGGGCAAGGACATCAGGGACATGACAGGCAGCCTCTCCAAACAGGTAGTGATGAACTTAGTCAAGATAAGAACTTATACATAGTGCCCATTTTAAGAAAAGATAATAATCTCAGTATATATGAGAATGTGTTGAATTTGAGATACCGTCTAGGATATCCAGAAAGAACTACTTTCCTAGAGCCAATGAGAGGAGATTTGGGGTGAAGGCAAAACATACAAGAATTATCAGTAAGTAGTTAAAGCCACAGCTAAGGAAAAAGTAAATGAAATTATTTTTTTTCTCTTTACTTACTTAAAAACATGGAGAAATGAATCCCAATTTCTCTTCCTTCTCTGTATTTCCTATTTCTCCTTCAAAGTCCAACTCAAACATGACCTCTAGCACAGTTTTTAGGACAATATTGCCATTCACTAATATTAGGGATTGGCAGACTAACTGGCAGATTGATAGACTAAATAAAACAAAACATGATTTTTTGTGAAATGTTTTCCAAGATCATTCCTTTCCCTCATCCCTCATATATAAGTTCCTATAGCACTTGCTATCTTGACCATTTATTAGGCCCCATGTGTATAAAAACTTTTGCAACTCATTTTTTCCTACTTTTGTTTCACTGGCTTGGAAGATATTTAAGGACAAGGGCTACTAAGTAAACATCTTTGTATTCCCCACAGCTTCCAGCAAACTGCCTTGTCCAAGATTAGCACTAAAAAAAGGCCTTCATTTTGACCCAAGCAAGCAGAAGCACAACACATATTTTGTGTTTGTATCTGTGTTCCCCAAAGAGGAAAATGTCAAAGAAATAGCTTTCATACTTGAACATTAAGTATGTGTCCATCACAATATTCCTCTCGTTACCTACATTTTCTCATTTAATAACATTCAATCACAGCAGACCAGGAAGGCTAGCATTATTATCCCCTTTAAGCAGATGATAAAATTGGGACTCATAGACAATAAGTCATTTGTCTAGAAATATAAAGACAATGAATAAGAACTGGGGTTTATGCCCCATATATCCAATTCTAGACCCCATGTTAAACACAAGTGTAACCTGTTTACCTTTTATGCTGCTGGCTCTTTTAGAAAGGCATAGCTCTTACCATCATTATTTCTAGAATCTGGATTTTAGGAATAAGCCTATCCGTTTGCAGACCAGCAGGTTTCCAGACCACAACCAATGAGTAAGCCTGGGGTGCAGCCAAAAATTAAGGAACTAGGCACTGCAGGTGTTGGAGAAGTTCCAAATTCTTGGTCTGCCCAGCTCACCCTACACAGCAAGACACTGCTTCATCTGCTCTCCCAAGGGTGAAGGGGCTGAGGCTGATGAAGGCCAACCCACTGTGCTCCCTCCTCTTGACAGTAGGAACAGCAGGGACCTGCCCAACTCATGCTCCTATCAAGACAACATTAGTAGTAGTAGTCAGTGGTCTTCTATGCACCAAGTCTTCTTAAACCCCCATCATTCAATGGAAGTTTTCATCTCAGGCAGTTGACCTTTCTTTGTAGCCTGCTCAGACTGTGGAGCATAACCATTTAGGCCGGGTTACTCCATGTTTATACAGGCTTGTTTGGCAGCTTCTACAAGGCCCCCAGTAGCCTGAAGTCCATTCAACAAATCTCACTCATCCCTAACCTTTGTGTATACTAACTTGCATTTTATACTTTATTTCCTACCAATAAGCAATTATGGTAAATATTAGAATGATTTATAAATAATTTCTAAGCCAATACCCTAATTAACCTTCACAGAAATCCTGCGGGAAGCCCTTTGCCCCCATTTTTCAGATTAGAAAACTGAAGCTCAGGGACTTGAAATGACATGTGCAAACTCACTCTGACAGTAAGTGGCATCACTTAGGATGTGAATTCAGTTCCTGTTAATCTGATTGCTTCTCTGCAGCAAAGCTGCCTGTCAAATAACAGCACTTTCCATTTGCTTAGTGCTGTACAATTTAAAAGTTCTCTCCATATAAATGATCTGACCTCATCTTCACAGTAGCCCTGATGAATAAGGAAGGCAGGCAATGTTCTCTTCTTTTATAGATGAAGAAACCGAGGCCCAAAGAGTTTAAGATATCTGTCTGAGGGAACTTGGCAAATGAGTGCCTGATTCAAAACTGAAAGCTGCTCTCAAGAGAGTCCCATCATTGCTCCTTCCCGTACCACACTACATGGCCATTTATTACAGAACGCTCCATTTTGTAACCGTGTCTTTCCTGTCAATGGAAAGAGGACATGGTTAAGTTTTCAAAGGAACATGCAGTTGACTGAGAAGAGAGAGAAAAGAATATTTGGGTGGCACAAAGATAAAGTAGGTGGAAGGAAGATAGCCACGATAGAGAGCCCTGGGCACCCTGAAGCCAGGTCTCAAGGAGCAGCATGTGGGCAGCAGGCCCCTGGCTGCAAGATCTCTTGGTGCAGCCATAGCAGTCGTGTAGCAAAACTGTGTAGCTAGACTGGCATTCAACAGAGCTGGACTAGTTTCAAGGCCATCTCATCAAGGACTGTGACCTTGGGCTGTTTACATGTCTTACCTCAGTACCACTTTCTTCATCTGGGAAATGAAGTAAAAATAATGCCTACTTCATCGAGAATTTGGGGGGCGGAGGAGGTAAATATACATGTCCTTTACTTACACAGCATTTTGCCACTAAAGAGAAGGAGAATGAAGTGAGGGCTCACATACAAATGGAGGTGATGATGTGTGTGAGCTGGAATGGAAAGGAAGTATCAATATATGGGAGGTTGAAGTCTGGCTTTGTTTACTGCCTTGTTCCCAGAACTTACTGTGAGTTTAAAATATCAAATTTATTCTCCTTCTCTCAATCTTACACTGACACTCTCCATGACAATTTGGAAGGCAATTTCATAGAAATTAATTTCTAGAAGTTAATCTTCACAGCCATCGAAGTGCGAGATACTAGAGGGGGAAAACTTCCCCTACACTGCCCATGTTGTATGCTCTGTGTATGCCCCACTAGACACAGAGGGGAACATACCCATGCAACGAATGAGAGGGAGAGCTCAGAAATTAATTTCTTTTAGACCTATATACCCATTTTGGTGAGACTTACACAGCAAAGCCACAGAATCTGAGCCTGAGAAAAATGTTGGAAGTCATCCATCCATCTTCCATGCAACTCAGGACTTCCCTGTTATGACTTTGGTGTTGTTGATCCCCCCATAATCTTAAGCAGCTCTTTCCTTTGATGAAATTCTTCTTTGCCTGTGCTCAAACATGCCTCCAGGCCCAAATCCCAGCATTTTCCCTAAGGCTGACGTATTCTCTCTTCTCTTCATCTAAGCAAGAGCAATCTGTGCCCAATAGCATTTACTCACTGACAGTTGAACAAACCTGCATTTCCAAATGCCATATCCTGCTTAGTTCATTCCTGGGTTTTGAATGTCCTTTCCCTCCCTTTCATCCAGGCCAAATGTAGTCATCCCGTAAGGAATAATTTACATTTTCCCCATATGTGATCCCTCCCTAGCTCACACCAATCTCTCCTTTGAATGTTAAGCCCAAATTTTTATGCAGTTTGTTTGGCAGTTGATCATAAATAGAGTTGCTTGTGATTCATTAACATATATTCATGCCTTACTGTCCTAACCATATTGCCTCCTCCTTAAAATGAAGGTCATTTTTACTTTTTGTCACCCACATTGTATAGACTGCCACCTAGCACATATTAAGATTTTGATAAATATATGTTGAATAATATCTTTAAATTAAAAAGGAGAATAACCTTTCTTGGCACTGTGGTTGACTTAGCACAGAATTAGTGTCTCGTGTGCTTAATAATGATAGTGCCCATTTATTGGGCCTTCATTACGTGACAATCACTGTTCTACATGTTCCGCAAGGATTATCTGGTCTTATAATTGCAATAACTCAACCTATGACAAAACAGAGGAAGAGAGAAGTTAAGGTGCCTGAAGTACTCATCTAGGAAGATGGTGGAATTGAGCGTTTCCCAGGCGGTCTGACTTCACAGCCCACATTTTTAACTACTTCTGTATATTTCTGCTTAGTCCTTGGTTGACCCTGGGATTCTTCTACATGCAGTAGGTACTTGTAAATGAATTTTGTTGCCGGTCATAGTGTTGACTGGCAAGATGCCATGGAGGAAAGCTATTCTTACCTCAGATCTCTGGAAAATAATTGTATCTGAATAGAGGATTTCTAATCCAGTTTGATTCTGTCATACCTACAGTGAAAGGAAAAGTGAATCAGACACATCTACTTTTACATCTGCTCCCACCATTTCGCCCCAAATCCCCTTTCCATAATTATCCATATGTGTTCCTTGCAAAACGTGCAGTACCCAGATATCCTGAGTGGAATTTCATTTTCTATCATAGTTCCCTTCTAGCCATAATAGGCCAACTGGCAAATGTCTCCAGAACATGGTTAAAACATATATTGCTATCTGTACAGTTATAGAAATGTCACTTGTCCTATTATCCCCTTAAGCAGCAGGAGAGAAAGTGCACATGAGAGAGAGAGAGAGATCTGTTCAGTATGATTCTGCTTTTAAAATGCATGGTACTTCTCTCTCTTCAAATAAATGTTTCAATCTCTAAAAAGTTTTTGGGTTCTGTGCCCAAGATTTTTTTGTAATCACTTGCAAGTTTCTCTGTAGTCTTGGCTTATTTGGAATTCAGAGTCCTATTTTTAAAAATAAAGAAAGGAAAATAAAGAAATACACTTTTTTAAAAAAATGTTTTTCTCTGAAAGGTCAAAAGCCATTCCTCCCATTAATTAGCATAGGTCTGCAGGACCCCAGCGGAGCAGTCTCGTAATCCAGCTCCTCAGTGGATGCAGCCCTGGAAAGGAGAGGTCCACACACTTACTCAGGGCCCCCACAGCCACACTCTAGGAAGAGCTGTCCCATGTCCATGTCCTCTGTGTCGGCCCAGTGTGACAGCTCACAGCCTTGGAATCGAGAACTGAGGAAATCTTTATGGCTCTAACAGAGTGAGGAAAAAGGAAGGAGCAAAGAGAGCTGGACTTCTGTGCAGTCACTCTAGTACATGTCACTGCCTTAGCTGCTTTGTCCCCTGGTCTCTGAAACAGTCAATTTCCTGTGTCCTTCTCTTGGTCCTGATTCTCACTGAAAGTTGGTTTCAGAAAGGCCGCCTGTTACCATCCTCATTTCCTGGGAGACATCTCCTCACCCTCCATATCTCAGCCCATTCATTCACTCAACCTAGCTTTTGCTACTTCTGAGTCAGTTACTATCCTACACACGGTGGATAGAGCAGGGAACAGAACCAAGTGTCATCTCATGGAGCTTACATTATATTCTAGGAGAAGGAAGTCAATATTCAAATATGCAAATGCATAGGTACTATTTCCAGGATTCAGAAGTGCCGCAGAAAAGAAGCAAGCACAAAAAGGCAACAGATAAGGACAGGAGAGGAGGGGTGCTCCTTTACTGAGGTTGCTCAGGAAACGTTTTTTTAATAAGGTGACGTTAGAGCTGAGACCTGCAGAAAGTGAGGCATGAGACAGACCAGTATTTGAGAGAAAAGTGTTCTGGGCAGAGGGACAACAGCCTGTACGGTGGGCTTGAGACTACAGGGAGTAGAATGGAGCTGGTGGGGAGGGTGTGGTGAAGAGATGTGTGAAATTAGTCGTCGGGCCAGATTATAAAGAGACCTGTAGGTCGTGATAAGGATTTTGGATTTTATTCTGAGAAGGGATGCCATTGATAGTTTATGAGGAGAGATGTGATATAATGTGACCAATGGTTGAATGGGATACTGTGTGGCAAATAGGCTGACCATGGAGTGGGTAAGTAGAAGGAAATCAGTGTGACAGTAGTGCAATACCATAAGGTGAGAGAGGATAATTTAATCAAGAGTAGTAGATGTTATGAAATAATTGCAATTTGTGATATATATTTTGAGACTGGTCTCTGTGATAATCATGATTTACACACGATGTGAGAAAAGGGGGAGCACTAGGAGTGACTTTAAGGTTTTGAGCCTGAGAAAATTAAAAATGGAAAACTGAAATTGCCATTTAGTGTGTGAAAGAATATCAGCAGAGATGATTTGGGATGAAAAAATAAAATTTTTCCTTTTGAAAACTAGTAAGTTTGAGATGCCTATAAAATACCAACTTGAGAATATCCCCTTGATTTCTCTACTATTAAGTATTTTCATGTAAAAACAAGTTTGGCAAATGATGCCTCCTTGTGACTTTCAAACCCCATAGTCTTTTCTAGAGGTTTCCAAACCTGACTGCTCATAAGACACAGAAGGCATTTTCATATTTCTTTGTCAACAATTGTGTCACTACTTGTGGAACCACTTCTGACACTTTCAGCAGCCTCATGACCAAAAATACTGTGCTTCTCTGTAAGGACTCAAAGGACTCAGCATACAGTTTACTCATGGCCAAGATTTATTGCAGTGACAGAATACACAACCAGATCAATAAGGGAAAAAAGACATATCAGTGTCTAGCGTCTAAATCCATGTGTAGACTTCTTTTGCTCTCCCTAAGGAGGCCACGTAAGCACCTCTCCCTCCAGCCCTGAAATGCAGTAACAAGTATGCACCAGCTCTTCTGCCCAGGGAAGCCCATTTGAAACTCAGAGCCCAGGATTTTTACTAGGGACTGGTCATGTAGGCACAATAGTCAGCCGTAACTGTCAGACTCCAGACTCCTAGAAGAAAATTGGGTGATGGTGACTGGGGCACCTGGTAGGCAAAGTAGTCTTATCACGTAGAGAACATTACAAAATCCAAGTAACCAGACAACTGTCAAAGGCCAGTGGTGCAAGCAGATCCTTCTGAAGATTAGGCTTGCTGTATTAACTCTTTCCTGCCTAATCACAGATTTCAGGACATGGACGCTAGCATAGATTGAGGTATCACAATGTATGGAATGGGATTTGGCAATCTGCAGGTTTGGTTTTTTTGAGCGTGTCTACATGCTGAGGGGAAATAGCCGGTATAGATGTAGAGTTTGTGAACACATGAGACATTGACATAAGTGATAGTGGGAACCCATGAAAAAGCAGGAGAAGATGGGATCCAGAGCACAGGCAAGATTAGCCTTGGGCAGGAGGGTCTCCAGTTCCAACACTAGAGGGAAAAAGAATGGTAGCCAGAGTAAGAGGAACAATTCTTTTCTCTGGGCAGGATGAGATGAACATTCAAGGCAAACAGATAAAGTTTAAAATAACCACCACGGAGAGAGGAGTGTGTTGAGAAAAGAAAACGTTAAACAGGAGGGGAGTGATATTGAGAGCCCAATTGTGTTTTATAACCCTGAAATTTATGAACGTGCCAAATTTTATGATTTTGAGTAATTTCGTATTCCCAGAAGCATTCCAGGCATGTGAGGAAGGCAGAGTCACATCAACTCTTCTGCCATATTTTCAACTTCCCTTTGTTTTTTAAAGATTTATAACGAAGTCTGATGATCACCCAGGTTTGGGAACCATTAATTTATGCCACTTGAATTTCATCACAGCCCAGTCACCTGAATCAACATTTCCAATGAATAAACAGCAAGGTATTGGGGAAGGGGTTGGGACCTTCTCTGTCAACAACTAGCTGAGGTTCTAGGCAAATCACCTCACCACTCTGTTTCTTCATCAGTAAAAGAATGGAGGGTGGATTAGATGATCCCCAAAGTCCTTTCCCCTCTAATATTCTTTGATCGAGGTCAGAGAAAGCAGTATGAAATGAAAAGATAGCAGCATCTTGGCCAATACCCTTCCTCACTCCCTCCCCCACTCTCCTTGAAATCCAGAAAACAAAGCCCATACTCTCCCCCTTTATCTCTGTTTGCACTTGAGGGATGCCTGAGCGGAGGCATGCTGCAAGATCAAGAGAAGCAAAGACTGCCTTTAACAGATTTCCTCTCTACATTAATGTCACAAGTGACAAGACAATTTTACAGGGGAAAGAGGAAATGTACTTGTTTTGTGAGAATGCAAGTAAGAGATTAAAACTTGAAGAGCCACAAGGGCCTTTTGGGGAATTTTAAAGACAATTCTACCCTAAGAAAACTACTGATAAATCTTAGATTTCCAGGGGAGCTCTTTAGCCTGTTTTCTGTCTGTAATCTTTTATGATCTTTATGAGAAAACTGGCTGTGTGTTACTCATAGTAACCAAGATGAAGAAAGAAACTAAAGTTGGTAGCTCTGTCATAGATTTAAGAGATCTTGATGCCAAGCCTCTTCCTTAATAGTTAGGAGTTATTGAGGGGTTGACTGGGTCTAAGTCCCCCAGCCACTAAGGTATACATCAGGACTAATAAAAATGATAACATGTATCAATATTACATGTATTAAAGCCCTGTTAATAGAACAGGTAGCCAATACTAATATAATATAAAGGCAAGTTTCTCTTAAAATTCTAAAATTAAGAAAAACACCTCTCCTTCATTTATCTTCCCTCTCTTTTGCTATCTCAAATTCTTGTCTCCTAAACCTTATCAGTATACAAGTATATGTTAGTATCCCCAATCTTTAAATACTCTCTCTTGGATTAAGTTTCATTACTAATTCATTTCTCTGTTATTCTTAATAGACAAAGTTTTCCAAAGAGTCTTTTAAACATGATAGCATCTCAAATTTCTCACCTGTTATTCACCATTACATGTATTATAAAATGGGAATTCTTGCTACTATTTCCAAAAAAACTTCATGCTCTCATGAAGTATATCAATGACCTCCATATTGCTAGATCCAATATAAACTACAGTTTGCATTTTACTCAATCTTTTTACCACATACAACACATAGTAGACCATTATTCAACACACATAGTAGACCATTATTACCTCTAGATTCTGTGCTACTGTACTTACCCAATTTTTTAATAACTCATGGACCATTCCCTCTTAGTGCGCACGTGCACACACACACACGTGTGTGTGTGTGTGTGTGTGTGCCCACAGACGTGTGTAAGGAGTGAGAACAACACGCATATGAGTAAACACTTAGCAAGCCTAGATTAACAGTGGAGTAAGAGACGCCACTTCTTATTGAGAGGAACTGCAAAGGTACATTACAAAGGGATGTTTCCACTTGTGCTAAAGAGAGAAAGGAAAATAGATGCGTCTGTATATTGTCTCCTTGTTTACCAACACTTCTAATGTAACATTATACCATGACAGGGACCAAGCCTACTGTGTTTTCCAGTTGGTCTTTAGTGCCTAGTCCACTCACTCTAACATAGATAGTAATAAATATTTTGTTGAAGGAATAGATGATTAATGGTTGATATGTATTTAGGTTCAAGTTTCATAACTGTCATTTATTTGATGCTTAGAGAATGGCCTTCGGACAGGGCTTTGTATATTTGCAGAAGAAAAAACCTAGGGTAGTGTGCAGGTTACAAATATGGGTGAATATTACAAACAGATTAAGCTAAGGTGACAATCTTCTCCCAAGTCTCTACATTCCAAAGCAAGAAAAGATCTGTATTCCTTTGCTCTCTTAAAGCACGTTGCTTCTGTTTTGTCTGCTTGGGTTTTTTGTTTTGTTTTGTTTTCTTTGTGCTGGAGAGATTGTTTATAGTTCCTTCTGCTTTTAATTACATTCAATAAAAATGGCAATGATAATAACAGCTGATATTTGTTGAGTGCTTTCAGTGTGGTAGACACTGGGCTACGTACCTTTAATTATTACATTTAATACTCAAAACCTTTCTATGTAGTAATATTGTTGTCATTCCCATTTCATAGGCTAGGATACTGAGACTCAGAGAAATTAAGTAACTATTTTAAGGTATTGAAGAAAATATGTGGTGGAACTGGGACCCAAACACAAGACTATCTGATTCAAAGCTCATTATCTTCAGTACTGTGCTGTCCTGGGATCTCATGATTATATTTATTTTGAACTTTTCGAGTTAAAAATTTAGTGGAATTTAACTGCAAAAATAGGTTCTTGGGATTGTGCACAACTTTAAATGTCCTCTAGTTCAACATCCAAAGTTTGAAACTTTTCTCCAGTGTACTTGACAAGCGCTTACCTGGTTATTTTTGTAATCTCTTCAGTAATAAGGGAGCTAACAACTTTGCTAGAAATCCCATAACATTTCTAGTGTAGAAAATATATCTTATAATCATAATGAGGTTGAAACCCAACAGATCCTCTTGAGTTTTAGGTGTGCTAATCTTACAGTCACCCATCTCAGTGACTGATTGGTAACAAACAATCAAAAACAAGCATCTAATGGAGATTGAGATGCACTTATTTTATTACTGGAAAACCATTTATGGCTTCCCACCTCAGAACTTAATTTAGATCTGTCAGATCATAAGTGAATGAAGAGACTGGGGATGGGAGATTTACTACATTGTGGGGAGGAGGACAAAAGATCAAAAGGATCTGGTCATAATGCTCTGTAATTTGGGGCAGGTGCTCAACACTCAAGACAGAGAAAGAAAAGAGGCAAGTAGGTGGACCCCTACTCCCAAGATTCCAGTTCAGTACACATTCCTTCCTGTTTGAAATAACCCTGTTGATTTTAGATTCTCCCCAATATCTCTTCTTAAATTAGGAAATTCTCTTTTTCAGGAGGATCAGAAAGTGAGAGAATTGGCAAATGAAATAAAAGTATTCTCTCAGAAATGCAAAATTTGGAGTGTATCGTGTTTGTGAGTGTGTACATGTGTGCACATGAGTGTGGATTGGGGAAGCTGAAACAAAAACCTCCTCAGGGAATCATGAAGGATGAGAAGTGCCCCACCCCTACCTCAACAGGAACTCACACATCATCACTTGCGAAGGAGTGAGACTCCTCTCGCAGCAAAATTGAAGTAAAGGATAGTAAATATAGGGGGAGAGGAGGGTGTTATTTCTTTAGATAAATGCTCTTCCAGATCCATTTCATAGAACATTTTCCCTGGAATTGGTCCCTGAAGAAAAGATTGTATCCTCCCCCTGCCACCTCATCCTTTGGACCTAGAAATCTGGGGAATGCAGTTATCCTCCTGTTTGGAAATCTATAAAACCTATTAGTTTATTAAAGGAGGATGGCAAGTATAACAACTGAAACAAAGCACACTAGTTAAACATAGCTATCTGTCACCCACTTCCCCATATAAAAGTTTTTAGTAGGCTATGGAAATAGTGTCTGAGAAAACACAAGCTACCACTTACTGTTGTTCAAGTTGTACACTGCACAAGGTCAGAGGATGACTTTCGCCTTTCTGTTCTTCTAGATTTGTGTAGCTATTATTCCAATTTTCTGGCAGATGGCAATAAAGTTTCTTAAGGAAGGGATGCCTTTTTTTCCCTAATTCACCTAAATTCACCCTTTACAGATGCTATGAAAATGTCACCACTCATCTCAGAACCATGCTCTTCACTGGCACTGGAAGAAATTCTGCAAGCCAAGACATGGTTCTTTTAAGGTTAAGCTGAGTTGTATTCCTTGACGGTTTTTTAAAGACATAAAATTGGTGTTCCCGGAAACATGAAATTCAGTTGCCTTCACATACACCAATACCTTCAACTGGAGACACATTTTTTTTTCTTTCTTTCCTTTAGAATCTTCATAAAGCCAGTCAGCAAACAAACGGGTTTCATCTCTGATCTGGGACAATGAGCCATGCCAAACATCAGAGTTCTTTGTCCCAAGGCAGTGGGATTCATAGACTTCGTTAATTTTAGGAGTCCGTTTACCTGTAGATTTATAGAAGTCACCTGGTGCAGGGATTGGACAATGAGCTAGTAGATGAGCTAGTATCTTGGTTCTAATTCTGTCTTTGTGACGTATATGATTTTGGCATATCAATGACCTTTTATTTACCCCAATTTTCTCATGTAGAAAATTGAGATGATCATAGCTACCATTCCTGTCTTTCATAATTGTGGAGTTGAAATGCACTACATTGACCAAAAAAAATTGTGGAAGGACATTATAGACCATAATATACTACATAAAATATAAAGGTTTTGAAAATACTATTTCAATTTCATCTTTAAGGCAAAGGTCACAAGGTCTAGTCTTTGAAGGACCAGTTGTACCAGCTATTAAGCTATTGATTCTCAACTTCCAGCCCACCTTTCTTTATACTATTTTGTAACGGTAGGGTCTGAAAACCACATTTTTGGCTTAGCAAACCACTGTAAATTCTGCCTACAGAAGCACTAGAGGAGGCTAGGAGGCTAGAGGAGGGTGAAAGACTTTACTCTCTTCAGTTTGCTTCCTTTTCCTCTTTTATTTAAATTCCTGTTTTCCTTCTGCTCCTACCTCTGCATTTCTGTTTTTATCACTGTCAGCATAACATTTCTCCACCTCAGTAACCCCAGCACATTCCAGAACTAGCAGCTAATTCCCGTTTTCAGATTGTCAAACCTTTGCAGATTGTCTCATCATACCTCCTCAAGACACCCACACAACCCAGTGCCCTTTTCTGCAAAAGTCCAGGTTGCAGCCTCAGAGGGCTCCTTCGCAGAGGCTGACGTCATCTCTGCAGGGGACCTCCCACAGGCCCTCGAATTTAACAATACGATCTCTTCCCTGTTTTTCTCCCAGCCCCAGGGGTGGCAACTGCTTCCTATAGTTGTATAATTTCCAGTTCCTCACTGGCTCCTGATTAATACAGAAATATAAATTAGTGAAGTAGGCTTGGTATAATTGTTAACCTCACATATTTACGCTTGATTTGCATAGTAAACATGCAGTGGTCTTTATTTCCATAGATTTACTTGACCTTCCTCTTTCTATTGCCCACTCTTGCTTTCTGTTTTTTATTGAAGCATGTAACTCTCTCACACTAGCTCAATTTACCCACATCTGCTAAGCACGTGTCCAATGAATATATCACTTTTCTGTTAACATTAGCGGAAAAATTAAGCACAGCTGCAACAAAAAAAGACAACTATCACTGGAACTCAGTACTGAGGGGAAATAGGGAGAGACAGAGAGTGACAGACTGGAGAGTACACGCTAAAGGTAATGACTGACTCAGTTCCTGTTGATTATTACCAGGGAGGTGTGAGCTCAATGTCCCTGTATCTCCACATTTTTCATGAGAAGCCAGAAGTCCAGAGTTTTCTATCCCAGTTTACAATGCGTATAAGTTACTGGAAAACAATTTAAGATATTGTGCTGGCTAACATTATGTAGATCAAACAATAGCCATCTGTGGTCAGATCTTGCCCAGTAGTTGTCAAATTAGCTTTGTAACAGCATCCGATCCTGTTTCTATAAACCAAATTGTCATGCACATACTCATACTTTCAGATAATCACATTACAGCAGAAGAACAAATACCCTGTAGCCAAGAAGAAAAGCCCAGTAATTAAGGGAAATCATTGATCACATAACCATGATTTCAGAAAGACCTTTTAAGAAGTAAGTTATCTTTATCTTTATAACTGAACCAATTTAGGGAAAAGTTGCTGTTGAAAGATTCTGAGGAATAGAAGCTAGATTGGAAAGAAAATCCTCTAAATCACCTTTTTAAAATCACTTGACTATAATTGGCATTTCCTTCTAAAATATAAACCTCAGAATAGTAATAGCAAGTTCCAGACCCATGAATAGTATAGCAATTACTTGTACAGAGAAACTGCTGTTCACTAGGGGACTTCCGGTAAGTTTTGGAAGATGCTGATGGTGGGTTACTACTTTTCAGTAGTGTATGATTTTAGAACTTCTTAATGGTAGGGAATTGAAACAAATTTGGAGTAAGAGATGTTCCTGCATATGATGGTGGGTTGTGAGCATAGTATTTACAATTGGAAGATTCCTGCTTTAGTTTAGAGTCAATTAATTTGTCAACAAATCACTCATCTAATAGGACTACCTGCTAGTTGGCTTAGAAACTGTGAGGAATGCTTTTCTCTTTCCTCTTCATTCTGCTCAACCTGTTTCAGTTACCTAGATTCTCTCCCTATCTTATTCCATTTCCACCTTTCAGGACAATACTGAATTTTCACTGCTCACCTAAGTAGATAACCTTCTTTAAAAAGACTTTATTATTTAAAGCAGTTTTAGGTTCACAGCAACATTGAAAAGGAGGTATAGAGATTTACCAGAAATTGATGAACTAACGGTGACACATCATAATCACCTAAAGTCCAGAATTTACATTATGGCTCACTCTTGGTGTTGTATATTTTGTGGGTTTATACTAATGTGAATGATATGTGTCCATCATTGTAGTATCATACAGAGTGTTTTCACAGCCTTAAAAGTCCTCTGGGCTCTCCCTATTAATATTTCCCCCCACCTCCAACCTGTACTTACCTTTTCCAGAATTCCATTTAGTTGGACTAGTACAGTAAATAGCCTTTTTAGATTGGCCTCTTTTAATTATTAATATGCATTTAAGTTTTCTCCATGTCTTTCATGGCTTGATAGTTTGTTTCTTTTTAGCACTGAGTAATATTTCATTGTTAGGATGTTTCACAGTTTATTTAGCCATTCATCTACTGAAGGACATGTTGGTTGCTTCCAAGTTTGGGCAATTATGAATAAAGCTGCTATAAACATCTATTTGTTGGTTTTTAAGTGGATATAAGTTTTCAGCTCCTTTAAGTAAATATCAAAGAGTGTAATTGCTGGATAATATGGTAAGAATATATTCCTGTTGCTTCATGTCCTTGTCAGCATTTGGTGTTGTCAGGGTTCTGGATTTGGGCCATTCTAATAGATATGTAGTGGTATCCCGTTATTGCTTTAACTTGCATTTCCCTGATGACATATGATATGGAGCATCTTTAAATATGCTTATTTGCCATTTTCATATCTTCTTGGATAAAGTGTCTGTTGAGATTTTTAGTCCATATTTTATTAGATTGTTTTCTTCTTGTTGACTTTTTAGAATTTTTTGTATAATTTGGATAACAGTCTTCATCACATGTGTCTTTTGCAAATATTTTCTCTTAGTGTGTGACTTGTCATCTCTTGATATTGTCTTCCACAGAGCAGACGTCCAGCTTATCAGTTATATCTTTCATAAATTTTGCCTTTGGCATTGTATTGAAAAAGCCATCCCTAAACCCAAGATCATCTAGGTTTTCTTCAATGTATCTTCTAAAAGGTTTATAGTTTTATGTTTTGCATTCATGTCTATGATTCATTTAGAGTTCATTTTTGTGAAGCCTATAAGATCTGTGTCTAAGTGTTTTTTTGTTTGTTTGTTTGTTTGTTTTGCATGGGGATATCCAGTTTTTCCAGCACCATTTGTTGTAAAGGCTATATTTGCTGTGCTTTGCTTTGGCTTGTTTGTCAAAGGTCAGTTGACTATATTTTTGTGGGTTTATTTCTGACCTCTGCTCCATTGATCTGTGTATTCTTTCACCAATACCACAGTCTTGAATACTGTAGCTTTATAGTAATTCTTGATGTCAGGTAGTTTCAGTCCTCCAATGTATTGTCCTTCAATATTGGGTTGGCTATTTTGCATTTTTATCTCTCCGTATAATATATAGCTTTTTAAATAACCTTCATTGATTTCTCTAACTTTTTTTGTTTTTCTTCTCCTCTCTTGGTAGGCTCTTTCTATAGTTGGCTTCCATGATTCCATATTTTATCTTCCAATAATCCTAGAAGTGAGACTTTTCCATTGTATCTCCTTAAGTATTTTATTTTTGAGGTTCAGTCTTCAGTTCATTTCCTTCTTTCTCAATACCCATATGCTGAGCAATTTTATTACACTTTTCACTTTAATTAAAGTCTATGTTCTGAGAGATCCTAAAGTTAGAGATTGGGTTCCATCCTCTTTCCTTGATTTCAGACAGATCACTCTGCCTGAGTGTTGGGCATCTCCAAATGGCTGTCAATTAGACATCTCCACCTTGTAATCATCACAACAGCCCTTGCCTTTTTACAACAAACTTTGCCTTTGTCCACTGATTTCTACCATCTCTCTTGGAGTTGAAGCCATTAAACCTGAGCATTTACCTTGACTTTTCCCTCTCTTTTATCTCTCACAGCTAATCAGTCACCAGACTCACTCTTTTCCTCCCTCTCAGTATTTATCAAGTCTCTCTGACCTATCCCCCTTCCCACAACTGCTATCATCTCAGTTGAGGCCATAATTCCTCTCTTACCTATATTCCTGCTACAAACTGTGAAGAAGTCTTGCAGGCCCAAATCCTGCCAATCCATTCTCCACATCATGGCCAAAGAAATTTTACCAAAGCTCAATTACAAGCCACTTTCCGGCTTACAAAATATGCATTGACTTGTTTTATAAATATTTTGTCATCTAGCCTGTGATTAACTTTACAGCTTTCTGTATACTTCCCTTTGCACCCTTTACTCCTGTGTTCATGTAGGATCATTTCCATTTCACTGAACTTGCCTTGATCTTGAATTTCATACTGCAGCTGCTTGGAAAGCCATTTTCAACCTCTTCCTTCCTTCTACTATGTATTAAGTATTCTCTTCCATCCTTCCTTCCTTTTATTGTGTTGAATTTACATATTTGCTTGCTGGTTTCTCCAGTAAGACAAGGAACAATATAAAGATTATAACCTGCATATCAAATCCAATTAGTTGGTGGATATTGTATGAAGCTCTGTGCTGAAAAAATTTCTGAAGATTGACTGTACCCACTAAAGAAAAGAATAACATGATTGATTTTTTTTAACTTTTTGTTTTATTTTGGAGTATTGTTGATTAACAATGTTGTGTTAGTTTCAGGTGTACAGCAAAGTGATTCAGTTATACACATACATGTATTTATTATTTTTCAAATTCTTTTCCCATTTAGGTTGTTATATAATACTGAGCAGAGTTCCCTGTGCTATACAGTAGGTCCTTGTTGGTTATCCATCTTAAATACAGCAGTGTGTACATGTCAATCCCAAACTCCCTAACTATCCCTTCTCCCCACACTTCCCCCTGGTAACCATTAGTTCATTCTCTAGGTCTGTGAGTCTGTTTCTGTTTTGAAAATCAGTTCATTTGTATCATTTTTTTAGATTCTGCATATAAGCAATATCATATGATATTTCACTTTCTCTGTCAGATTTACTTCACTCACCTAGAGATTATGCCAATCTCTAGGTCCATCCATGTTGCTGCAAATGGCATTATTTCAGTTTTTTTAGTGGCTGAGTAATACTCCATTGTATATATGTACCACATCTTCTTTATCCATTCTTCTGTTGATGGACATTTAGGTTGCTTCCATGTCTTGGCTATTGTAAACAGTGCTGCAGTGAAAGTTGGGGTGCATGTATCCTTTCAGACCATGTTTTTCTCCAGAGGATATATGCCCAGGAGTGGGATTGCAGGATCATATGGTAGCTCTATTTTTAGTTTTTTAAGGAACCTCCATACTGTTCTCCATAGTGGCTGTACCAATTTACATTCCCACCAGCAGTGTCGGAGGGTTCCCTTCTTTCCACACCCTCTCCAGTATTTATTGTTTGTGGATTTTTTTGATGATAGCCATCCTGACTGGTGTGAGGTGATATCTCAATGTAGTTTTGATTTGCATTTCTCTAATAATTAGCAATGTTGAACATCTTTTTCATGTGCCTCTTGGCCATCTGTATGTCTTCTTTGGAGAAATGTCTATTTAGGTCTTCTGCTCAATTTTTGATTGGTTTGTTTGTTTTTATGATATTAAGCTGCATGAGCTGTTTGTAAATTTTGGAGACTAATCCCTTGTTGGTTACATCATTTGAAAATATCTCTCACATTCTGTGGATTGTCTTTTCATTTAACATGATTGATTATTAATGTCTGCTCCATACAAGAGAGTAACAGACACAGTTTTGCATTCCTTGTACTAGAAGGCATGGCTGAATCATATTTATCTGAGCACCTGCTATCTGTAAGGCACTGTGTTAGAACCATTATGCCTATTATTTTACTCTTGCAATCATTATCTGTGAAGCATAATGCCATTTTTTCAAATGAGATTACTAAATTAGCTTCTTATATAAGAACACACAATAAATGGCAAAGGCAAGATTAACCTCATACTATACCCAATGTTTTTAGAATTAAATAGATTGATAGGAGTATATGATACCCATCCAGCCCTGCGCCAAGTACTGAAAGAAGGATATAAAAGAAGGCATTATCCTTGCCCTCAAGGAGCTCATGTGAATGTGACAGAAAATATGAAGTAATTGGCAAAAAAAAAAAAAAAAAATGAAGGGCTAGACCCTACTCTACATCTTTGATTGTTTGAGAAAAGCAAATGAGAGAAATGAAGAGGAGGTGTTTTATAGTTGGGAGACTATAATGATGGTGGTATAAATTCAGATGCTGTGAAATCTTTCTTGGAGAGTTAATTTCCCCTTATTAAGACAGATCACATTCTCTTTTAGAAAAACAGACTACCTTATGTTCTAATTAGGCCTTGCTATTTTTGGCATGAGTTCGCCTTCTTGAGAAAAGTTAGAATGGACAATAACCTTGTTATTGAAGCTGCAGTTCGGCAGTGAGAATTATCTTTCCCATGCACAAAAGGCCATATAAGATACTGGAAAGAACCTTGATTCAAAGTCATCCAAGGACAGATAGAAATTCTTATTCTACACTTAGTAACTTTATAATTTTGTGTAAGAGCATATTCTCTGCATCATCCATAAAATGAAGATGATGATACCTACTTCCCAGAATTTTTGTGAAGATTAAGTGAAATAATGCATGCAGAGGTGCTCATGAAATGGAAAGAGCCTTGATGGTGGAAGCAATGATAATGATGGTGGTGATGGCAACAATGACAAGAGAATAATGATGATGTTATCATTGACTTTGGTCAGGATGCAGACTTGGGACCTTCTAGTTCTATATTCAAAATATAGCACTGAAGCCTGGCCAGTCTCTCCAGGCTTCTTTGGCCTCAATTCTCCCTAACCTCCTCAAGCAGATAAAATCTGCATCACAAAATTCATTTCAGAAACACATTCATCTTGAAGAGTTAACTTCTGCTTCATGTATTTTCATACTCAGAGGTAATAATCATGCTTTGAATTTTGCTATAATATTTGGTAGTTCACAGATATTTTTCTTATTAAGTCAATTAATATACACAACACACTTGAAATAAATCCTGCTACATAGTAAGTCCTATATAAATCTTAGCTGCTATTTGTATTAATGCTATTATCAATATTACATGTTAGTTCATTTAATTCTTAAAACAATATACTGTGAAATAAGTAGAGAAATTTAAAATTTTTTTAAATTCCCAATGAAGAGATTGAGATGGCAGACCTCACAAAAGTCTAGTGATTGTTAGCATTTAGCTCTTTGCTCAAGGACAGGGAACTTTCATGTTTAAGATTACTTCTCTCAGTACCTGGTGCTTGGCTGGCTGCTCACAGAGCAGGTGCTTGGTCAATATTGTTAAATGTTTATGTAACCGATTTATGAAGGCCGTAGGAAAACCTTGGTTCAGACACCCAGTTAGGTAGAAGGCAAGGATAACATCCATATTAAAGTAAAAAAATAAGAATGAATAACTTGATTCAAACATTTATATACAAATAAAACAAGGACAAACCAAAAATAGATGCTGTATAAGCTGCATGACAGCTTTGCTTGAAATCACAAGGTCATGAATGATTTTAATTTACTTGCTTTTGTTCCTTTTAAGGAAAGTCTGAAAAGGGCTAGTGATCAATACAGTACTTAGAGAGTTGGACAAAAGAAGTAAATGTCCAGGCTCTTGACTGGGGCAAGAATGATTGAGATGATCTCAGTGATTATCTGTTGAGATAAGGTTCGCTTATGAGCAGACCTTGGTATTCCCCTTTGTAGGATGTGGTAAAAGAGGCAGAGACCTGGAAACTAGCAACTGCCATACTCACAACAACAACTTGTTATAAAAATATATTTAACTGAGGTCAAGAAAAACAAGTGCTCTAAAGTAACTTGATTCCAATGGCGAGGGAGCATGTGCATTTGCAAAAGTCCACCAACCTTAGACAGGCTTTGCACCAGTGTAGGTGGGGGAGAGGGTGTCTGTGCTACACAAGTAATTCAGAGAACTATCTTTTTACAACAACAGTGTTCATCACTCAATGTCTAGTATTATTCAGAGAGATGTACCGTGATAAGTTAAGATGATAACTGGCAGAGGAGTATACAGGTTTCTCTCTGTATTATTTTGACAACTCTTCTGTAAATCTAAAATTATTCAAAAATAAAATGTTTATTTTAAAGTGTCTGTTAAGCTTCCTGTTAGTGGAACAAGGGTACAAAGAATGACTGGGATAGTCAGGGAATGTTTTCAAGAGAAGGTGACTGTTAAAGTGGTAAATAAGTTGGATCAGGGGTAAGGAGGGAAGTACTTTTTAATAACCTAATCTTTTTCTCAAATAATATTTCACAACATCTTGCTATGACAGTTACTGAACTGCATCATTTTTATTGGGTTCGTAGTAGTTTCTGGAATAGATGTACACTAAATTAATTATTTCATTATGAATATTTAGGGTATTAACATTTTTCTTTCTTTTATAACCAAATCTGTAGGAAACTTAGTATTTCCACTTATATTTTAAGTACCTGCTTAATTTTCTCCCAGTAAACTGTAATCTTTCTGAGGACAGCAGCTGTGTTTATCTTGTTCACTCATTTGTACCCAAAATATGGTGTGATACTCAATAAAACTTTATTGAATAAATGAAGATGTAGTGTATGCAAAGCTATGAAGAGGAAAAAAACCCAGCAAGGCATGTAAGAAACTTGCAAGTAGTTTTGTATAGCTGGAGTGAAGGATGCCCATTGTGGAATTTGGGGAGGCAGGGTTGGCATTCACTCTTTAATACAGTCAACAAAATGTTTATTTTGGACTCAGACTGTGTCATGCATTGTAACTACAAAGATAAGGAAGACTTATTTGCTCACCCATGGAGCTTATAGGATTGCAGGAACTACAATATGAAGGACTTTTCTTTCTCTTTGTCATAAAAATTATAAGAAGTTTTGAAGTATTTTAAATAGGAATCTTAGATCTTTGCATCAGCTGTAGTTCTGCAGAAGGAAACAGAGATTCAATATTAGGAAACAGAAGCTCAGTTAGAAGTTTGTTGCAGTAGTCTGAGTAGAAATGATGAGTGCTTCCACTAAATTAGTTGTATAGAGACTGCAAAGGAGTGGCTGGAGGGGTAGCTGAGATTAGGAGGAAGTGACGTGTGGCAACTCTGAGAGGAGATTTGAGAGGAAGAAGCTGGATTAAGATCAAGCTGCCAGGAGGCAGCATCAGCTCTCATCTATGACTTGATTTTTTGTGGAGAAAGAAGAACAAAGAAATGGAATATGAATCTCAATTTGATGGCTTGCATCACTGGATGGGTGGAAATAGCACATACTCAGGAAGGTAAGATCGAAGACAGTGCAGTCTGCTATGGGTATGGGATGGGCTTTTGCAACATGTTGAGTTAGATTTAACTGTGAAACTCCTAGGTGAAGATGCCCAGTAGGTGATTGAGTAACGTGGTTTCTAGGAAGAAAGCTCTGGGCTGAAGATATGGATGCGTGTACATATTGATTTGAAAGGTCATATCTCTAGTCCTTCCTTTATATAATCGTTATAAATGAGTTTACTCATTTGTAAACTTATGAGTTTACTTGAGACTAAGTAGACAAGAAGGAAAAATAATCTAGAATGGACTCTGGAGAACACCAGTGTTTAAGATGAAAAAAGGGGAGCATAAGAAAGAAACACATTTGGAAGTCATGGTCAGAGTGGTGGGAGGGGTCATAGGTGAGAATGATGTAGGAGAGTGCATTAAAGTGTGGTTCAGGAAGTAGGGACAATTCCACACTACCAGGTGTGAATGAGGGGTCAAATGATGATGTTCCTGTAAGTGATAGGACGTACAGTTAGGAAGCCGTCCATAGTCTTAATTAGAGCAATGCCAGGCACTGTGCTGATTTCTTTACAGGGAAAATTGCATTTAATTTATACGACAGTTTATGAGGCAGGTAATATAATCCTAATTTTACAGATGGAGAAACGTTAGCTTAACTGCCTTACAGCCACACAACTAGTTAGAGGTAAAACTCATAATCAGACTTAAGAAAGCTGATTCTGAAAACTGCACTTTGAGTAACTAAGCTCTACTGTGCCACCCACTGACACATCTAATTATTTTCAATTTAGCACTGGACAGTTTAGAGTTTTATCTTGTCCTTCAATTTTTCATAAACACATACTAATTCTCCAGTGCTATTCTGAAAGCATTCTTCCGAATGAGACATACCATATACCTCCATGTGTTGCCCCAAGTTTTTAGCCCCAAGCAAGTTACCCATAGGTGTCCCGTAAATTCCATTCAACAAATTAGATTGAAAAGAAATGAGCATTTAAGGTATTAGAGTAAAGGCAGAGAAGCCAAAGTGTCCTCCAGTGAAGCAAGTGGCAGATTGAAAGGGCAATGCAACTACTATTGACTATGATCCCTAGTTCTAAGCATTAAATCATTATACTTCTCTAATGATTTATGTGTGGAATTTCCAAGGTTATAAGACGAGGCTACACACAGACCTTTAATACAACTGTAATGGGTTTCACAATGCATATTCTATACTTAATGCATGAGAAAGTAAACTGCAGGAATTGCACAAAAGAGGTCAAACTTTGCTGGTAGGCAGGTCCTTTGAGCTTAGAGTCTGGAACAAAGTATTGTAGAAGGAGAATACTTTTCCTCTTCCAGCTAATAAATAAATCACCAGTTGTTTTATATTTTAAAACAACTGAACAGCACCCCAGGGCTCTGTAACAGTTTTATTCTCTAGATCCGTTGGCACACAAGCCATTGTCTTAATTGTGTGCATAATCATCTGCTTAAGGGACAGCATGTATTTTGCATCCTTCTGAAAAAGTGGGAACCATGGATATCTTTTGCATAAAACTGGCTGCCATGATGCAATAGGGGAGAAATATATCTTACCATCTTGATGACAGCCTGTGAAACCGAAACTGGGCAATACAGATGACTTTGAGCAAATGGAATCTTGTATTCTTTGACAGTGTAATTATTACTCTCTGTCAGCTTATTCTACTTTTTCATAAAAAATCACTTAATAATTCACAAAGATATTACTTTTGCCATCAAGTATCACTTTTGGAAACGTTATTGATTTAGGAACTCCTATATTAAAAATGGCTAATTTACTAAATGCACGAGGTGCCATAACTTGAGAGTCTTCCCATCTTGAAAGTTTTGTTTGAATAGTTCAGTCCCAATGTAGGACATTGGGGAGACCTAGAGGGCTGCATTAAGTATCTACTGTTGGGTATTGGGAACCCAGAGAGTCAACAACTCAATTGCAAAGAATTTAGGAAAGTAATGCTACTATTTTTACAAGAGAGAGTTTTTCTAATAACAGACATTATAAGCTCATTTTTTTATATTTAAAGCCTTGTCTTTAAAGACTTCTGTTTGAGTTTAAGTACACTGGAAATGGGTGATTTTTGCTTTTTTTTTAGATTATTATTTAGAATTTATTTACATGAAGTAAAATTCACTGTTTTGGGTATAGACTAACATGAATTTTTACCAACATATTCATTCCTGTATCCACCACCACAATCAAAATACAGAGCAATTCTGTCACCCCTTCCAGCTTCCTTTTTTTTGCCCTTTTATATTCAATCTGCTCCACCCTCCCTCAGTCCCTGGCAACCACTGAGCTGTTTTTTGTCCCTATAGTTTTGCTTTCCACTGTTGTATGATTAAAATTATACAGTAAGCAACATTTTGAGTCTGGATTCTTTCACTTAGAACAATGCATTTGAGATTCATTCATATTGTGTGTATCAATATTTTTTATTGATGAATCCTTTTCCATTGTATAGAATACCATAACTTGTTTATCCTGAAAAAATGCATTTGTAATGCTATGATGGCAATGATAATGACACATGGCATTGTGCAAATGCATATTGTGTGTCAGACATTGTTTTAGCTCTGTCCACATACTACCTGTTGGGGAAGGTCATCGAGAAGACATGACCAATGGTTTGACCTGCCAGTTGGACCTGGAGAATTGGGGGCTCCTCACCCTCTTTCCTGTCCTTAGAATGTGCCTTCCATTTGCCTTCCCCACTCCCAGAAGCTGCCCCAAGGATACATCCTTGAGATAATAATGTGGTAATGAGACTCTCTGGTCTACTCTGAAGCCAGTTAAGGCCTTTATATAAACTTTTAAGATTCTGGGGTAAGGGAAGTGCAGAGATCTACTCACCTTGGGGCCACCCAAGATAAGCCTTGTAGGTCAGTCCCCTTGCTTATTAAGCCGGCCACCTATCCACCTGAAGTGGTCTGCCCCTTTCTTTGGTCTCTCCCTGCCCTCTGCCTAAGGGAGGGAGTCTGTTTCAGATTATACCCTGTAATTTCCTAAGGAGGTTCATGAATCAATAATGCCTCATTTAATTTCATCATCATATGAGCCAAGCAAATCACTATTCAACTTCATAGAAAAGAACATGGAGGCAAGAATGTTAAGTAACCTCCCTAGGATCACACCATTTATAAATGCCATAGCCTGCATTTGAATCTGGGCAAGCTAACTTCAGAACCTATCATTGGAACCACCATCATAAACTGCTTCCCAGTAATAGCTAACAAGTATTGAGCTTTTGCCCTTGGACCATGGTAAGCATCTCCTCAATTCATTTCCATATGAATAAAGGTAGGTTGAGAAAAATGAGGCTTACAGAGATTATGCAACTTGCCCCAAATCACACTGATAATACTACCTAATTTTCAACCAAATTGTGAAAACTAGGTCTCAGTACCTTTAGAGGTATTTAGTTTTGATCATTTTCTGGGTTTCAATTTTTTTATTGTTTCCTCTTATGACATTGCATTTCCAATTCATCTCAGCATGCACAGAGCCTTTTGCAGTTGAAATAACTTGTTGGGCATTGATATAAATCATCTTCCAGCCTTTAAGATTAGATAATAAAATATATATGGCACAAAAGAGACCTAGTCTCTGTCTTGATTTATCTCTGTCTGTGGGGAATTGAACAATTTTTTTTAAAATCTACTATCCTAATTCAAACTACATGGAGTTGACACGTGAAAAAAAATGTTATATTCATTTTAACTTAGGTTGTTCCTAAAGAGGTTAAATCTTTATTCCAGAGTAAAGATAATAATAAAATTTGTTCCTAGAATGCATATGTTATCACCTTAGCATGAGCACTGCAGAATTGAAAACAACCATCTTCAGTAGAAATGACTAAAGGGAGGATGTGATTTTATTTTTCAACTGTATTTACAGTAATTATAATGTAATTGGCTCACATCTTTAAGAAAAAAGGTCTTGAAGTACTTTACATATTTTAATTAATACTGTACTAAGGACATAGATATTATATCAATTTTATTGAGGCATAGGACATAGAAAGCAAATTTGAAGTCTTAGGGTTGAAGTCATGGCCTGCTGGTAATAATGTTTCCTGGTGGAAACAGATCTGTTAAATGAAAGACTAGGAAACAACAACCAGCAAACTCTGTGGTCTAACATTTCAGCAAAAAGGCACCCTGCACATCCCAGCAGTCCTTCAGATTGTTAATTTCTCACTAACTTGCTATGTAAGAAACATATCCTGAATACTCTTTCCTACCCTCCTTTCTGGATTCATTTATAATATATTATTGTGGAAAAAGGAGGAATGTGGGAAGTACGGACGGGGGTGTGTATCTCTTTTCTGAACAACCTTAAACATTCTGGTCAACTATCTCACCTATGGTTTTGATTTCCACATACATTTGGGTTATTACAGGATCTTTGTCATGGAACAGAAGATGTGTTCTGATGAGAGATTAGGACAGGACCAACCTTGATATGGAGCAGGAATTATGGTACTGTTTCTCATTCTTCATATGAGTGGTAGTTATCAGCTTCTTGCAAATTTCAGCTCAATATAAGGTGATTATTTTTTTAGATAATTGGAGTTGTCCAGAATGGACTAGTTTGTCTTTGAAGGCAATGAATTATAGAGAAAAGATTACTGCATTTAGTGGGTAGTTTGACTAGATGCAGAGCAAGGCTTCATCCAGTTCTAAGAAACTGACTGGAAAATTAGTTTAAACTTTTAATAATAAACTTATCGAAGTATAATTTACATATAATATAAACTGTACCTGCTTAAATATATAATTTGATAAGTTTATTTTGCCATCTTAAACATTTTTAAGCATACAGCTCAGTAGTGTTGTCAGTTCACACTGTTGTGCAGCAGATCTACAGAACATCTGCATCCTGCAAAACTGGAACTCTATATCCAATAAGTAACAGCTCTCCACCCCCTTCTTCCGCCCAGGTCCTGTAATCACCATTCTGTTTTTTGTTTCTATAAATTTGACAACTTTAAATGCCTCATGTAAGTGGAATCCTATGTATTTGTCTTTCTGTAATTAGTTAATTTTACTTAGTGTAGTGTCTTCAAGGTTCATCCATGTTGTAGCATGTGACAGGATTTCCTTCCTTGTTGAGACTGAATAGTATTCCATTGTTTATATAGACAACATTGTGTCTATGCATTCATTCATTGATGGGCATTTGGGTTGCTTCTACCTCTTGGCTGTTGTCAATATGCTGCTGTGAACACGGGCATGCAAATATCTCTTTGAAATCCTGCTTTCAGTTATTTTGCATATATACTCAGAAGTGGGATTTCTGGATCATTTGGTAATTCTATTTTAATTTTTTTTGAGGAACTGCTACACTGTTTTCCATAGTGGCTGCACCATTTTACATTCCCACTAACAGAGCACATGGTTCCAGATCCTCCACATCCTCACCAACACTTATTTTGTTTTTTATTAAAGTAGCCATCCTAATGATTGTGAGGTTTAGTTCAAACTTTTATAACTATAAAATTCATGAATCGGGGCTTCCCTGGTGGCGCAGTGGTTGAGAGTCCGCCTGCCGATGCAGGGGACGCGGGTTCGTGCCCCGGTCCGGGAAGATCCCACGTGCCGCGGAGTGGCTAGACCTGTGAGCCATGGCTGCTGAGCCTGCGCATCCGGATCCTGTGCTCCGCAACGGGAGAGGCTACAACAGTGAGAGGCCCGCGTACCACAAAAAAAAATTTTTTAATTCATGAATCGAAAACCACAAAATTTTCCTGGTTCAGATAATTTTAATTCTGTTATTAATTATAAATGACTTTGTATATGCCCCTTCACCTCTCCTTGCAATTTTTCTAAGACATTAGATGAGAATAATAATAATACACATCCTAAAAATAGAGTTTTGGATATTATATGTGATATATAGGTACAGATATATAGATATATATCTATAAGCATAGTATGTAGAAAAATATAAATATAGTTGATTATATGTGATGGATCGTTATACATGATTGAATCCTTGTATACAATAAGATACAGTAAACAGAGATATGGTAAACTTCCTTGGCAAATTTCCTTATATAGCTGCCTTCCATTCTCTGTCTCATGCCCCACTTCCCTGGGATCACCTCCCAAATTAACTCCTTGCCTAGAGTCCTTGTTTCAGGGTTTGCTCCTAAGGAAACCAGACTAGTACAAATACCTAATCCTTCTTAATCATGAAAATATAATATTTATTTAAAGTTTGAATTAGGAGGAGTATATTTAATGGACCTAGCACAGTTCCTGGCAATTATCTTTATTTCTGGTGTTCTGTTTTGATTGCTATACTCATCATATAGTGTGAAGAATGATTCATAATCCTTTAACACCCCCCCCCCCATTTCTTCCCCTAGAAGGAGAATGATAGCTCTGTATAGAGCACTACACAATCAGAGGTTGAGAATCTCAGACTGAGCAAGACCGACAGCAGCACAAGGGCCATTTTCTCCATGTCTGTTAACAAATATAAGGGTGGTGTTTGACAGTGTCATTTGTCCCTCTGCATTTTCTCTTCTGATCATTGGAAGATAAGCAGTGATGAAAAATAAGAGGAGTAGAAATAGAAATTAATTCTGTGCAGATTTAAAGACTGTTTGACCTAACTGAGGCTGATTCCTGGAAAGAAGTGTGTAGAGGGTGGATTTTTCTGTTCTGGTGAGGCCTACATGAAACGCTCCGCTCTTCTGAAATGGGTAGGTATGTAAATGAGTAGCAGTCAAAATGCACTATGGGCATGAGGATGCAGCCTCCAATTTTCTTATGAAATCCTTCCTCTTACTTATTTCTGCCTGCTCTAATCTATTTCAATAATCATCTGGATCCTCTGGAGGTGGGATCAAAAATGAAAAAAAAAAGTGTGTTCCATATTTGTCTGACAGCAACATCTGCACAACTCAAGTTCTAAATCAAAGCATCTTCACTAAGGCCTTGCTACAATTCACCCATTCCCAGGTCAATATTTTTTCTTCTCTTCCCTGTGTTTCCACTGTGTTCTATACTGTCTTCGTGACTGTCATTTTGTATTAAACTCCGTTTACTCTCACCCTGGATTGAATGTGAACTCCTAGGGGATAGGAACCAAACTTCTTCTCTCATTCTCTGGGATCCAGCATAATGCTTGGCATATATTTATAGAAAAAAGTTTCAGTATCTAGCATTAAATCTATAAACTGTTTTATTTCAGTGACTCGGGAGCAGCAGGCATTACTGACCACCTAGGCACTGTGCTAACTGCTTTGTAAATTCATTTAATCTCACAAACACACTATCCTTTATATGTGGCTGCAAAACAAACCATCTTAAATTTAGAGGGCACTGCCTTGGGCATGTGCAAGGTCACCCTGGGATGACAGTGGTTGTAGCAGATCTCTCTCCCTAATTTCTTTGTTAAATTCTCTCTCTTTTAGTATGACACCTAATTGTTAGTCTCTACTCTTTGCTGGATGATTGCTCAATTGATATTGACAATGCCACAATTGAAATTGCTCAGTTGACATTGCCACACAGCCTGAGCTAATTAAATTTGCGGTCTTTTACTGAGCTAGTTTTTGATGCCAATCTCTGAGGTTTGTTCTGACCTGGGGGCGAGCTTTTCTTAGTTGTCTCCTTCCTTGGTTCTCTCTGGTAAACTAGCTGGCCTGTGGTGTAGCTTCTTGTTCTCATGAAGCTACATGCCTCCTCTTATTTGCCATTAAAATATCCATTTTGAGGAGGGAAGTAGAGTTCCCTTAGGTTTGAACTGCTCCATACTCTGTTTCAAATAAAGTGAGTTTATTTGAGGACAGCTTCCGGGCTCTCTGCTCTTATGGACTACCTCCACCCCTGCAGAAATTCTTAAAGTCACTGATCTGGAGCTGGAGGCTCAGGAACAGTGGTCTGCTTTTCTTGTAGACACACACGCTTTATGAGAAGGAAGCCGTGTGGGAGCAGTAGCTTCTGGTCTTCTCTACTTGCCTCTCTCAGTATGGAACCCCTGTCCTATGAGTGAGCTGCCGGCGGGCAATTGGGGCCCTATTATTCTCAGCCTCTATGCCTAGTGTAGAGCCTCTGCTCTGTTTGTGGGAAGAGAAAGGGACACACCCTTGGCCACACTCACCAGGAATTTAGCTTCTGCAATTCATAGGTGGAGGAGGGGGTGGATGTGAAATATTTCCCCCTCTTCCAGAGAAAAAATGGCCGAAGTCATGCCACATGTCCCGTGGTGATACCACTGTGCTCAAGAACTTCACAGTGAGCTGAACTGTCATCACTGCTACCACTCCTGCTTCTGAGCCCTGAATGTAGCACTTCTTGCTGCTGTCCTCACCAAAATTGACTCTAAAACGTTCTTGTGTTCTTCATATTTTGCCTCGCTAACATTAGAGTCAAAGTTGAGTGTGTAGGTGCAATTGATTTGCAGAATCGATGTCACAACCCTGCATCCTAGCTGTAAGAGAAGTTGGGAGAGTGAGCAACTAGCATTTTCATTCTGATAGTGAGAAGTGAAACTTGTCTTCTATCAATGATTATGAAGTTGGAAATTCCTCATAGATAGAAAGGGAATGCAGATGCTTGTTACACATGTCTTTAGAAAGCATATTGAATTAATGAATAACAGAACTGGGAATAATTACTCAAAGAGGTTATACTTAACTGTTAAAAGTGGATTTCCCTCAGGTCTCCTGTAAAGACCAAGAGGAGGATGACGATGAGCCAATCCTCATAAGAAGCCAATGAGGGGACTAGCCTGAGTTTCATTCTTTCCATGATTCTTTATTGAATGCCTTCTCTGTGCCAGTCATTGTGTTAGGTAAATGGGATTCAGTGGTGAGGACAAACAGACATGTGCCTGCATTGATAGAGATTATAGTCTTTAAGAGGAGAAGCATGTTAATTTTTTTAAATTTACCCTTGTGAGTATCTTATAAGTATTAAGAGAGTGTGTAATCGGGGTATGACCTAGGCAGAGGATTCAGCAAAACTTTACCTGGGAAAAGAATGAACAAAGATCTGAAGGATAAAAGAAAATAACTATAAAAAGGGAAACTGGAGATGGTAAATGAAGAGTATTCCTCATGACAGGAAAAACACTTGCAAAGTTCATGTGGAGGCTGGAGCAAGGTCCTTCTGAGACACTGAAAAAGAGCAGTTATTGGATGCAGAAGATTTTGTGCAATTTCAGGATGCAAATGGACACAGGGATAAAACAATATTGAGTTTTGGAGAGTTTATTAAGGATAAGGACATGTTTTTCATTTTTATTGGAGTATAGTTGCTTTACAATATTGTGTTAATTTATACTGTACAGCAAAGTGAGTCAGCTATATGTGTATATATATATCCCCTCTTTTTTGGATTTCCTTCTCATTTAGGTCACCACAGAGCACTGAGTAGAATTCCCTGTGCTATACAGTAGGTTCTCATTAGTTATCTATTTTATACACAGTATCAATAGCATATATATGTCAATCCCAACCTCCCAATTCATCCCATCCCTCCATCCCCTTTGTATCCATACGTTTGTTCTCTACCTCTGTGTCTATATTTCTGCTTTGGTAAATAAGATCGTCTGTACCAATTTTTTCAGATTCCACATATATCCATTAATATATGATATTCGTTTTTCTCTTTTTGACTTACTTTGTTCTGTCTCTAGGTCCATCCATGTCTCTACAAATGACCCAGTTTTGTTCCTTTTTATGCCTGACTAATATTCCATTGCATATATTTACCACATCTTCTTTATCCATTCCTCTGTTGATGGACATTAAGGTTGCTTCCATGTCCTGACTATTGTAAATAGTGCTGCAATGAACACTGGTTTACAGGTGTATTTTTCTTTTCTTTTCTTTTCTTTTGTTATACAGCAGGTTCTTATTAGTCATCAATTTTATACACATCAGTGTATACATGTCAATCCCAATTGCCCAATTCATCACAGCACCTCCATCACCCCTCCTCTGCTTTCCGCCCTTGGTGTCCATACGTTTGTTCTCTGCATCTGGCTCTCAATTTCTGCCCTGCAAACCAGTTCGCCTGTACCATTTTCCTAGGTTCCACATATATGCGTTAATATACAATATTTATTTTTCTCTTTCTGACTTACTTCACTCTGTATGACAGTCTCTAGATCATCCACGTCTCAAAGAACGACCCAATTTCTTTCCTTTTTATGGCTGAGTAATATTCCATTGTATGTATGTACCACATCTTCTTTATCCATTCGTAGGTCGATGGGCATTTAGGTTGCTTCCATGACCTGGCTATTGTAAATAATGCTGCAATGAACATTGGGGTACATGTGTCTTTTTGAATTATGGTTTTCTCGGGGTATATGCCCAGTACTGGGATTTTTAGGTTATACTAGCTCTATTTTTAGTTCTTTAAGGAGTCTCCACACTGTTCTTGATAGTGCCTCTATCAATTTGCATCCCCACCAACAATGCATGAGGATTCCTTTTTCTCCACACCCTCTCCAGTATTTATTGTTTGTAGGTTTTTTGATGATGGCCATTCTGACCTGTGTGAGGTGATACCTCATTGTAGTTTTGATTTGCATTTCTCTAATAATTAGTGTTGTTGAGTATCGTTTCATGTGTTTGTTGGCCATCTGTATGGGTTCTTTGAAGAAATGTCTGTTTAGGTCCTCCCCCCATTTTTTGATTGGGGTTGTTTGGTTTTTTTTTGATATTGAGCTGCTTGAGCTGTTTGTATATTTTGGAGATTAATGCTTTGTCAGTTGCTTCACTTGAAAATATTTTTTCCCATTCGGAGCATTCTTTTTGTCTTGTTTATGTTTTCCTTTGCTGTGCAAAAGCTTTTAAGTTTCATTAGGTCCCATTTGCTTATTTTTGTTTTTATTTCCATTTCTCTAGGAGGTGGGTCAAAAAGGGTCTTGCTGTGATTTATGTCATAGAGTGTTCTGCCTGTGTTTTCCTCTAAGAGTTTTATAGTGTCTAGCCTTACATTTAGGTCTTTACTCCATTTTGAGTTTATTTTTGTGCATGGTGTTAGGGAGTGTTCTAATTTCATTCTTTTACATGTAGCTGTCCAGTTTTCCCAGCACCACTTATGGAAGAGGCTGTCTTTTCTCCATTGTATATTCTTGCCTCCTTTATCAAAGATAAGGTTACCCATATAAGGTTACCATATGTGTGTGGGTTTATCTCTGGGCTTTCTATCCTGTTCCGTTGATCTGTATTTCTGTTTTTGTGCCAGTACCATACTGTCTTGATTACTGTAGCTTTGTAGTATAGTCTGTAGTCAGGGAGCCTGATTCCTCCAGCTCTGTTTTTCTTTCTCAAGATTGCTTTGGCTGTTCGGGGTCTTTTTTGTTTCCATACAAATTGTGAATTTTTTTCTTCTAGTTCTGTGAAGAATGTCATTGGGAATTTGATAGGGATTGCACTGAATCTGTAGATTGCTTTGGGTAGTATAGCCATTTTCACAATGTTGATTCTTCCAATCCAAGAACATGGTATATCTCTAAACCTTTAGCCAGACTCATCGAGGAAAAAAGGGAGAGGACTCAAATCAGTAAAATTAGAAATGTAAAAGGAGAAGTTACAACTGACACTGCAGAAATATAAAAATATAAAGAATCATAAAAGACTACCACAAGCAACTATATGCCAATAGACAACCTGGAAGAAATGGATAAATTCTTAGAAAGGAACAACCTTCCAAGACTGAACCAGGAAGAAATAGAAGATATGAACAGACCAATTGCAAGTAATGATATTGACACTGTTCTTAAAAATCTTCCAACAAACAAAAGTCGAGGACCAGATGGCTTCACAGGCAAATTCTATGAAATATTTAGAGAAGATCTAACGCTTATCCTTCTCGAACTCTTCCAAAAAATTGCAGAGGTAGGATCACTCCCAAACTCATTCTACATGGCCACCTTCACCCTGATACCAAAACCAGTGAAAGATACTACCAAAAAAAAAAAAAAAAAGAACAAGAAAGAAAACTACAGCCCAATATCACTGATGAACATAGATGCAAAAATCCTCAACAAAATACTAGCAAACAGAATCCAACAACACATTAAAAGGATCATACACCATGGAACTTCCATGGTGGCACAGTCATTAGGGATCTGCCTGCCGGTGCAGCAGACATGGGTTTGATCCCTTGTCCGGGAGGATCCCACATGCCACAGAGCAACTAAGCCTGTGTGCCACAGCTACTGAGCCTACACTCTAGAGCCCACAAGCCACAACTACTGAAGCCTGTGCACCTAGAACCCGTGCTCTGCAGCAAGAGAATCCACCACAATGAGATGCCTGTGCACCACAATGAAGAGTAGCCTCCACTTACCGCAACTAGAGAAAGCCCGCGTGCAGCAACGAAGACTCAATGCAGCCAAAAATAAATAAATTTATTTAAAATAAAGGGCTGTAAACCATGATCAACTGGGATTTATCCCAGGGATGCAAGGATTCTTCAATATACACAAATCAATCAATGTGATACACAATGTTAACAAATTGAAGAATAAAAACCATATGATCATCTCAATAGCTGCAGAAAACGCTTTCGACAAAATTCAACACCCATTTATGATAAAAAAAACTCTCCAGAAAGTGGGCATAGAGGGAACCTACCACAACATTAAAAAGGCCATATATGACAAACCCACAGCAAACATTATTCTCAATGGTGAAAAACTGAAAGCATTTCCTCTCAGATCAGGAACAAGACAAGGGTGCCCACTCTTGCCAGTGTTATTCAACATAGTTTTGGAAGTCCTAGTGACAGCAACCAGAGAAGAAAAATAAAAGGAATACAGATTTGAAAAGAAGAAGTAAAACTATCACTGTTTGCAGATCACATGATACTATACATAGAGAATCCTAAAGATGCCACCAGAAAACCACTAGAGCCAATCAATGAATTTAGCAAAGTTGCAGGATACAAAATTAATACACAGAAATCTCTTGCATTCCTATACCCTAACAATGAAAGATCAGAAAGAGAAATCAAGGAAACAATCCCATTTACCATTGCAACAAAAGAGTAAAATACCTAGAAATAAACCTTCCTAAGGAGGCAAAAGACCTGTATGCAGAAAACTATAAGATACTGATGAAAGAAATCAAAGATGACACAAACAGATGGAGAGGTATACCATGTTCTTGGATTGGAAAAATCAATATTGTGAAAATGACTGTACTACCCAAAGCAATCTACAGATTCAATGTAATCCCTATCAAATTACCAATGACATTTTTTACAGAACTAGAACAAAAAATCTTAAAATTTGTATGGGCACACAAAAGACCCCGAATAGCCAAAGCAGTCTTGAGGGAAAAGAACGGAGCTGGAGGAATCATACTCCCTGACTTTAGACTATACTACAAAGCTACTTTAATCAAGATAGTATGGTACTGGCACAAAGACAGAAATATAGATCAATGAAACAGGATAGAAAGTCCAGAGATAAACCCACACACACATTGTCACCTTATCTTTGATAAAGGAGGCAAGAATATACAATGGAGAAAAGACAGCCTCTTCCATAAGTGGTGCTGGGAAAACTGGACAGCTACATGTAAAAGAATGAAATAAGAAAAGGGACTTTTATCCTAAGAACTGTGGGAAGTCATGGAGGAATTTTATAGAGAACTCTTCCTCTTATAATGATATTTGTGTTTGGAAAAGGTAACTGTAGTGCCAATGAGGAGAATGGATTGGAGAGTGCATGAGTGGTTACAGGACACCAGCTAGGAGGCTTCTGGACTAGCCTAGTTAAGAGGGGATGGTGGCTTTGCCTGGGGGGGCAGCAATTAAGATAGAAATAAAACTAACCATTCTGGGCTGAAGCTGAGAGGGATACTGAAGAAGCAGGGGGCAAAGGAAGACAGACACCAGCTTTGCATTCACTGAAACCCAAGTTAAAGCTGTACAAGGGATGGTGGTCAGAGTCCAGCCAGATCAGATTTTTCCCCAGATTCATTATTTGCTGCTATTTAAAATAAACTTTTGTCATATGAAACAAAATATACTTAGGTTTTCTTTCTTCTTCTCTAGTAAAATTTGAAATATCAAGTTGATCCTGTAAAATTCCTAATAACTTATTTTATCTCTCTATTAAAAAGCAATCTTTTAAATATTTTAGGAAAAATATTTATTTACTAGAGATAGTATTTTCCTAATCCACAACTATTTCATTAAATATCAATGGTTTTAAAATGCTCAAAAATCTAAGATCTGTCTGACAAATAATATACTTTATTTAATAAGTGTACTAATTTCATTTCAAATTATTAAGGTGTGGGGGAGAAATTTTAGTTAGGCTGAGAAGCTCTGGGTTTATTTTTAGATGTGATCTCCTCTGGCTTAAGTCAGACAGAATTGATCTGTCATCAAGATATGAGGCAGGATGGATTATGTGCCTTGTTTCCTGTGTAGTGTGAATGTGTGTGAACATGTCTGTATGTTTTAATTTGTGTGTGTGTGTGTGTGTGTGTGTGTGTTGTATATGTGAGCATATAGGGTGTGGCTTGTCATAAAAGAAAATTGTGTTTCACCAACAGGTAGCCTAATGTTGAGTATGCATGTACATCTCAGTGACCAGGAGTTGTAATAAGTGATTGTCTTTGTGGCATGAGTATTTTCCCACCCTGACCCCATGCCACCTAATATCCCTCTTCAGTCTCTATCTCAGTACCAGAAATGTCTTTGTGTTAAATAGAAATACAGCTGAGTCTTGAACAACATGGGTTTGAACTGTACTTTAACATGGTCCACTTATATGCAGATTTTTTTCAACATGTATTACCATGTTTACAGTCTGCAGTTGGTTGAATCCATGGACACAGAACAGCGGGTAAGGAGAGCCTACTATGAAGTTATAGGCAGATTTTTGATTCTGCGGGGTTGGTTCCCCTAACCCCTGCGTTGTTCAAGGGTCAACTGTACTCCTTAGAGTGGTGTCCCAGGAATTTTGGGAAAGCTCTTAAATGCTCAGTGGGATCGTATTACGAGATCTTCTGTACTTGCCATTGGTGGGGACTAAATCACAGGAACCATGAAAGTTTTGAGGTTTCATGTCAAAATCATAAATTTGGGACCCATGGTACTTCTGAGAACTACATTGAATAAATACAGGGAAGTGGACTTTTCTGAGTGGATAATGATTGTGGGAATAGATAACCCAGAATAAACTTAGGTAATTTCACAAAATTGCTGGGGCCACCCTGCCACCTATCTCGATAGTCTTCCCACAACTTATCATGACTCACCCTTTTAGAAACAGATCTGTGATCCTTCAGAGGGTAGTGGTTCTCACAGTATGGTCTCCAGCAGCATAAGTATCACAAGGGAACAATATTCACCCCCCCACATTTATAAGTAAAATATACTTTACTGGATATTTTAAGGAAATTAGAGGAAGGGGTCTGAGTGCACACTCAGTCTACCGTCTCTGGAAGTTCTATGCTACTACTGCTTTCCTTGTCTCCTCCCTCTAGGGCTGTCCTGGGAGTTTCAAGTCCTCTTCCTTTATGAGTTAAATGTTACCCTCACTTGGCATCAGGCACTCAGAGTTTCACTATCTACACTTAACCCCTAACAAAAATGATCCAGTAAATCAGTCTCCCACCAAGAGGGAAGCTGTGATTGTAGATGCCTGTGTCAGAAAACAGAAGACAAAGGAATTTGGGTCCATACCTAGAAGTAATATGGAGCCACTATAGGCCCTTGAGCAGAAGAGTGACACGACATTAACTCTGGGCAATTCTTATGAATTACGTCCTATATAGCAGACATTTTCATGTACACAGTTTGTACCCCCTGTGGGTGAGAGCTTAACTGTGTTTCGAAGATATGAGAACTGAGGCTCAGAGGGGCTGAGTCATGACTTTCCCAGGGTCATAAAGTAGTGAATGATAGAACTAAGATCCATGCCAGATCCCCACATCCAAGGCCAGTGTCCTTTAAGGAAAAATAAATTAGGCGGTCGTGTGTGAAGAGGCATCATTTTCAGAAAAGAAGGTTATTGGTCTTGAGGTGGCCCTCTCTTTTATGGAAGGTGGGAGAAAATTGTGAGGGGTTGGGGTAAAACTCTCAGTAGATGAAGACTCCACACAGCAAACACTCAGAAATACTCCAGGCTCCCAGTCTACTCTGAATCAACTGAGCACTGAGAGGTACCCAAAGCAGAGAGCAGTCTGTGAGTCTTTCTAAACTTTCACAGCATCACCCTTCTCTGGGCTGTGAATTGTGTCCCAGAGAAATCACAGCAGGGGAAGGCATGGTGGGAAATGGATATTTCCTGCCTGAATGTGAGCCAATGCTGCCTTGTCACTCCAGTCAGTTCCTATTGACTTTCTTGGCTGAGTTTATGTCCACTTTGAGGTTTCTTGATTTCCTGCTGGGCCTCTAATGGACATGTGAACCCAGAGTGCAATTGTGAAGCCAGGGAAGGGTGAGACAAGGGAAGCAAACTGAAAAAGAAGGACGAAAGGAAAGGAGTCCACACACAAACTCTGTAACTGTTCAGTAACCCGATCCAGGAGTTTATAGGGTCACACAGCAGGGAGCCATCTCTGGCAGGCAGACATTTCTGTGGGACTCTGCAGGCCTCACATCAATATGATTACAAGAAAGTGTTGGCAGCCCCAGCAGGTCAGGCTGCCATTTTGATTCTATGAAGGTAGGAACTACTCAAAGAGGATGTTGGGCACCGTCTTTGTATGCTCTCTAGTCAAGCATTGGTTTTGTTGACAGTTCCATGCGGGTTCTTTTCTTCAGTGTTCGCAGAGGCACTGCACACTCATCATTCCTTGTTTACGTAGAATAGATTATTTTTTCTGTCAGCTGAGTCTCTGCTGGAGATGAGAAATGGCCCTTGACGCTTATACTGTCTTATATGAGACAGGTGCTAAGAATGGAGAATATTAGATCCTATTTGAGTTTCGAGAATAGAATTAGGATATTCATAGAAGCAATACAAATAACTGTATTCACATGATTAGTTTTAGACATATTTCTCATTTACCAATGCATTTTTATGAGCCGGGCACTGGGATAAGTTATTTTTATGTATTATCATTAATCCTAACCGTGTACTTTTAAGTAAATGTTATGTTCTCCAGTAAAAGAATTTGAGAATTAGAGAGCTGAGGTTACTTGTCTAAGATCATACAGTTCACACATTGTAAAATTGGGATTAGGATTCTAGCTTATCTGTCTCTGAAATGTTAACACTATCTACTGCACCATTGTACACTGAAATCTCAATCAACAAAATATTCAGAGGTTGGTGTCACAGTGAGGGCTTTACTTGGAGCCAGAAAAACTGAATGTATGCTATATGCTCCCAATAATAAATCGAAGGTTTGCTTTTGTTTTTGTTTTTCCATAATTGACATGTCTGATTCTTTGTCCTCAGAAAAGGCATACGTAACAAAACACTATCTAGTATTCTTATAATATGAATGAATAAAAATTATAATCAGGTTTTATTTTTCCATATTTTACTCCTTATCCATAAAGTACAAAAAGCTCTATCAATCCTTCTCAGAAGGATAGTTTCTTTCTAAGAGAGGTGCCAGGCAAGGAAGTAATACAACATGAGTGGAAATGGGTTGGTCTTGGCCTCCATAGTATAGAAGCAAAATGGCGTCATTTCAAGGATTAGAGCATTTCTTGTTACATTTCAGTGGAAGAGAAGGTCATAAGAGTGATATGGGACACAACAAATTGGAAACAGGGCATCAAGAGGCCAGCGATCTAGCCCTAAATCTTCTACTATCTCATGCAGGGACCCAGTAAGGAAGGTTTCTTCCCTTTGGGTCTCAGTGGAGTCACATGTAGAAGGAATAGTTTATTTTATTCACATTTACATCTACTTAAATTTCAGACAAATTACTAGCAAACTTAAAACCTTATTTGAAAAAGGATAAGTATAATTACATAGGAAAATAAATGTAAAAAATTATTCAAACCCTCTATGAATTCTCATTTTGTTTGTAGGGATTACCAGTTGGTATAGGAATTCTGGGAGCAAAATTAATAGTAAAGAAAGAAATAACATTAATACCCTCAGCTCTGAAACCGAATGGGCTACTTCAGGCAGTAAATTCTTAAATGATCAGTTAACATATGTTTCCCTTTGAAATATAGCCTGACTACTACAGAGTTCAAATTGTTTTAATAAACTTTATTCTGAACACCAGAATACTAATAAAGATAAGAGGCACTAAGTTGAAACCCAGTTAATTACAATGACCACAGAATTTTAACGGAAGTATTATTGCTTGGGATGCTATGATCCCACAACATAATAAAACCAGATATTAAGGGTGTCAGACATCAGGAAAACCAGGAGAATATGAACTGGATCCCACAAAGTTCTGTTAAGACAGATAATATTTAGATAAACACGACTATTTTTATCTTAAAGGCAAAAATCAATTATATTATCAGCTGTGTATAAAACAAAAACTCTTTGAATAGTTGAAGATTAAGAGAAACAAATTCTTACACCCCAGACACTCAGTAACCATGGTAGTCTCAGATCATGCAGCTCTAGTGGAAGAATAGGAATCGTTTTGGATTAAGTTAGGACAAAGCCTCTATTCTTGAACAGACACCAAAGTTTTATTAAGGGCATTGAGGCACAGCACTTGGGCAAGATTAGCAGCAAAATATATCCACTCATAGAAGTCAGTGCCCAAAGTTACAAGACGTGGTGTTAGAAAACTAAAATTTGTAATACGAGAATTGATAGGAAAGCAAATTGTGCAACACTTTTCAAGTGTTACCTCATAGTCCTTTGAAAAGTTGAGGATAAGAAAACCTGTGATGGGACTTCCGTGGTGGCGCAGTGGTTAAGAATCTGCCTGCCAATGTAGGGGACACGGGTTCGAGCCCTGGTCCCACATGCCGCAGAGCAACTATGCCCATGCGTCGCAACTACTGACGCCTGCGCTCTAGGACCAGCATGCCACAACTACTGAGCCTGCATGCTGCATCTACTGAAGCCCGCATGCCTAGAGACCATGCTCTGCAACAAAAGAAGCCACCACAATGAGAAGCCCACGCACTGCAACAAAGAGTAGCCCCCACTCGCTGCAACTAGAGAAAGCCTGTGCACAGCAACAAAGACCCAACGCAGCCGAAAATAAATTTAAAAAAAAACAAACCTGTGAACTGGCAGTTACATTTTGGGGGTATCCCTAGAGAAACTTCCTCACATTTGCACACAAAGACATCTATAAGAACATTCACTATTTTTTTTTTTAAATGCAGCAATCTAGATTCTAATCAATGGTAGAATGGATAAATCAATTGTTTTATGGTCGGACACTGGAACACTATTCAGAAGCGAAAACAAGTAAAGTAGAAGAGCACTGTCTAAGGTTGAATTCCCTAGAAAATAGACTCCAAGTCACACATTTCACACCGGAAGTTTAGTGGGGATTGCTCTTGGGAACAACATCCGTTAGGGAATAAATGAAGCAGAACTGAGCAGAAAATGTTTCTGCTGTGTTACAGTCATAACAAAGACTTCAGTTAATGACATGTGGAGCTCTGACATGGGGACAATTTTCAAAGTCATCCAAAATCCAGTTAAGGGGGCCAGACCTTTGTACCTTAATTGATTAATTATTGGATAGTTGCTCCTGGGGAACTGTAACCCGGGGCAAGGCAGATATCTTGGGCTAAGGTCAATTCCTGGAGAAGGCAATCCCTGGAGAAGGTCTCTCAACTGAAGGAATGAATGGCTCAATTCTGAGACTTCTGAAAGAAAATCTAAGAAGTATACCAGAGCATCCAGAATAGACATGCATCAACACGATTTTATTTCCTAACATAATGTTGAAGCAAAAAGCAAGTTGCATAAGAATACAGAAAAACACAATGCAATAGCTGTATAACATTTTAAAGCATGAAAAAACAATGATGTATGTTATTAGACATCCATAAATGAGAAATAAACATATAAAAATATGAATAGTAATGAGAACATCAAGTTCAATATAATAGTTACTACATACAACGGAGTTGTATATAGATTTTCACTATCTAGATGTCTAGATGTATTTAGTAATTCATACTATTCTTTACAAATATTTATACCTTTGACATATTGGGAAATATTAAAAGCTTAATCTGAAAAAATAAAATTATGATTTCTCATAAACTCATTTTTTCATCCACTCATTGTGTGTGTGTGTGTGTATAAAAAACACTTTTTTTAAACAGGGCTTAAAGTCTAAAATCAGCTCTTAAATGCTAAGAGAAACAAGAGAAGTATAGGTATGGCCCTTGCTCTCAAAGGTCTTTCTCTAGTTGGGAATACAAGACCCACAGGAAAATTAAGATAATAATGTAAGATTTATGTAGGGGAACCTGTATATAAAGTGAAGATGTAGCTTTAAACAGTAGCACGTAATATAGGCTGTCTCTCAAGGACCCGGATAAAGATAAAAGAAAGCATGAGTGAGAAGCTAGAACATAGGAAGAATAAAACCCTCACTGAGTCCTTCACTTTCCTTTCCAGGATGCAGGGGAATCTATTAACTTGACAAGTGCTGCTATTTGAGACTGTTATTTCAAATGTTTCTTACAAGAGCATAAAATCCTACACCAAGACTAATTTCTATTATAGTGTGTCCTTTGTGTAAGTATCACAACTCTTTTAGAGGTGTATCAGTGATAGGAGCTGTATTAATCAGTCATTATGATATCTTGTGTTAGGTAATACTTGTAGCTGTCTTTCTACCTTGAGAACTTTTTCTTTAAGAGCATACGGAGTATACCAGAAAACATCTTCCTTGCTAGAGGAGAACCAAGTGATTTACTATAGGAGGGTTCTGAGTCCTTGACAACCATTTCTGAATGATTGTATAGACAGGATTTACTTCCCACTTAAGGGAATGGCTAGAACACCAGGGAGGACCTATCAGTACTGCTATCCCTTAGCATCAACTCTCAGAAGTGAGGGCTGCATTATAATGTCTCTGGCCGCCTTTAAAAATTGTTGTGTCATTGTCCTCCATGAGTCTCCCTAAGCCCTGTGATTCGTTGTAGTTATCGTTTCATTGTTTATGTAGGATACGCATTGGATAATTTTAGAGGTAACAGTCTCCAAAATGACTTCCATTCATGTGAAGGTGATGGGAGGGCTTATTTTTTCCTCTGTCTGCAAATAATGTAGTTTGAAATTCAAAGGAGAATTCAATGTTATGATATTTCAACGTTCTAGTAATTCTCTGAAAAATGATGCCACTGAACACATCTGAAGTTATCTCATTAAGCCTTCCATATTTGTGATAGCTTCAAACCCAGCTATTCACTCTGTTTTCATTTTTACTTCATGAGAAGCTATTTAACTTTGAGTTATATTTCACATGTTTTTACATTTTTATTTTATGACATCCTCATAAATTAGTGATGCTTCATAAGGAAACTGAGGTCTAGAGAGATTGCCTCAGGTCACATGGTGGCCATCGAAAACTAACTTTAGAACCAGAAAGCCTCATTTGAAACCCTCTTTACCAACTTTTTAATCTACCTAGTGACCAGTCATTCAGTATTACATTGAAATATGAACCAAGAGGTGATATCAGCAAGATGGAGGAATGTGAGCTACCATCATCTCCCAACGGAAGCCTCAATTTTGACAACAACCCATGAACAAGAAGAGTACTTTTGTGGGAGTCTGATAGTCCAGCAGGGAAGTTCCAGCACACCATTGGAGCAAAAAAAAAAAAAAAAAAAAATGAGAATACATGCATCAAAGAGGGTAAGAAGAACAGTTTTACTTTGCCTGTCACTCCTTCTCCAAGGTGGCACAAAGAAGTGCGTAGAGAGGCCTTCTCAGCCTGTAACTTCTCCCACAAGGGAAAAAGAGAGCATAGGGTGAGTGAGTACCTGGCTGCCCCAGCCATTCCAAACACTGTCTAAGATGCCACTTCTTTCTTACCTCACCCAGATTACTGAGGAGATCAGCACAGCTGAGTCATTGGGAGAGTCTGAGACCATGGAAGAGAAGATGCACACCCTCCCAATCACACTGTGGACTCCAGTGGGAAGCCTGCCCATGAGCTGCTTGGGATATCTCGATTGTGGACCCCTCCCAAATGATGCATGGGCATGTCAAATGCCTTGTTTCCCTCACCTTCTCTCTTCCCAAGGCTGGATCCCAAGCACACCCCTGCAGAGAGTGAGAACAGGTGTCTTAGACAGCTTGCCTCTGTGGGACTGGGAGAAGGTACACAAACTTAAGCGTATCACAGCACCACCCTAGAAAAAGAAATAAGATATTCTAAGCACACATCTTTCTTGCTTTGCAGGATAGAGAGAAGGTATACAATCTTAAGAAAAAAATCCCTCATGAGATGTGGAATGAGCACATCGATAGAAAGATTTATGAGAGCCTCAGATCCCTATCCAGTCTGCTGGTGAAGGTGTTTCTTTCCCAAAACTAATTCGTAGAGACTGAAGGAGATGACTGCTTCTTCAACTGCAAAGGCAGCTATTCAAGACTTCAAGGAACATGAAAAGTCAAAGAACCATGACACAAAAGGAACGAAATGATGTTCCTGTAACCAATCTGAAAAAATGGAGATCTTCAATTTGCCTAACAAAGAATTCAAAATAATTGTTTTAAGGAAGCTCAGAGAGCTACAAGAGAACACAGAAACTCAACAAAATCAAAGAAGCAATACATGAACAAAATGAGAAGTTCAATAAAAAGATAGAAATCATAAAAAAATCAGAAATTCTGGAGCTTAGACTACAATGAATAAAATTAAAAATGCAATAGAGAGAACATTAACAGTAGATTGGATCAAGAGAAAGAATCTGTGAACTCAAAGATGAGTCATTTGAAATTATACACATGTAGGAGAAAAAAAAAAAAGGAATGAAGAGATCCTAGGGGATTTATGAGACCCCTTCAACAGAGCTAACATTCTTTTTATGGTAGTCGCCGGAAGACGAGTGAGAGAAAGAGGCAGAAAGCCTGTTTAAAGATAATGGCTTACCCTTCCCCCTCCCTGTGTCCTCAAGTCCATTCTCTAGTAGGTAAGCTGGGACAAAGTGAGAGAGTGGCATGGACATATATACACCACCAAATGTAAAATAGATAGCTAGTGGGAAGCAGCCTCATAGCACAGGGAGATCAGCTCAGTGCTTTGTGACCACCTAGAGGGGTGGGAGGGAGACACAAGAGGGAGGAGATATGGGGATATATGTATACATATAGCTGATTCACTTTGTTATACAGCAGAAACTAACACACCATTGTAAAGCAATTATACTCCAATAAAGATGTTAAAAAAAAAAAAAAAGAAAGAATGGCTGGGAATTCCCTGGCAGTCCAGTGGTTAGGACTCCGACCTTTCACTGCTGAGGGCCTGGGTTCAATCTCTGGTTGGGGAACTAAGAACCCACAAGCCATGCGGTACAGCTAAAAAAAAAAAGGAAAATTTCCCAAATCTGGTGAGATATATGTACAACCTGGTCCATGAAGATCAAAAGTCTACAAAGATGTTCAACCCAAAAAAGACTTCACCTAGACATATTAAAATCAAACTGTCGAAAATGAAAGACCAAAAAAAAAGAATTTTGAAAACAGCAAGAGAAACATTTCCAAACACAGTTTATGAGGCAACCATTACCCAGATACTAAAGCTGGACAAAGGCACTACAAGAAAACTGCAGGCAAATATCTCTGATGAACATAAATGCAAAAGAAATCTAACAAAGCACAGGCAACAAAGGCAAAAATAAACCAGTAGGACTACATCAAACTAAAAGAAATTACAGTAAGGGAAACAATAAAATGAAAAGGCAGCCTACAAAATGGGAAAAATATGTGCAAACCATGTATTTGATAAAGTGTTAATATCCAAAATATATAAAGAACTCATACTACTCAATAGCAAAAAAACACAAAGAATTAAATGATCAGAAAAAGTTTAGAGTAAGAGATCCCTAAGGTCCCATTCTCCTTTCACAACCTATGAACATGGGAAGCATAATTTATCAGCAACACACATATTGTTAAATAATGTATATGGGAGAGGATAGTCATGTTAGCAGTGCTAAGCTGTTCCTATGTATCCCAGATGTCTAATAGGTATTTAACAAAAAACTAGTGTTATTGTTGCCATAATCTCTTTTGATTTTCCTGTCTGCCGTTTAGTGAAGATGGACATCTTTAAAAATATGAAAAAAAGTCATATGTATTGCACATTACTCTCTATTTGGTTTTAATGCATGAGTATATTTTATCATTAGCATTACACAGACTTAAAAAATGGCTGCATGCTTTTCAGATATATTTGGGTAAATGTTGTTCAATAAGTGCTCTCCTTCTTTCCCTGCTCTCTGGCGTCATTCACTAATCAACTGAATGACCTTGGATAAATCACTCCATTTCTCTATGCTTAAATTTCCCATTTTACATATTATAAGGTTGGCTTAGGCAAGTGTTTTCCAATATATGTTTGTCAAGATACACATCTATTAAAGAGTCTATTAGATCAGTTATCTGAGGGCCGTTATAATGGTTGTCAGCCAAAGATAGAGGATTCCCTAAACAAATAAGCCTGGGATAAGCTCAGTGAAATAATGTGAAGTACATGTCTGTTGAGTCAGAAAATAAGGACTGTGGCTTTCCTTACTGGGGGTAAGCTCCTTACTGCATGCGGGATTCATCAGCTACAAATTTCTGTTAAGAAATATTTCCATATAGATCTTGCTTACCCCCTTTCTAGGGAAATAATAGCCCTTTTTTCTCATCTGTAAATGTCATCCGTGCTGCATTTAGTCATTCTCATTTTTGACTAGAGGAGAAAGAGTGTTCCTCCTCAAGCACTCGAGCATTTATTTTGGGGCAGGTTTGTGTCATAATGAAAGCTCATACTGTAAGAGGAAGAACTACCCTAACTACATCAGCTTCACGCTAACAGATTGCAGCTGCTTTATGACTGTGCATTTTACACTTAGGGAAAACCAGGTAATACAGTCCAGCACGTATTGGATTTACCTTACAAAAGATTAACTCTCCTAGAGCTTAGAAAGTTAAATTTTATATATGTGTATATACTCTTATGACATACATCAATACATCAGACATGTAATGAAGATCCAGACACCTGCATGCACATGTAAGTGCAGAGCTCATGGATTTTTCCCAAACTGAACACACCCATGCAATCAGCACCCAGGTGAAGAAACAGACCTTCACCAGCACCAGCATCCTTTCCCTTGTGTTATTTTCCACAGTGGTCCCTATTGGATAAATACTAACCTCATTGCTGACAACATGGATTAATTTTGACTGCTTTTGAAATTTACATGAGTACACTTATGCAGTATGTGCTCTTTTGTGCGATTTCTTTTGTTCAACTGTTTGTTCGTGCAGTTCATCAATATTGTTGTGTGTATGTCTCTACTTACGCATTCAACCATGGATTAGCAATTGGGGAGTTTCCATTTTGGGGCTATTACAAGTAATGCTGCTACGTACATTCTAGCATTCCATATATTACCTTAAATTGTAATTGGTCACATTTGTCATTTTCTCTTTCCAGTGTTTTAGTGGTGCTCAGCTGTAATCATCCAATTCTAAGACCCTTATAATTACTATTTTCCCCATACCTGTCAAATCCTGGAGGTACTGCACAACTCCTCCCATCAGTATCCTGCCCTAGTTCGGCAGAGATAAATTTTAATGCTACTGCATGCCAATGGTTACGAACATTCCACTTTCCACTAGTAAGGGGTTCCTTGTTTCCAGCTAGCCAATAAGTGCTCCAAATCCAGAATCCTTTTCTTAGAAGTACCAGCTGTCTTAGGTCAGACTTTCTAAAAGGAGCCTCCAAATTTAGAGTACATATTCAAGTGGTTTATTAAGTAAACATTCCCAGTCGAAACTAGTAAGTGAGTGGGGAAAGTACATTAATGAAAGAGAAGCCAGGCTTTCAGAACTCAGTTTCAGTTGAAGACCCATCCTCCATGTGATTTCATGAGAAGCATTAGAATCTAAACAACTCAGAATTTGTCCTACACTGGTAAGAGAAGGTTGAGCTTTTGTATTATTTACCAATTATTAACTGGCTGTGAGCTGCTGTGGAACAGGGTGAGTGGTATGACTCACAGAAATCTCTAGAACTTCAGAAAAACTAAGTGCCCCAGGTAGCCTAAAGGCATACTCTAAAGAAAGTTGTTGGTGGAAGCCCTTAACAGGAAAGCTAATAGAAGCTGGAATATGGTTGCAGAGGAGCAGTAAAGGGGATCGAAGTGAACCTGGGAAGAGAACCAACAGCATCTGCTATACTTCTGTAGTTTTTCTGGCGCCCAGAGAGCACTATAGTACCATAGTATCATGTTAATACTAATGCCTGGGAATTTGCCTGGCATTAAATATATTTTACATCCATTGTCTTCTACATTTACAATATCTAAGTAGGATAGGCAGAAGAGAGATTATCTCTTCTGATTGATGAAGAAACAGTTACAAGGTCATTAAATTAGTTAAGTGCCACAGGTAGGGCAAAGCCAAATTGTCTGACTCCTTGCCCAAGTCTCTGGTTCTCCCATTAACAGATGCACCTTATTATATTGTTGAGCATCCCCCAAACTTGTTGTTCACCTGTCCAAAGCAGCTTTCTTTTTTTCATTTTTGCCACCATAAGTCAATTTTCAGCAGAATCAATATTCTGTAGTGCATAAAATATCAAAATATTAGTGCGATCAGCAATATAAGAAAACACAGGTGACACAGAAGAGGACGAGAGCAACTTCTTTGTCTATAATGGGCTTATGATCTGTTATGTGTTAAATTGTGTCCCTAAAAATGATATGTTAAGATCTAACCCCCATTACCTGTGAATGTGACCTTATTTGGAAATAGGGTCTTTGTAGATTTAATCAAGTTAAGATAAGGTCATTAGGGAGGGTCTTCATCCAATATGACTGGTGTCCCTATAAGAAGACAGCTATGAAGAGACACAGACACAGGGAGAATTCCATGTGATGACACAGGCAGAGAGATTGAAGTGTCGCAGCTGTAAGTCAAGGAGCAACAAGATGGGTGTCCTCCACTAGAAGGCAGGAAGAAACAAGGAAGTATGCTCCCTCTACAGGACTGAGGGAGCATGGCCCTGCTGTCACCTTGATTTCAGACTCGTAGCCACCAGAAATTTGAGATGATAAATGTCTATTGTTCTAAACCTCTCACGTTGTGGCTTTTTGTTTTGGCAGCCGTAGGAAACTAATACGTGATCTATGTGGAAAGACAAGAATACCAGGCATGATAAGACTCAGCATATGGCTGATAAATGTAAAGAGACAACATTGAAAGATTTACTTTAGAATCTTGAATCTGGGAGGTCTAGGTTTTAACTTTGTATAAAATCATTTGACCTCCCTGAATCTTAAGCTGTCTTGTTCCTTCCTCAGACCTAGCACCAAATCAAGTAAAGGAGCGGTGAGGCAATGAACAGTGAGCAGTACTACCTGTCTAATTTCTGTTTTAACTTGAGGGGAGAGGTTTACACTATTACTTTTTAATGCTGGTGTAAGAGCAAGAGTCTCCCGCAACGGTAGAGGCCACAACAGTGAGAGGCCCACGTACTGCAAAAAAAAAAAAAAAAAAATTCAAAAGCAGTCTAAGATACAAAAAGCTCTCTGGAGTTGGGCTGCATTTAACTTCTCTTTGCAAATTTCCGGGGACTTACAGGCATTTGGTTTGTTTGGGTTCCTTGTTTAACTGACAAACATTCATATACCTGTGCCATATCGAAGAGAACACAGAGATAAAATGACAGGGATATTGTTATGTTGTTTGGACGATGGCAACTCCTCAACAAAAAGCCACACCACATAAGGAGATTAAAACCTCTGCAGAATTGTTGGAAATCACTTAACCTCACTGAAATACTGCACCAAGTTACTGTGCATAAAAGAGGGATGTTTGGAACACAAGCCCTCCCAGAGAGTGAAAAGTTCTAAATATTTCATAGCTGTCTCCCCTGAGGGTTAGGTTTTGCTCCAGGGCCAGTTTGAGAGTCTTATTTCAAATAAAAGCTTTTACTCAGTCTGTAATTAATTGAGATTCCAGCAGGTAGAACTAATTGAGTGAAATTGCTTCCTTCGATAATATATGATTCATTCATTTATATCTCTGAGATATTTAGACAAAATTATCCATGGGCTTGTATCATTAGTTTAAAAGCTGCTGCATTTGTTTTTTGTTTGTTTTCATCAGTGTAACTTTAAATCATGTTAGAGTATTCGTGGGAAAATATTTTTTCAATGCATCTCTTTCCGTATTGCTGAAATTGGGACATCAGAGATTTATTTTTCATTTGTAGCCAATTGCATGGATAAGCTTGAGAAGAGAGCATTCTCCTACAAATATAATAAGCTGTAATTCCCCCTTGTTAAGCCCTTTATTAGAAAGACTTCGTGTGATCTGTGTATAGTGAGAGTGAAAAAGGTACCAAGTTCCATTCTTGAAAGCTGATCTATAATTGGTCACTTGGTTTTATAAACTAAGGTTTGAGTTTCCTGTGGAATTTGATCTACCATTCTAAATTCCAGATGGAGCTCAAATTATCCTCTGAGTTGCAAATGAAATTGTTTTTGCTAATAGAACAAAAATAGAAAACCATATTCATGAAGGAAACATTAAAACACTGGGGAAATAAGAGATGGAGACTTTATGCCTTCATAGCACGTCATATGGGTTTTCCTGTTGAGAGAATTTTAAATGTCTAAAAGAAGCAAGTAAATAAATGTCTAAATAAATAAATACCCCCAAAGAAGTGAATGGATGAACTTTGAAAGAAAACTTAGTTGGAGCTTATTAGGTAAGCTTTTGCTTCAGATAAACAAAAGCATTTTTAGTTTATATTGTTTGTTTGCTTTGTTTTGTTTTGCTTTTCCTTTAAGAGATGAATGATTGTTGGTCTGCATGGGGGAACGTGGAGTTTTTCTTCCATAGGTTATTGCTATAACATTAAACATACAACGTTTGTCTATGGTAAGCAGTATATAGTTGATTTTGGCTTTTAAGTAGTGTGAAAATCTAAAAACTTTCACCTGGAATAATTCACCCAATTACAATTAATGTTATTAATGATATAGTAGGTTTGTAGCTCTCATCTTTATTTTCCATTTGTCTTATGTTTTCTGATCCTCTTTTTGTTACTTTCTTTTCTTCATTTGAATTAATCTATTTGAATTAATCTGCTTTATTAATGTGTTAATTAAACTTTTATAAATTTTATTGGCTATATTAGAAATGACAGAATGTATCCTAGCATCCTAGACTGATTACAACCTAATGAAAATCATTACTTTTACCATTTGTTCTTCCCATTAAACTTTAAAATTTTAAAACAGTATGTACCTCCTCCTCCTTTTTAAATTGTTTTTCACTCTGTTTCTAAATTAGAAATTATTTTCTTTCACTACTTCTTTTTACTATTTTCTTATCCTGACTATATGTATTTGGAAATTAACTCAGTTGTATTTTTGTTCCTTTAAAAATAGTGTCTGTTATTGATCTTGCATTGCTTTTAATATTATTTATTTCTCTTTGGTTATCAGCATTGTTTGCATGATATAATAAAAAGTGCGCACTGTGTGTGTGTGTGTGTGTGTGTGTGTGTGTGTCTGTGTGTGTCCTGCTTAATGCTTAGTGTTTGATGAGCTCCTTTTGTTTGTAGTTTATAGCTTTTAGCAGTTTTAATAATTTCTCTAACATTCTGTCTTCAAATACCATGTCCTATTCTCTCTTCGCCATCTGTGACTCCACTTATAAATTTTTGTTATAGCTCAAATCTGATCGACTTTCATTTCATATATTTTATTATTCACTATATAACTCTTTATGGGAAATTTTGTTGGAATTGGCTGATTTTGTGTTCATGAGTTCTTTATTCAGTTAGCTAATAATCTAGTGACTGAAGATTGTCCCTTCTTTTTTCCCACTTCGCTTGAAGTATAACTTATATACAATAATATTCAACAATCTAAAGTGTGTAATTCAATGGTTTTTAATAAATATATACAGTTTTGTAACCACCACCTTAATTATTACATATAACTTCCGTCACCCCCAAATATTTCCCGTGCATCTTTCAGTAATTGCCTTCCTCCCTCCAGTCTCTGACTACCACCAGTATGAATTCATTCATTATAGTTTTGCCTTTTCTAGAATTGTGGATTAATAGAATCTTCTATTTGTATTTTGTTTTTGGCTTCTTTCACTTAGTATTTTTAAATTTCATCAGTGATTTTTCTGAAAGTATCAGTCATTTCTTCTTTTTTATTGATGGATGGTAAGCCCTGTGTGGATATATAACAATTCGTTTATTCACATACAGATGGATATTTATGTTGCTTTCAAATTTGCCTATTATGAATAAAGATATTATGAACATTTATGCATGAGACCTTGCATGGACATATATTTTTTATCCTGCTTAAGACAATAACTCGGTAGAATGTCTGGGTCATTTGGTAGAATATGTAACTCTTTTTTCAACTTTACTGAAGTGTGATTGACAAATAAAATTGTAATATATTTAAAGCGTGATGATTTGATACAGGTATACATTGTGAAAGGATTCCCACAGTCAAGTTAATTGACACATTCATCACCTCACCTCACATATTTACTCAGTGTTCTTGGTGAGGATATTTAAGTTTTACTCTCTTAGCAAACTTTGGTTATATAATACAGTATTATGAATTATATCACCTTGTTATACATTAGATCCTCAGACCTTATTCATCTTAAAACTGAGAGTTTTTACCCTTTTACCATCCTCTCCCACTTACCCAACCCCCCCAGCTCCTGGCAACTACCATTCTGCAACTACCATTCTACTCTTTGTTTCTATAAATTTGACTTTTTTTTTAGGTTCCACATATATGCAATATCATGCAATAATTGTCTTTCTTTTTCTGAATTATTTTATTAGCATAATGCCCCATAGTTTCACCCCTATTGTCACAAGTGGCAGAATTTCCTTCTTTTTTTAAGGCTGAATAATATTTAATTGTGTGTCTGTGTATGTATGTGTATGTATAATTTTTTAAAGAAATTGTCAAATGTTTCCAACATGGTTGTACTATTTGACATTTCATTTTCAATGTATGAGAGTTTCAATTGTTCCACATTCTCATCAACACCTTGGTATGGTGAGTCTTCTTAATTTAATACATTCTTATGTTGTGTTATTCCATTATATTTTGATTTTATAATGAAAAATTATGCTAACATATTTTCATATACTTATTCACCACCCATATATCTTCTATAGTCTTAAAACATTTGTAACTATTGTTAACTGAATTGTTTTATTATTATTGTATTTTTAGAGTTCTTTTTATATTCTGGATACAAGCCATTTACCAGATTTGCAAATATTTTATCCCAGTTTGTGGCTTATATTTTCATTCCCCTAATAGTATCTTTTGAGGTACAATTAATCAATATTTCCTTTAATGGATCTGCTTATTGGTACCATATCCCAGGAAAACTTTGCCTGAAACAAATATTTGTTCATATGTTTTCCTCTAGAATTGTTATAGTTTTAGGTTTTACACTTAGGTCTTTCATCCATTTAGAGATAATTTTTATATAATATGAGTTACAGATATAGTTTCTGGTTTTGTTTTTTGCACATACATATGCAGTTGTTCTAGGACCATTTATTAAAGTGACTATTCTTTCCCTTCTGAATTGCTTTTGTCCATGTATTGAAAATCAGTTGAATCTGTGAGTGTGAATCAATTCCTAAGCTCTACTTTGTTTCTACTTTGTTTTATTTATCAATTTGTCTACATTTAGTCTAATATTTGGAGGGGGGAATCATGTTACAAATGGAAGAAGTGACATCAACATACTGAGGATGGAAAAGTAGACAGAACCTAGGTTCTTTATGATATTGTTGTGATACCATATCATGCCTATAAGTGTCTAACTTTAAAATTTCAAACTTAACTATAAATGCCATTGTTTTTTTTGTTAGTATGTTTGTATTGTTGTTGCAGTCTAAAGTCCCCTAGATTTTTTAGACACTGTATCTGTGGAGAACATATTATTTTATGGGATAGTAATGTGTTCAACTTTTCTGAAGCAGTGATATGTGATATTGAAGGAACTATTGAATGTCCCTGGGAAGGAAGTCCAATTGATCATAGATGCAAGAATCTTTAATTTGAAAATGCTATGAGTCATATAGGAAAAAATAAACTAGATGTTGAAACTCAAATTACTCTCAGAAAAGACATCTGAGCCTTTTCTATCCTTGAAACCTCTTGTAGCAATCTACAATGATAGTTCATACACTGAAAGACACCTAGAAAGTTTGGAGACATTTCTAGTAGTTCAGAATACTACTTAAGAGTGATTTCTATAAGATATTTAAAGTAACAATGATTATAAAATATGACTATGTTATCAAGCTTAGCAAAACTCACAGAAGCCATTCTGAAGCTTCATTATTCTGTTTGTTGCTGACAGTGAGGAAATTTAGTTTTCTAAGTGTGGTGGCATTCTTAGAAATTTATGTCTGGCTTCTTACAGCTTCTTTGGTCATTAATCAGGAAACATCATCACTGTTTCCGCCTTTGCCCAAATTGATAATGCTGCCATTATAATTTAGGTTCAAGTCACCTGCCCATCTTTCTACATATGAGAATAGAGTTGAAAAGACAGTGTAATTCAGCATCTGTTTCTCTTCATACAAAATAAGTTTTTAGACCTCATTTTGATGGAAAACTAGGATGGCAAGGGATAGATACAAGTGCTCATTTTAAGACTCTAAAGTGCGAAGTAAATTCTAGAGAGTCAGAGAGTGGGATAAAGTGAAAGGAGGGCCAGAAATCACTAAACAGCTGCATTTTTTCAGAACAATGGTATAGGGATTGGGTAGGTCAAATTGGGGGCTTATAAAATCTGGTGAGAAGCATTAGGTTCTATTTCAACTCAACATTTGTTGATTAAATTAAAAATTAACCTTAATGGAAGGGAGAATTACACAGTCTTTTGAATCAATGCATATTTTATTTTCTTTCCTAAAACAGTTTTTGTAAAGTTACACAAAGGAAAGAAAACAGGAGAGAAAGGCACATGTATACAGTGCAATGAGGAGCAGGCTCCTATTTCTACACGTCCCAGAGGAGGTGACCTCATGGGCTCTTCTGATCATTATAGGCCAGCCAGCACGGCGTGATAAACCTGGACATATCGCTTCTGTTTTTTCTCACTTTACCATTGTGTGAGATACCATCAGAAGGGGTGTTTGATTTCATAGCTTATACACACAAATACAGAGCAAGGGGCCCTAATGATTTGAATATTAGGGACAGGAACTGGCACTCATTCCACAGAATTCCCCTGATTCACCTGTGAAAACAGACTTTCAAATCAACCATACAGACAACCAAATCTCAGTTTGGTGCCTACACCAGTAATTCTGTACAAATAAACTGATTTCTCAGAGACATATAGTCACCATCTATAAATCTGAGTTAATACTAACTAATACTAAAGTTTTGTGAACTAAGTATGATATGTATAAAATGACATGTGAAATATTTACACAGTGTCGGGGCTGTATGATTAAATGTATGGGAAAAAATCTTTATAAGGAGGAGAAAAAGAAAGAGAGCATCCCATACTAGTTAGGTTTTTAATTCGCTTTTATTTATGTTTTTCAATTTAAGAGAAAAATGACTCCCAAGATTCTCATACAAATTGTTACATAATTAAACAACATATTTCCAGACTAATTTTTAAAAGGACAATTTAATGGTTTACTTTTATAAATATGTGAGAATACAATGTAATTGTATGGTATCTGTTAGATCTGTTCAGGGATAATTACTGGCAAATATTTAATATTGAAGGGCCAAGTATTATAGCAGTTTATATGACACAGCAGAGTGGCAGATTCTACCATTTTCTTGATGTTAAGAAAGAACATGACTGTGGCAGGAAGAAGGCAAATCAAACAGAAACAAAATGTTTGAAAGGGACCGGAAAGTCATTTTTCCACATCTGCTCAAATGCATGCATGCGCGTCCGTGCACGCACACACACACACACACCCTCTCTCTCTCACACACACACTCTCACACACATACAGAAAGCAGTTCTCTACAGCTTTTTTCTCTGGGCTCTGGACTTTTCTTCCCCCTCTAAGTCATCCTTCCTTTTCCATGAGGGATGGCCAGTGTTGCAGCTGGATAGCCTGTTCCTCCTTGCAGAAGATTGGGAATTCAGAAGACCCTTTTCTTTTTGAACTGTCTCTGTGCCTTTAAGAGTTTCAGTAAAATATTGTGGGTTTTATAAGCATCAAATTTTAATCTCTTATATAAAAGTTACATTCAGTAATATCCTGGGGACTGGCCCCTCTCTAATTCGGGTTGTCAGTGTGCGCGTTGTATTACTGGTAGCCCTCTAATTTTCTACCTGAGAGTGTGCACACAAGCAGCAGTATAAACCTTTCTGAAGTCTTAACAAGGGTTGTTACAACCACCACTTGATATACCTCTACCCTAAGACTTGAGTTTTACATGCAATAATCAATATTTTATCTTCCCTCTAGGGCCATTTGTTACCTTGAGACCCTTTTCCGAGCTGGAAGTGTTAAAACTTCTAGTTTGATTCATCCCCACACAATTCTTCCTTGCTCTCCTCCATTCCATATTTGTATCCATTTTCCATAGTGTGAACTCGGGGTCTCACCAGTATCAGCACTTTTGCTCATTTGTACAATCTTACAGTACACTAAAATAATTTCAGAATTCCTTCATCCATACCACTTAAAGAAACAAACTCAAGACAAAGAGTTCAGTTAACTTTCTCCCATCCCAAATGAGCATGTATCGTTAAATTACTCAAATTCTGTACATAAAAATTCGCTTGAATTAGTTATTTTGTTTTATTTTGTTCATTTTTCCTTGAATGTGGCTATAATGTCTATTTGAGATTGAATTGGGTACACTTGTTTTGATATGATTTGTTTTAGTTCTTTCCCCTTAATGGATTTAGTGGGATTTGTTTATTTTGTTTTGTTCTAGAACACCGACATGTTTCCATAAATCAAAAAAGATATCATGGCATCTCTTTATATAAGTGTATCCCTTTTGTATTGAATAATGTCACTCATTTCTTTATTTCTCTCACACATCCCCTGAACGCCTTACAAGTATTAGCTTCAACATTTTCTGCTTTATCCTCCCTCTTTTTTTGTAAATAAAAAATTATAAATATATAATTATAAAATTATATATATATTACATTATATATATAATTATATGTATATAATTATTTCCATTAATTTCTTATATACTATGTATAATCTTCTGTATTTTGCTTTCTTCATACCAAAAATCACACCTTTTTAGTTCATAATTTTCTTTATTCTCAATTACAACTTCATAGTACTTCATTTGGTAAATATACCGTAGTTTATTCAACTGGACTTCTCTGTCTAAATATTTAGGCCTGCAATATTTGGCAGTTACAAATAATGCTGAAATCTTCCCACATGAATTTTTTTATTGGTAAGGATCTTTCTTCAGAGTGAATTCCTAGAAGAGTCATTTCTGAGAGAAAATGTAAATGCATATATAGCTTTGTTAGATATTGCTGAATTTTCTTCCCCAAGCTGCACTAACATTCAGACTTTTTGCCAGGATGATAGATAGTTGAGAAGTGGTATCTCAATTTAGTTTTAATTTGCATTTGTGCATCTCATAAATTTAAACTCCACTTTATATATTTCTGGGAAATTAGCTGTTCACATCTGTTGCCAACTTTTTGAGTTTACTGTCCTTTTTCTACAAGATTTTTGGTATTTTTCCTCAATTTATAAAACTTCTTTTTATGTTAGGGATATTAACATTTATTTTTGACATATGTTGCAAATATTTTATTCTAATTTTTAATTTCTCTTTTATCTTTGGTTATAAAGATTTTCTCACGAAAAAGTTATTTTTATTTTCTATAGTCAAATTTATCCATGTTTACTTTTATTTAGTATAGATTTAAAGTCGTAGAGAGCTTTGCCTTACATTTAAATTATAAAGAATTTGATTTTCTTATAGTATCGTATAGATTGGTATTTTTATTTCTCTATAATGAAAGAACTGTAACTAATTTTGTGCATTTTGAAATAGTTATGCCATTATTTATTTATAAGTCTATCCTTGATTCATTAATTTTAGATACAATCTTTATCACATACTAGATTTCCAAAGGCAATTGGGTCTACTTCTCAAATTTCTACTCTATTCCATTTTATACATTTCCCTGCCAGTTCATTTGCCAGTATCATAGTGTTTACACAGAGAGGCTTTGTACCATGCTTTAATAGCTCTTAGAGTAATTCTCTTTCCTGGTTCTTTTTCAGTATTTTCTTAACTATTCTTGTATGTTCATTTTTCTTTACATCATTTAGAATCAACTTTCTAGCTCCATAAAATCTTTGTTGATGTTCCCTTTGGGATCACACAGAATTTATAAGTTGATCAGGGAAAATTAAACTTTTGATGGTTTTGAGTGCAGAACAAAACAAAATCAGTGCCTTTACACTTTTTAAATTTACCATTTTGTCTCTAAGGGGCATATGCATAGTTTTCCAAACAGACATTTTCAACAGGATAGTGTTATCATAACAGCTGATACTTGAGATTCTCTTGAAGCAAAAATTGCCTTTTATTTGGAAAAGAGTATCTTGATAATTGTGTTGGATAGAAGGGAATAGTGGGTGACAAAGTGTTAAGATATCAGATAGAGAAGAAATTGCACTAGAGACAGAGAATTCTGAATTTGGGGAATTATCCAGGACAAAGTGGAAAGGAAGATAAAATTGGCAGAAGAGAGAAGAACCAAAAAAGTGGTGGAAAGTTGTACAAGACATAATGTCAACTGTGTCCCTTTCAAGTCCTCTCTGGAAATCAAAAAATCTTCCAAAAGTCACAAGAAGGCACTGAGTTTCCTGTCAAGTTTATAGTTCTTAGGGAGAGGGAGTTCACACAGAGAAGCAGAAATGTAACGATTCACAATGCACAACCAGCAGTAACTCAGAAACGAAGTCACATGGTGCTTGGTTGAAATCTTAGAAAAGAACACATATATCCAATTGGTTGGGGTTTAAATTACTTCTAAATTATCATTGCCTTGGATACTTAGTGACAGTGAGGCCCTCATTGACCATCTGAATTACAACAATAAATAAGAAATTAAGAACATCCTATATAAGTACTTTGACACACTAACTTAAAAAGGGGCTAAAGAATAGTATCATCCCATCATCCAGCAAGTATGGGGCCCTTAGGGATGTGTATGTCAAAATATGTAGGATAAAAGGGAGCTCTCTAAATTGAAGACAGCCAACTATACAATACCATAATTGGCAATGGTATAATAATAGCTACTAATCTTTGAGTCATATGTGTGTATATATATATATATGTATATATATATATAAACACACATATATGTATGTATATATGTGTGTGTGTATATATATATATTCACAATAATCATTTGAAATAACTACTATGGATCTGCCAATCTTACATATCAGGAAATTAAAGTTCAGAAGGACAAAGTTACTTCCCTGAGGTCACACGCCTAGTAAACAGCAGTATCAGTGTTTAAAATAATGAAGTTTGATTCCAGAGTGCAAGTGACTAACGACTATGATAGTGCATCTCAATCTGTTACTACATCTGGTTAGATGGAAGCTCACAAACTTCAGGAGAGAAAGCATGATAAATAGAGGGGATATTTGGAGAAGGACTATGCAGATCAAAAAGAAAGGTCAAGGGTGACCTGAAAAAGCCATTCAGTGCTTCTCTTGTTCTGCCAAAAGAAAAAAAAAAATATATATATATACATATATATGTTTATATATATATATATATATATCAGCCAAGAAATAAATCACATGTGTAAGTGACATTTGGTGTAATAGCCCTTTGAACAGCTTCTGTGTCCTAGGAGGTCATCGGTTCCTGACTTTTCTCTTGTCCAGGATGAGAGTTGCTCTCTTTAGAAGAATTGAAAGAAATGCATGAAAAAAAAAAAGAAAAAGAAAATTTGGTAAATATTTATAATATCTGTATCTGTTTTGGAGGAGGAAAAAGGCAGGTAATTTTTAATTTTTTTTTTCAAATTTTGCCCCCGTTGGTCACTGTTAGCTCTAAAGGCACAGCTGCAGCCACAGGATCTTTTAATATTGTGGTAATTAATCCATGCTGTATAATGTCTCATTACTTCGATGTATGCTTATTGTGTATTGCCAAGATGCAATAAAAGAAAATTAAAATAACCAAGGAGGCATAATTTATGGCATTTTTTTCCTAAAGCATGCTTTTAAATAGCATTCAGTCTGAGCAGCGTCATCCAAGGCATTTGGGGATTACACATTGTACTATTAATAAATAGTTTGGGGAAGATGAATTGTGTTAGTAGTGACAATGCAAGTTAGATGTATATTTCATAGTGTGAAGAAATGGCTTCCTAGGGGAGGGTGTGAAACATCCTTCATTTGTCACTGCATGAACCCAAGTAGATTATGGGAAAGCGGTATTAGGAAAGAGGTATTGGGAAGGTGTCAGAAGATCTGGGAAGGTAAGGATCAGGGGCCACCCTGCCCTCAAATTCAAGCATTTTTTTTAACATCTTTATCGGAGTATAATTGCTTTACAATGGTGTGTTAGCTTCTGCTTTATAACAAAGTGAATCAGATATACATATACATATATCCCCATATCTCTTCCCTCTTTCGTCTCCCTCCCTCCCACCCTCCCTATCCCACCCCTCTAGGTGGCCACAAAGCACTGAGCTGAGCTGATCTCCCTGTGCTATGCGGCTGCTTCCCACTACCTATCTATTTTACATTTGGTAGTGTATATATGTCCATGCCACTCTCTCACTTTGTCCCAGCTTACCCTTCCCCCTCCCTGTGTCCTCAAGTCCATTCTCTAGTAGGTCTGTGTCTTTATTCCTGTCCTGCCCCTAGGTTCTTCATCACCATTTTTTTTTTTTTAGATTCCATATATATGTATCAGCATACGGTATTTGTTTTTCTCTTTCTGACTTACTTCACTCTGAAGACCTAAATAGACATTTCTGCAAAGATATACAGATTGCCAACAAACATATGAAAGGATGCTCAACATCACTAATCATTAGAGAAATGCAAATCAAAGCTACAATGAGGTATCACCTCACACCAGTCAGAATGGCCATCATCAAAAAATCTACAAACAATAAATGCTGGAGAGGGTGTTGAGAAAAGGGAACCCTCTTGCACTGTTGTTGGGAATGTAAATTGATACAGCCACTATGGAGAACAGTATGGAGGTTCCTTAAAAAACTAAAAAAAAAAAAAAAAAAAAAAAATTCGAACATTTTTTGACTGAAGAGGGAAGGATGGCTGTATCAGACTGTGTGGGAGGGGGTGGTAAAGCCAACTTCCACTTCCCTCCTGCTCTCTGCAGAGTCATGGTCATGAAGTTCCTGTGGTGGATAAATTCATTCTCTGTCTCCAGCATGATTCTTATGGCTGGGGGGTCCCTTATAAACATAATGGCTTCATTTAAAGTCATGTCTGGATATCTGTTATGTGCAAACCGTATTTCCCCACATAGAAGGGAACAGTGCAGAGAACAAGAGAGTGGTGTGATATGTGGGTAAGAAAAAAATAACAGGAACAAGAGAGAATACATTTTCTTTCCAGATTTGCAAAGCTAAGAAAGATAAGGCACCTGAGACACAGGAAAGAAAACTTAGAAGACCAGCACTATGGAAAAGAAGGCACAAGCCCCTCAGAGGACAGACAATAGTAGTGCAGAATAGTGGCTGGCGGTGGGAGGGTAGCAGTCAATAGACTTAATGTAGCAGGAGCTGAGAGTAGCTGTAGACAGGGAGTGCGCAACTGTGAGAAATATGCTCAGCTTGAGTAGATATTGCCAGTTTTCAAAGTAGTTATACTGATACCATCCAAGTATAAGTATATGAGAATTTTGATCAAATATTCTAATAATAACTTGATCTTTTCCATCTTTAACATTTTGACATTTCTAATGATTCTTTAGTGCTATTTTATTATTGTTTTAATTTGCATTTCTCTGGTGATAAATAAAGCTGAGCACTTTTCATAGTTTCACTGGCCATTTGGATATCTTACTTTCTGGTGTGTCTAATCATCTCTTCTATTTTTTCTACTGAACTATCTCTGTATTTTTCTTATTGAATTTTAGGAGTTAATAATAAACATGATTACTCTGTCCAAAATACCTCCCAAATCTTCTTACTCCATGCAGGGTGCATTTTCTCTCTTTTAATCTGAGTCTTTTAGTTAACCAACATTCTGAATTTTAGCATAGAAGAATTTATTTCCTTATTATTAATTCTTTGTTTATCCTGTTTAAGAAAATCTAGTCAACCACAAAATAGTAAAGTTTCTCTCTGGTGCTTTCCTTTAAAGCTTCTATTTTTCCTTCTTAATGTAGGTTTGCAACTAACCTAGCAATTACTTTTTTATATGGTATGAGGTAGGAATCCAGATTCATTTTAGTCCAATATGAATATCTAATATTCATAGATAGATTCATGCAGAGATAGCATCAGTATGCAAAATACCATCCTTTCTCGCTTTTGTTATAAGTTAGGTTACAAGTAACTGTGGGTGAGTTTCCAGAAACTTTACTTCATTCCACTGTTTATTTTATCTATCTTGTACCAAGACCATGATGTATTACTATAGATTTTTTAAAGTCTTGATATCTGCAGTGTAAGTCCATCAGCTTTGTTCTTCTTCAGGACTATCTTGACAATACTTGGCCTTTTACACTTCCATATAAATTTTTTAAAGAGCTTATTAATTTCTGGGAAAAGTACTAGAATTTTTATTGTAATTATATTGTACTTATAGGTTAATTTTGGAAGAACTGACATCTTTCCAATACGTAGTCTGCCCATCTATGAACAGGAACTATTTCTCATTTTATTTTGGTCTTCTTTAATTTGTCTCATTTATATTTCATAGTTTTCAGGGTAAATACCTTGCACAAGTATTAGGAGAGTTTTTCCTAAGTGACTGATTTTTAATACTAAAATAAAGTTGAAACTGGAATCAAACAAAATGACTTTCAATAGGAGAATAGATAAGCTTTGGTACATTCATACATAAAACCTAAACAGAAAAGTCTACATACTGTATGATAACAGTTATATGACATCCTGAGAAAGGCAAAATTACAGCTATGCAAAAAGATCAGTGAGCTTTAGGGGCCTGTGCAAAGGGGAGCAGGAGGAAAGGTTAAATAGATGAGTCACAGGGGAATTTTTAGGGTGGTGAAACTATTCTTTATAATTCTGTAATAGCAGATATATGACACTATATGTTTGTCAATACCCATAGAATATTATAGCACAAAGATTAAACCTTAATGTATGCCCATATTAAATAGTCATTTCAGAAGTTGGGAATCCCATGACATAACAAAGAATGTGATATAAACTTCCCTCTTCAAATTGCTTTTGCTGCATCCCATAGGTTTTGGATCATCATGTTTTCATTTTCATTTGTCTCTAGGTGTGATAAAACAATGTAACTTTACTACACATGTGTGAACACCTTCACTGAAGAGTTTGGGGGGAAAGATGCTGAGCTAAGTAACTTTTGAAATTAGTGGTATCTGTAACACTAAAAGCGAAAGAAACAGTACATAAGCACCATAATCTGGTTGAAAAAGCTGTTTCCCATGGGAGTATGATTCACAATTTGATACCACTATATATGTTTACTGGAATTAAAAAATTAATGAAATGGGTTGTGCATTTCTCACCAACAGAACCAAATTTCTAACTGTTGGAGTGAAAGTTGAAAGATAAGCAAGGTGGAGAAGCTAGAATGATCCACGTGGTAATGGATTTGTGTTGGAGAGCTCAGTATAAAGTCATGTTTAGATTAACATCAATACAAATGGTTGCATACAGAAGTATCTATAGATATGGGGTATATGAATGGGTTAGGATATACATATATTTCCTTGCTCTGTCAGCTGGGAGGGCTTAGAAACAACAACAAGCCCACAAAGCACCCCTTACTTGATTTCTGCTGCCATTCTCCAGTAAAAATAACCAGAACTCTTAAGAGAAAAGGCTTATTCTGGGACTGGGTAGGAAATATAAAGATCACCTGGAGCATCTTTATAGTATCAGAAAGTGTAAAACCTATCAAAAACACACAATGATAGTAGTATGTCAAAAGGACATAGAAGCCAACTGAAAAAACTGTTCAATGGCCAAAGCTGAAACAATTGGGCAACAGGATAAAGTAGTTCTGGATTATAAGATTATAACCCCAAGTATAAAATAAATATCATGAGTCCATCCTGACATAAATGATTGAATAAATAAATAAATAGAAGAGAAGCAAATCTCCCAAGCAGAAGAATTCCAAATAATTTATATACATACTCTGTCCTCTCAAGAGGTGAGATAACTTTCTACTCTTTAAGTGTGGGCTGCACATAGTGACCTTCTTCCAAAATGTCCAGTATGGAAAGGAAGGAGGAGGAGGGGAGAACAACTTTACAGTGGAGAAACTGAAAAGACCTCAGCTAGGTGATCACGGTCAACATCAACCATGATAGTCACGTTAATCATTGATATAATTTGATGAAAATGACCCGTTATTTCCGTGTTCTTCTTTCTGCCCCCAACCCATAATCCCAGTCTAATCATGAGAAAAATATCATGCAATTTCCATTTGAGAGACATTCTACCTGACCAGAACTCCTCAAAATTGCTCAGGTCATAAAAACAAGGAAAGTGCAAGAAGTCTCACAGTTCAGAGAAACCTAAGAAGAAATGATAATTAAATGTAATGCAGTGTCGTGTCCTGGATGGGATTCTAAAACAGAAAAAGCACATTAGGTTAAAAAGGAAAAAAAAAAAAAAAAAGGAAACCTGAATAAGGTGTAGACTTTAGATAGCCATATCACTTAAGAATTGGCTCATTAATTGTAACAAATGTACTATACTAATGTAAGATGTTAAAAATAATAAGGGAAACTGGGTGTGGGATTTAGGAGAACTCTCTGTGCTATCTTCATAGTTGTTCGTTTTTTTTGGTTTGTTTTTGGTCTATCCAAAACTATTCTAAATTAAAAGATTTTTTAAGGGAAATTGAGGATTTTTTATTTTCTCATTATTCTTTGTTTTTAGACTGTTGAATAAAACACATATTTTCTATAATGACCTTGAATCCATTGACCTCATTAATTCACTTATTAAACTTAATCTTTTTTTAGATTTGGATTTGGATTTTCTTGGTACAAAAATCAAGTCATTTGAGAATAATGACAGTTTTATTTTCTCCATTTTTAAACCATGTGCTCTCCTTTCATTTGTCTGTCCTGTGACATTGGTTAGGACTTTCATTATAGTCTGCAATTTCCTGTCTTGTAATGTCCTTGTCAGATTTTGGAATCAAAGTTATCCTGGCCTCAGAAAAGGACAATTAAGAATTTTCCCTGCATTTTTTTTCCTTTGTGGAAATGTCTGTCCAAGATTGATGATATCCTTTTCTTAAGTATTTTTTTTAATTACTAATGAATTCATATGAATTTGTAGTGTCTTCTTCAGTGGAGGTGTATTTTTTAAATAACACTCTCAAATTCAGTAGATTTAAGAATCTTCAGTTCTATTCATTTTACTATAAGGTTTGGTCAATTTCATTTTTTGAGTATTTTTTGTATCAATTTATTAATATATTGCATAAATTTTTCATAATATAAAGGTTTTTATTTTCTTTTTAATGCCTGTAGGATTAGAAGTGATGTTCCCTTTGGGGGAGGGGCTGGAAGGATGAAAAGGTAGTAAAGAATGAACATTGGCAATATAAAAATAAATATAAAATTTGATTGAATATCTAAAACAACAAAAATGGCAAAATCTTGAGGGGACTATAACAGCATAAGCATGAGTAGCATATACTCTGACCATTGTAAACAGCAGCTTTTGCTACATGAGCAAAAAACCAGAAGACTTTGGATACATCCACATATAATGCTAGGTGTTATGACCAAACACAATGTAGAATAAATCTCAAGTATCTAATAATATTTATAATCGTAACATGTAATGGCAACTAGGGGCTAGTCATAAAATTTTAGTAATAGTAGGAGCCTTAGTGATCAGTCTTATGCCTCTTATAGTTGTAGTCAAAACTAAAATCAGAAAAGGAAATGGAAAAATCTAAAGTCACATTTCAACACTTCATAACGTTGCTCTTGAATAGCCCAGCTAGTTTGACTTTATTCAGTTCCCAAGAGAAAATCTTGAACTACTGTTGTCTAGTAGCTAATTACTCCCTTTGGGAGCACATACATCTTCCTTATTTTGCCTGACTCCCAGCACTGATAGTGTATGCCCAGTGGGGGAGATTAAGAATGAAAGAACAGTCCAATTGTGATTTTCTTTTTCCTATAGATTCTTGCTTCTTTTCCATTTAGAGAAGACCTTTCAGATACACACTACTATGTAAAAAATAGATAACAAGGTCCTACTGTATAGCACAGGGAACTATATTCAATATTCGGTAATAAACCATAATGGAAAAGAAAAAAAGAAAGATTGAAGAAACAAAGGGAAGGAGGAAGAAAGGATGGAAATAATGTTATTAGACAAATACAGAAAAATGTGAATAGTAAAATCTGAACGTGAGTGAGGTGATATTCACTGCAAAAATGTTTGATCATCACTGTGTGTTTCCAAATAATTAAAGTGTTGTAAATGTTATTAGAGTGACTGGAAGAGATGCTTATAGTCAAAATTCAAATTTTATAAAAGAAAAAATTTTGAATATCAAAGATCTCAGCTTCCAGTTGTGGAAGAGAGCTAAAAATTAGCAAATTGAAATCAAAGAAAGTATAAAAATTGAAATGGAAATAAATAAAGTAGATACAACAGATATAATGAAATAGTGTATTAAAAAAAAAAACAACTCAGTAGATAAATCAACAAAGCCAAAAGTTGGTTCTTAATAGATAGTAAAGCAATAATAAAGCCCTAGAAACTCTGAGAAAGAGAGAGAAATGGAGAGAGTAACAGAGACAGAGACAGAGAAAATTAACAATAAATAGCAGATAACACAGAAGATTCTGCAGAAATTGCAAATAAAATGAAAAACTATGTGCAAATAACTTTTAAATGCAGATTAAATGTACAGATTTATTTTGAAAAACACAAAAAGTGACAAGAAGAAATGGGAAATCTGAATAGTACTTTACTTGTTTAAAAATGTAAACCCATTGTATATTGTTGCCCCCTTTATCAAAGATAAGGTGACCATATGTGCGTGGGTTTATCTCTGGGCTTTTTATCCTGTTCCATTGATCTATACTTCTGTTTTTGTGCCAGTACCATACAGTCTTGATTACTGTAGCTTTGTAGTATAGTCTGAAGTCAGGGAACCTGATTCCTCCAGCTCCATTTTTCTTTCTCAAGATTGCTTTGGCTATTCGGGGTATTTTGTGTTTCCATACAAATTGTGGAATTTTTTGTTCTAGTTCTGTGAAAAATGCCATTGGTAGTTTGATAGGGATGGCACTGAATCTGTAAATTGCTTTGGGTAGTATAGTCATTTTCACAATGTTGATTCTTGCAATCCAAGAACATGGTATATCTCTCCATCTGTTTTTATCATCTTTAATTTCTTTCATCAGTGTCTTATAGTTTTCTGCATACAGGTCTTTTGTCTCCTTAGGTAGGTTTATTCCTAGGAATAAAATAGGAAAATTCCTATTTTATTCTTTTTGTTGAGTGGTAAATGGGAGTGTTTCCTTAATTTCTCTTTCAGATATTTCATCGTTAGTGTATAGGAATGCAAGAGATTTCTGTGCATTAAGTTTGTATGCTGCTACTTTACCAAATTCATTGATTAGCTCTAGTATTTTTCTAGTAGCATCTTTAGGATTCTGTATATACAGTTTCATGTCATCTGCAAACAGTGCCAGTTTTACTTCTTCTTTTCCGATATGGATTCCTTTTATAGATTTTTCTTCTTTGATTGCTGTGGCTAAAACTTCAAAAACTATGTTGAATAATAATGGTGAGAGTGGGCAACCTTATCTTGTTCCTGATCTTAGAGAAAATGGTTTCAATTTTTCACCATTGAGAGCGATGCTGGCCATGGGTTTGTCATATACGGCCTTTATTATGTTGAGGTAGGCTCCCTCTATGCCTACTTTCTGGAGAGCTTTTATAAATGAATGTTGAATTTTGTTGAAAGCTTTTTCTGCATCTACTGAGATGATCATATGGTTTTTATCCTTCAGTTTGTTAGTATGGTGCATCACATGTACAGTGGAGAAAGGACAGCCTCTTCAATAAGTGGTGCTGGGAAAACTGGAAAGCTACACGTAGAAGAGTGAAATTAGAACACTTCCTAACACCGTACACAAAAATAAACCCAAAATGGATTAAATACCTAAATGTAAGGCCAGACACTATAAAACTCTTAGAGGAAAACATAGGCAGAACACTCTATGACATAAATCACAGCAAGATCCTTTCTGACCCACCTCCTAGAGAAATGGAAATAAAAACAAAAATAACAAATGGGACCTAATGAAACTTAAAATCTTTTGCACAGCAAAGGAAACCGTAATCAAGATTTAAAGGCAACCCTCAGAATGGGAGAGAGTATTTGCAAATGAAGCAACTGACAAAGGATTAATCTCCAAAATATAAAAGCAGCTCATGCAGCTCAATATCAAAAAAACAAGCAACCCAATCCAAAAATGGGCAGAAGACCTAAATAGACATTTCTCCAAAGAAGATACACAGATTGCCAACAAACACATGAAAGGATGCTCAACATCACTAATCATTAGAGAAATGCAAATCGAACCTACAATGACGTATCACCTCACACCAGTCAGGAGGGCCATCATCCAAATGTCTACAAACAATAAATGCTGCAGAGGGTGTGGAGAAAAGGGAACCCTCTTACACTGTTGGTGGGAATGTAAATTGATACAGCCACTATGGAGAACAGTATGGAGGAAATTTACTCATGAGTAACTATGAGTAAATATGAACTATGTACATAAGATACGTTACTGTGCATCTTCACTTAAATGAATGAAAGAAGGAAGTAGGAATGTATAAACAAATGAATGAGTGAATGAAGCATGTGCTATGCTACCTCATCTTGTATATACTAAGCATTTGACCAGAACCTGTCAAGAATGCATGATAGGAGCTCTCCATAATGTGCTGAGTGTCATGATGTCCATTTTACTGTGAAGGAGGTGAACAAAATGCAAATGACCATGGGATCCACTCATTCTACCATATACTACCTCTCAGACATCCCCTGCTAATGGAGTATTGAAATAACCTTATTGAAGTTTATCTAAGGCACCAGATGAGGATGACCCTCTGAGGGGTTGAGGTGTTGTTCTTTAAAATTTGTTTTATACTTTGAAACAACAGTCATTTTGTGGGGTAGTTCCCCAAATAGGTAAAAAATGTGAGTGAGAAAATCAGAAGGTGGGTTTAGTAATGGATCCACCTACCATCACTCTCAAAGATACATCTGGGGACCCTGTTCTCCATTGCATTAGTTCGGCTTTCCAAGATGAGGATGCTTCTGCTAAGAAACAAAACAAAAGTTCTATTAAACCTGAGAATATAGATGCTCTTGGTCATTTGGTCTCTTACTGTGTTATATAAGCAGGAGAAGAAAGGAGTTGCTATTCTGGTAGTGGTAATCTTCTCAATTATCATGAGATCTGGTTGCTGCTAGATAATGGATAGGAAGAGATGTCTGTAATTTAGGGTAGTTACTGGGATATATTTTGGTACTTCTATCCCCAGTAATAGCCCAGAATGGGCAATTACAACCAGAGCTTAACAAGGGCGTGATAAATAGATAAGACCTTGCAGGGATACACGTCTGGTTTATGCCACAGGATACTAAATCTAGAGCAGCCAAAGTGCAGGACAAGTTTGAAGGGGATTTTAGAATGTTTGGTAAAGGAGGGAGTGTCAAATAGCAGTGGGTTCCCTAGCAACAAGTGCAGCAGCAGAAACTATATTCTCTGTCTCTGTTTCCATCTCTGTCTCTCTCTCTCTCAAATGCAATAGGCCATACATCATTGAAGTATCAATGACAAGATGAGCCAAATTGAATATGCTGCTGAGCGGATGCATGGTGCAGAAGAGCAGACACTGTGCTGCCCAGCATCTATGCTGCTTGAACCATGCTCTCCTCCAGCTACCCTCATACACAGCTCTGTGCTTGAAAGTATTCTCTGGTCACTTCTGCCAGCTCTGCCTACATGTCAAGTATGCTGAACATTCCAGAGAGTCAGTACCACCTGGGAGGAACCTTCAACAAATGAGGAATAGATAGTAAGATACAAATGCTCTCTCATTCGTTGGGTGTGATAACTCTGAGGCACATGTATTACACTGGCTTCAGGAGTTGTCCAGAAGTATTAAGACTTGTACACCCAATGGTACCTTGCTTGACATGGCATATTCTATTAACTGCCTCCACTTACCTATAGCTTATCCCCACTTACCTACCATCGTGTCTTAGGATCACCTCTCAAATAAAATCCCTACGTCAAAGTTGGCTTCTGGAAGGACACTAAACAGAGTTCTACATACAATATTGCCTGACATTTTTAAACACAAGAAAAGAGTATATGTCATTAAATATGTTTATCTTGCCTTTTGGGGCAACTGTTGATTAAAAAAAAAAAAGGCGCAAAGCACTGAATTTAGAAGATAGGGAATATAGGGAATAAAGCCCCAGCTTTAGTTACAGAGTGATCTTGAAAAATTCATGTAACATCTCTGGATATCAGTTCCTTCTACTATGAAATGAACTCTTGATGCAAAACTGGTATGCTATAATTTGGCTCTTTTCATCATTCTACTGAAATCTTACGGTTTTTTGTTATTGTTTCCACACTCTTTCCTCTGTTTCTCTCAGGCATGGCCTCTGCACCACATCATTTTCAAATACATTATACAAATTGTATTTTTGTCTGGTTACTATGGTGATCAGTGCAACTCAAATCCTCAGATAGAAGTGCTGAATTTTGGTCTCATCAAAAATAATACTTATTGTTCCTGTTGTATCTTGTAGGGAGTGGAGAAACCTATGAACTGGCGGCTGCTGGTACTTGAGCATCTGAACATATGCTGAAACCCCCTGCAGTAAGAGGAGAGGCAGAGAAGAAAGAGTACAGGTTAGTAGTACCCTTAATAATTGAAAAATAAGGTTGTACAAAGGATCAGTGATTTTCTGTAACTCTGGGGGAATCTACCTCTTTACTTAATTTTAGCAATGGACCAATTAACTAGATGGTGAGTTTGCACTACTGGAAGACAAAAGGTCGTTTGAAAGCTGCAATTAAATTTCAGACTAGTCCATTTTTCATAGGCATAATACTTTAAGTGGCAAATGATAGGCACACATGAATTTTCCTCTATCAGTATCTCTGACTCCAACCTGAAATGCTTTCCCCTAATTTTTCACAATGTAAATGGAACCGCTATACTTCCTAAAAAAGAGAGGTGTTAGTCTTCTGAGGTTACAAAGTGGCTGCCCTCAGGCTGGATATAGGCCATATATGGGTTTTTTAATTAGGGTGACCAAGAGTTCCAGTTTTCCCTGGATGCAGGACTTTCAGTTTTAAAACTGGGACTGTCCCAGGCAAATCAGGATGAGTTGGTCACTCTATTTGTTTTTCTTTGAACTACACAGTATTTTAAAAAATATATCTTGAATCAATATCCCACATATAAAAACTGAGAAATTCTACATAGTTAGAATTTGAATTTCTCTTGTAAAACCATACCTGGCAACATTGGGTCTTCAAAGCCTCGTATCAAGGAGTATTTGAATAGCAGCTGTTCTTTTCGTAGGTGAGGCTTAAGCTCTCCAGTTTGTCACTATCCCCACCTCTCCCTATTATCTCCCACCAATGTGGCCAGGACATTATCTTTTCTCTGCTGTTATTTTTCTTATCCTTGCCTAACTTTACCTATTTATATTACCTGCCTTGCCCCTAGGTGTTTTTAAGATCACAACCCATGTTTTTCAAAGTCTTTTTTCTTTTTTCTTTTTTTTTTTTTTTTTTGCCATAAAGGCCCATCCTCCAGATGCATTCAAAGAACACATTCTTATCTTTAAAGCCAATTCAACCATGCTTTGACGTACATACTCTAAAATTTGAATCAATTATTTCCTTTTCTACCTTTCCTCTCTGCACATCAGTAGAACATTCATCGCATGATTGTTCATTTATTTATAAGTGTTTCTATTCCTTAGGAGACCATGACACAGAGAAAGAGACAGAGACAGAAAGACAAAGAGAGACAGATAGAGCGAGAAATAAACATTTACTGTATCATCAGTTTAAGTATAAAATTTGCAAACTGTGAGTTGAAGTAGGGAGGTTATGTGGAGTAAGCATTGAAGAATGAAAAGAACTCATTTAGAAAGGTTCTGCTGATGAGAATTTAAATTTGTAACAACACTTGGGAAAGCAGAGTAAGGAAGAAAAGTCTATGCTCCTAATGACCCATCAATTTCACTTCTCAACATCTACCTTAGAGAAACGCAACTGCGACTCAAAAGGCATGCCCGGTGATGTTCCTTTTAGCATTTATTCAAATTGTGAAGATTTGGAATAGTTAAATAAATTGTGGTGTTTCTGTTATGAAATATTACACAGAATTCAAAGAATAAGATAGATATTTACCTTCTTTTTAAAACCTTCAAAACTCAGCAATTTAAAAAAGCAGAACAAAATATGCAGCACCAAAATATTACATATACACAAATAAACCTGAAACCATATGTGTAAGTACGTTAGGACATGTATTCAAAAAGAGTCTGGAAGGAAACACACCAAGCTGGTAACAATGAGTATGTCTGGGACGGGAAAAAGGTTTTAATGTCATGAGTGGGCTTAGGCTATTTATCTTTTTTTTAAGAGGGAGAATTCAAAATGTAGAAAATATAGAAAAAAAGGAAATAGCAAGCATTCATATTACTATCACTGATAATCACCCACTGTTAACTGTTGCTTTTTACTTCCACTTTATCATTCGTAAAAATAATGCATGTTTATTATAAAGATCTCAAACAGTGTGGAACACCACAAATAAGTGAAAATAGCATCCCATAGCACACAACTCAGAAAATAAGTATATTTTATATTAGGTGGACATCATTCCAAAAAGTTTTCTTACGAGTATAGAGACACCTAGATATATATACAGAATTATTTTCTAAGTATGTCCCCATAATGTAAATTGATGCTCTCTTTAATAAAAAGTGCTAATATCAATTTAATTTAAATTAACAGGGGAGAGTAAACTAAAACAGCTCTTGAATTTATAGCATGTGATGCATTACCACAGAGATATCATTTCCTAAATTGTAGCTTAAAGTCTAAGGAATAAAAGATTAAGAAAAAAATGAGGATAAAAACATAATGTGTTTCTTTAACTTTGTGTCTGTTTAATGTAATATCCATTCACTCCTACTGTGAGAGATGAGGATAATAGACTACTCATCTTCCCTTTTTACCTTCCGATGTTTTAAGTTGCACTATTACTTTACACTGTCAATTTTGTCTGTTCTGTAAGTATAATTTTATATAGTTTTACATATAAATTTATTAACTACCCACCATCAGTCTTTTTGCACAGTTTATCCATTCCTGAGAGATTTTTAAAACATCTTAAATGATAAGATTTGATCATTAGAAATTTTTTAATTCAAGAAGGATTTATGGGTGTTTTATTCCCTGAGATATTTCATGTTTCAGAATACCTGCCTATTGACTTTGTATTTGAATGTCCTTGGATTATACTTTCTTATCTTCAGAACATTGTTGCTGTAGAGAAATCTGAAGCCCACCTGAATATTTTTTTTTTTTAACCTTTAAGTGTTGTTGGTTTTTTTCTTCTTTTGATGCCTGAAGTGTCTTTCTTTATTCTTGATGCTCAATAGCTTACTGGTAGCTTGAATGTTTTGTATCAAATTTTCATGGACTGTTTCACAGTCTTTCAATATTTGGATACACCATATGCAATATTTGGATACAGTTTTTATTCAGCAGTGATATGTTTTATTAAATAGTAAAATGAATTTTCTGTTTTATATTTACTCAAATACTCCAGTTATTCTTGCACTGGAATGTGTTTATCAATTTATCAGTGATCAGTTCTTGTTTTAATGAGTTAAAATCATTTTTATGTAGTAACATAAAATGAAAAATATATTAATAATTTTCCTTTGTTCCTTGAAATACATTTTTCTGTTTAGATCTGCATGTCTTTTTCTTCTTTCTTTTTCTTTCAGTTAGGTTGCTTGATATAGGGAATCTTTGGAAATTATATCAGTTCCGCATTTCACTGTATCACCCTGAAGTCTCACCATTTGTCAGAAGCAGCCTATTTGTTCCCTTTTTCACCAGTTAGCAATTCTCTTAAGTCAAAAAAAGGTGAAACTTATATTTAATTGTGCTTCTTTCCCAATTGGGTGTACTAGTAAGAATTCTTAGAATTTTGTTGACACACTAAGAATGTTTGTGATGGTGGGGATCCAAGTAAGAATCAAAGTCTTGCTGTAGCGCTCTGCTTTTTTTTTTTTTTTTTTCACATCTTTATTGGAGTGTAATTGGTTTACAATGGTGTGTTAGTTTCTGCTTTATAACAAAGTGAATCAGTTATACATATACATATGTTCCCATATCTCTTCCCTCTTGCATCTCCCTCCCTCCCACCCTCCCTATCCCACCCCTGCAGGCGGTCACAAAGCACCGAGCTGATCTCCCTGTGCTATGTGTCTGCTTCCCACTAGCTATCTACCTTACGTTTCGTAATGTATGAAGACTGTCAATTTCAGTTCTAAAACCTAGATTCATGAGACTCATTTGGGAATTTATTTTTTTAATGCAAATACCTACGTCTGAGCTCTCAGAAATTGGATCTGGGGTGAGATGTGAGCACCCTCATTTTTTTAATTACTTAAGAAATTCTAATAAGCAGACAAGTTTTAGAACTACTGCATCATTCTCTGCTTCTCTCTTTGTTTGACTGCTATTAGTAATTATTTTTTAGGGAGTGGAGTTCATTTTTTCTCAGTTAATTAAGGGTAAGAATCTGAGAGACAGTATCAGTTCACTCTCTCAACATTGAAACAGACTGCATTTTGCAGAATAGGCTATCTCTGTATCAGTCGATCCCCAATCTCGGAGTCCTATGACCAATAGTTTTTTTTGGTTTTTTTTTAACATCCTACATGAAACATCCAACACAGATGTTCCTGACTGTGTAACTCTCCTGAGCAGTCAGAGACCACAGCTAGCCAGGTTATGGTTCTCCCATGTTCACCACACGGTTTGGAAATTATGCTGTCATCATCCAGCTGGCAGATGGGGGAACAAAAAGGTGACAGAGAAAGCAAACCACTCCTCACTGCCACTGCCTGGAAGAGATCTTATGTGAAGTGAATAAGATGCACAGCAGTGGCCCATGAAGACAACCAGCCAGTCCCGACCACATAGGCTCACTAATATTTGTGTGGTTTTCCGTAGCAAATATTCATGTATTATTTGCTACAACTATATTCAGTTTCCAAAATAAGGAGGAAATTAAATAATTTTGACAAAGAGATCTGGCAATGAAGAGATCAGGCTGCTTAGAGAAGAGAGAGTTTTCTGAATGGTGGATTCTTTCCAAAAGAATGGTGAATTGGGGAGAATAAACAAACCCCCACAAAAGAGAATGCAGACTTCCAGGCAGGGGAGCTTAGACTGGGAAGGACTGGCAGCAACAGCCGCAGAGTTTCCTGGCTAGGGGGCGGAGGCACTACGCATGGAACCAACGCGAGTCAGCGTGCAGGGGGTTAGACAAGATCCTTGCCAAATTCCCCAAAGATACCCGAAACTCGTATATGGTTAGATGCCATAGCTCTTCTTGTTCCAGTTTGTTCATGACTTCCCATCAGAACAGATAAGTTGAAACTGTTTTCTGTGCTCCCAAATCATTTCTTTGACCTTCAGGTACAAAATTAGGGAGACAAGAATGTTTACAGGAAAATAAAAAAGCATCAAGAAAGCAAACCCCATATCCTGACAACAGCCTCCATTTTTTTTTTTTTTTTTTTTTTTTTTTGGTGGAAAAAGTGATAATAAAACTGGATAAATAGGGTCTACAGAATCTGGGAGGGAAGAATGGCTTTGCTTCCTGCAGATGTTTAGAATAAAACTGTCTGCTAAAGCAGAGCACCACTGACTTCTCTCCCCCACAAATTCCCGGAGCCCCCATCTAATAGGAAACTGGTGAGTTTGCAGTCTGCAACTGAATAACCTCACAATCCCTGTTCTCATTCCTCCCTTCCCTATACTAATCTTTCAGAAACACTAGGTGGGATGGTTCCCTGAAATGTAGTACTGTGTCTGTAGGCTGGGCTCCAGCTCTGAGCACAAATTCCAGCACAGTTCTTGGTACATAGTAGGGGTTAGTGATATGAATAAATGCATGTTCACCTACTTTGCCTTCCGGTAAATATTCTAAAAAGACTGTATAATAGAAATGCCTTGGAGTCCAGAGAACTGAGTCCTAATTTCTATTATGCCTGTAACTTATAATGTGACCTGGAATCACTCTTGAGAGTTTTGCAACGTGAAGAAACAGCTGGTCTCCAAGTTTCCTAAAAACCTAACATTTTGTTGTTGTTTGTTTGCCAGTCTTCTAATTAGTCAGTGTCGGGGTTTATAGATGAAAAAAAGAAGAAAATTAGAAAAAAAAAGTCAAATTTTACTAATGGAACTGATAAAAATAAAATGGTTTTAACCAGTGCCTTTATATTACATGAACTTCCAGTAGTCATGTAATGAAAAAACAAAAAAGGTCCCATCCCACCTTCTCTATGAAATTGAGCATACAGAGCACACATTCCCATTAACTGGGATGCCAAGTGTGAAATTAATTCATGTTGCCCACATAAGTCAAGGAAAAGAGAAAGAAAAGCTAATGCCTCAATATTTGTTAGCTTGTAAACACCAGAAGACACTATTATAATTTCATGGAGTGGCCACATTAATTCATCCATACATTGTCCTCCAAAATTATTATTCCTGCCAAAAGGTTCATCAAGATAGGAATACTGGGGCTTCCCTGGTGGCTCAGTGGTTAAGAATCCTCCTGCCAATGCAGGGGACACGGGTTCGAGCCCTGGTCTGGGAAGATCCCACATGCCGCAGAGCAACTAAGCCCGTGAGCCATAACTACTGAGCCTGCGCTCCAGAGCCCATGAGCCACAACTCCTGAAGCCCGGGCGCCTAGAGCGTGTGCTCTGCAACAAGAGAAGCCACCGCAATGAGAAGCCCGCACACCACAACGAAGAGTAGCCCCCGCTCACTGCAACTAGAGAAAGCCCATGCGCATCAGTGAAGACCCAACACAGCCAAAAATAAATAAATAAAATAAATAAATTTTTTTTAAAAGATAGGAATACTAATATTTTTCAGGAAATATGTGATAGTGTTAATCTGGAAAATAAAGTGCCAATTGGCCTTAATTGCATGTATAATCTCAAAATGATCAGTGCATATAAATTTCTAAAACAAAATGTCTGAGCAACACCTGATAGTCAAAAATATTTAGTGAAATGATTCACCACTTGAGATTACAAAATCTTCTCTGAAAAGGACAGCTCAATATGTTTCAATGAGGTAAATTGACCTTCCTACATTCATGGTAGTTTTCATTTCCTATTTGAGTAATGTTTAATGTCTACAATACTGACTTTAGCTTATTTCCATTATCACTATTATAAACAACCTTGAAATATTCATGTTTTGTACTCAGTTGCAGTTAAGTATCACAAACTGGCAATGGAATACTAGGGGGTGATGTGCTATCTCCTGGGTACCCTGCCCCCAAAAGTAGCCAATATATTAACAATATTATGATGAATACCTTGAGAATTATTAATAATCAGATTAGCTACTTGTTTGATTGTTATGACAGATGTATTTAGTATCCATGTACAGAAGTAACTAAATGTGGGTTGCTGCTTGGAAAAATACAAAAATCATAGCAGCTGAAGTTGTTATTCTTAATATCATGTGATCCTTTCGGTTTACTTTTTATCCTAGAGTCAGATGCCAGTGAAATTAGGAAGGAGATAAGGTTATCGGCATTTCCCAAATTCTCCTTTCAAAGCTACTCCATGTGCTATCACATTCAGACATGTCACAGCCAAATCTTACCTTCATGTTGTGTTTTGGACAGCCAAAGAGGATCCACATACAGTCCAGGCCTCTCCAGTTGGTATCCACGTACAGGACATCACACATTCCTCCACATCTACTCTTTCTGCCTTTAGTTCTGTGTACACTCATTGCTGTCTTCTCTTAGATGGAGGTCAATGGAAAAGAGCTGGTGGATTTCATGGAGAGTGTTAGTTATCCTGCTCTTTCATTTCCAATGATGAGAAAAAAGGTAGTGAAAATGTCTTTCACTTCCTCCATGACTCCACACTTCACTCTATTTTTCTACAAGAGAGTGACTTATCTGCCTGGGAAAATTCAGTCACCTGACCTTTAATTCCCTGCCTGAAGGGAACAACAAGCTTCTGTACAGCACCGAGGAAAACCGTCCTTTCCTGACTCTACACAGACTTTTGTCTTCTAAACTCCACATTGACACTACTTGGACCACAGACTCCTGGGGCTCCCATTAAAATAGCTTCCTCACCGTCTCTCTTAACCAGTCTCTCCTCGGGGACCAAAACTGACTGACTGGACAAGGGTATGCATCCTCCTCTTTTTCTCCATCCCTCCTGTATCAGCTAACAATCAAGTATCTTCCTGCCCAAATCAAAACTTAATGAAACAAAATCTATGCATTTCCGTTTATGCAGTTGGGTACCCTCAAGAGTCATTTCTCCACAGTTTGTTTTTTTTCAAACAGCACAACTCTGGATCCCATTCCAGGTCACTCAAGAGTCCCTGCTAAATGAGAACTAAGGGAGATAAAGCTGATGGAGTTTGCTGGCCCTGTCCAAAGTCCTCCCTGCTGTGATTTTAGCAAATAAACTTTTGCTTTTTAGGAAGTCATCACCTTGGCAGAGGGTAGCCCTGTATTTCTCTGTGACTTAAGCAATGCCATTACTGCCTAGAGAATGGAGAGAGAGGGGATTTACTGCTCAGAAGATTTCTTAATAAGTCATTGGCCTCAGCAGAGGTGCTTTTCCTTAATTTATAGAGGAAGTGATCAATCACAAGGAAATACATCCTGCTCATTAAAGTGAGCCATTGGCCTCCTGCCAGCTCATCCCACTGAACTACAGGGTCTGGGACAAGGGTGTGAGGGACAGTCTTTCTCTGCCAGTGGTTTTCAGGGCACAGTTAGGAGTTTTGTCATTGCATCAGAGGCCCCAAAGCGTGTAACGAAACTGAGACTTGGAAAACAGTTGTGTGGGATGATATATGAGGGGAGAAGAGGTTACTGAAAGAAAGAAGCTTCTAGCTCTTCCTGAAAACGTAAATGACCTTTATGACAGGGATCATCTGTAAGACTTGGAAACCTGAGGCTGATGGTCAAACTGAGAGATGTACAACGATGTACAATGAGCATTGAGTTATCAAACACCTGAGCCTTTCATTTTCAGAATAAGGGGAAAAGGGCAGGAGGAAGGTTGGAGGAAACAGGAAAGCAAGAGGAAGGACAGGAGGAACGAAAGAAAAAAGAAATTGAACACTTCAAATCAGGGAACCCAAAGAGACAGAGGAAGTTGAAATCGAGTCATAATGTGTCTATATTGCTCAGCAGTCTGGCGAACTTGGCTCAAATCTAATGTCATTCTTTTTTTTTTAATATTTATTTATTTTTTTGGCTGCGTTGGGTCTTAGTTGTGGCACAGGGGCTCCTCTCTAGCTGTGGCCGCATGGGTTTTCTCTCTCTAGTTGTGGTGCGCGGGCTCCAGGGCACATGAACTCTAGTTTGCCGCACGCGCGATCTCTCGTTGAGATGCACAAGCTCAGTTGTTGTGGCACGTGGACTTAGTTGCCCCGTAGCTTGTGGGATCTTAGTTTCCCGACCAGGGATCGAACCCATGTCCGCTGCATTGGAAGGCGGATTCTTTACCACTGGACCACCAGGGAAGTCCCTCTAATGTCATTCTTATTTTCAAATGTGCAGTATCGTTAAGAGATAGCCGTTCCTCTCTCTGTCATTTGTAGAAATGAAAAAATTCCCAGACATCAGGGCAGCTCAGCAGACATTCCATATCACCCTGGCCTGAGCTCCATCTGGTTCTTTGGACCACACAGAGGCAGCTTTTGGGTCGCTGCTTCCTGACCCACAGGTCCTATCAGTGAGCTCCTTGCCCTCTGGAGAGAAGGAAGGCTTTGGCCAGTAGGAGCAAATGAGAGTGATTTTGCTCTACTGCTTTTTACCAAGGCATTGGTATAAGGGCCTCTGTAGCTCAAATTATGAAATAACCCACCCTCCCCATGTAGTTTTGTTTCTTTCACTCAAGGCTCACATAGGTGAATCCATCTATCTCTCTCCCAATGCAATCTGCACTCAGTGACATCATTTACACTGAGATGTCAGTGGATTATCCCTTCATCTGTGTTTAAACCCTAAGTCTAAAAGCATTAATTGCTAAAAGTGGAATTTAATTTCAATCTAGCCTTTTGAGGAGTCTGTAGTCATCTGGAATCCAGGGAAATCACCCTTGGTGTGGTCTCTAAGATCCTAATTGATCCTGCCTCTTCCCAGGTCTCTGACCTATATTCTACTACTATGATGTTTCTTTCTCCTCTCTAACCATCATTCCATCGGCACAGGGTCTTTTTACATGTTCTTCTTTCATCTGGAACTCTCTTCTGCTGCTCTTCACATAGTAAAATCCAGCGTAGCCTTTACATCTCAGCTCAAATGTCACTCCTTCATGGAAGACTTCCTTGCCTCCCCAGACTGGGTCACGCCTCCCTACTATTGGTGCTCAAATCACCGTGCACCACTCCCCTATAGCATTTCTCATTTGTTTCTTATTGGTATCGTTCCATCAATGGACATCTTTTCCCCTGCACTGTAAATAAAAAGTCTGGAAGTTTGTATGCATTTTTTAGTATTGTTTTCTCAGTACTAAATGAAAATCTAAGGGGATGATATTCAAGACAGAAAGGAAAGCTATTCTAAAGGCCCTAAGGTATGAACAAGGTTGGCATGTCCCCAGCTAACAGAAGATGGAAAAATAGAAGAAGATGAGATCAAGGAGGAAGACAGGGACAGATCATGTAGAAACTTCGAGATCTAGTTCCAGTTTTTCTGCTAAACAGATGAGAAAACATTGGAGAGGAATATATATATATATTTGTTTTGTTTTACTTTTAATTTGCAAAAATATTGTCGATTTCCTGTATACCTTTAAAGCAGCTTTCCATAATGAAAACAGCTTTACAAGTACATTATTAAAATCAAGAAATCAACATTGATATAGTACCACTAACTAAACTACTGACTGGATTTCATCCGTTTTTACATGCATTGTGTGTGCATGTCTGTCTGTCTGTGTAGTACTATGAAATCACATCACATGTATAGATTTATATAACTAGCACCACAGTTAGGATATAGAACAATTCCATCACCACAAAGAAACTCCCTCATGTTACCCTTTTCTAGTCCCAATGACTGATCTTATATCTGTCACTGTAATTTTGTCATGTCTGGAGTGTTATATAAATGGAGTCATATACCATGTCACTTTGTTTATAGTCATCTTGCAGAGGTGAAACAGGCACCCAATGCAAAATTTGGTTTGAATGTCAAACTTTGATTTGGATGCTACACATTCACCAAGAGGGTATGGAAGTGTTTATTACTCACATAATGAGGCTTTCTGGTGAGAGCAGAATATTCTCCCAATCAGGTACCAAAATGTCTACAGAAAAAAGAGGAGGGGCAACTATCTTTGTCTTTTGTTGTGATCAGGGAGTGGCACTGTGGTGAGGGTTTTACATGCCCAGCTGTGTTCTGTCTGGATGCAGAATTGTATCGATATGATAGTCCCAAAAAACACAGATATCTGGACATCTACTCTGTGCCAAGGACTGTCTTTGATGTTGGAGACTAGAGATGATGGAGATGCTAAACTTGTTCTTAGTGAGCAGACAGATTTTTATGCTCAACTTTGGGCATTATAAGCAGCTTAAATGAAATAACTAACTAGACATATGTTATAAAATAGTTTTCTCTGTGCTGTGAGGATATTTGACTGAGTCCCAATCAACTCCGCATCCCCCAAAGTGCCTGTAACTTAATCTGTTTTTTGTTAAAATAAACATTTTGTTGGGAAGACAAAGCAAAAATACTTGAAAAACTTGAATAATATTATGAAGATACAATAAAAATGCAGTCCTTAATTCAGAACTGATAACAAATACTCATTTACCTGAATTCCATTTTTGAAGGCAATATAAAAAAGAGAATTCCTATTTCCCTTTTTTTCTTTTTACAGACCTTGCAACTTTATGGGAAGGCACCAAAAACAAGTACTGAAAACATTCTAGAACGTTTAGAAAGAACATACGAATACACAGGAAGACAAAGTGCATGTGGTGGGAAGGTTAGGGGATGCAGAATGCTCTTTCTTCAGTATTTTGCAGTAGTTTAACTTATTCTTTGGGAAGCAAGCAACCCGGATTATGGCTTGTAAGGGGAAACGGTGTGGTTGAGGTTAGGCTACAGACAGTAAGATCCAAAAAGCAACAGGCGTTTGCTTTGAATGCATTTACGTTATAAAACAGCCGTGATTTTTGGCCTACTGGAACGTTTTGAAAAGATTCTGCTCCTGCCATTAATAATCATAACATCTCACTGGCCATCAGAAAGCCATTCCTCTCTTGCTTCAACCCTTCAGTTAAAATGGATAGTTTTTGCCTTCAGATTTCTATCTTGGAGTACTTAGTGGTTTTAAACATTTCGTTAGCTATCCTCTATAAAATATATTTTTCTTTTAAATCTAAAAAGAAAAAAGTTTTCTATTTTAGTTCATGACAACTGCTAGGAGGGACAATTGGAGTCATTTGGATAGTTTGTTCTGCTCTACTGTCCACTTTAAAATATCACTAGTGTCCCTAGATAGTATTCCTAGATAGTAAATTATCAGTTTTCTTTTCTATGGATTTTAGCATTTCTCAATCAAGTAATTTTATTACTAATTCCAACCACACGTTTAGGGTCTAATGGCCCTATTTTTTTCCTGCTAGTTCCCAAATAATCCCCTTAGCTCAGAATTCTATCTTCTGTGCCTCTAACCATCTCTCATATCCATCTCTCTCATAATGAGCAAAGCTATAGTCCAACCTGTGAGACTCTGGGACGCAGACGATAGTCATCTAGCTTTCTTTTTCCGTGAAACTGCCCACCTTACCTTGGGGAAAGTTTGGGCGGCCTGGCAGTAGTGAAAGGAAAGCAGGGGTACATCCTCGCTGCATTTTCAGATTTCTGTCAGTCATTAGTGGACGGAATATATATAAATAGGAGGAGGGAAGGGTTGAATTCAGGTTTTAGGGAGCCTGAGCCAACAAACTTTCATAAACTCTTTTAAGAAAAAAAATCCAAAATTGCCAATCACAATTAGATACAAAAGTAATTATTTATTAGAATGAGAACATAGAGAGCTTTGTCTTATTGCCGGTTTCGCGAGGTCTTCAGTTCTGGGTGTTTTACAGACATAAAATGTATGGGGATGGGGAATGTAATGTAGTGGATTGGGAGAAATGTTATTCACCAAAAATTTTCTTATGGGTGTGACGTCTGGCTCAAGTACATACATATAGTCGCTTGACTGTTTTTTAATCAAGGAAGAACATGTGTGGCTCCTGACAGAGATCGTAGATGAGAATGAATAGAAAAACAAGAAATGAAGGGGCACACTAGAATATTCTAGTGTTCCCCTGGTGGTGCAGTGGTCAAAAATACCTTCAGGAGAATATTTCTAATAGGTGGGTTTTAGATTGTCTTGCTGGAAATGTACAATATGAAATACCCTCACTGCTCTCGGCCCATCCTTATAACCCCCACGAGGTCTTCAGTATAGGCTTTTTTGTTCACCCATATACTAGAGGCAGTACCTTGTTTGGCATCCAGAAAGTTAACATCAATAGACACAGACCTAACATAGCTACATCTGATGCTTTACAACCAGAGTAAATGTGAGGGTCCTGGTGGAAATGAAGCAGTCAAAGGGAAGAAATCTTTTTTTTTTTATGTTTGCTAAACGCAAAGGCATTTTTGTTTCACCTCTCATTATTCCCCACTTTACAGCTGAAGAAACAAAATGAAAACCTAAGATAGTGTGTGTGCTTCTTATGGGTTAGATTATGTTTATCCAAGAGTACAAGTTCTTTGACTCCAAGTCTAGCTTTCTACATGAGGACCAAACCACTCTACTTTGACTGACTTAGATAATCCTTTTTCTTTCCTCTTGGAGATAAAAGGGGTATCCATAACCTGCACTAAGATCTGAGCATTGACATCTGCTAGGTATCATAGAGAGAGCCAGCAAAAGCTCCTATTGACCTAAAATAAATAGACTGCCAGTTATTTCTACAGCAAAAAAAAAAAAAAAAAAAAGTTTATTCAGGATCAGCAGATAATTGCAATTTGGGGTCTGCAACCACAGCGAGCCACTTGCAAGTCCCTGCACAGCAAGGGAAGGAGAACTCTTTTATAGAGAGGAAAAGGAAGTTGGGATGGCTATACTAAACAAAGAATATGTGTCTTTGCATTGGCTGAGCTGCCCGGAAAGAAGAGGAATACTTCTTTTTCCTGGTGGCTCTGCTAATCACTGGGTGTGAGAGCTCCCCCTCCTGGTTTTCCGACTCTACGTAATTGAAGTTTCTGTTTAATTTTTTACTTCCCAGATCATTGTGCTTCAAAGTTTGCATGTCACATCAGTGGAGCCTTGGTACGAAGACACAGAAGCATCCTGTTTGCCTATTATTTATACTCAAATTTTTGTGTTCTCCAAGGCAGGCTTTTATCAAGTGGGGAATTGACTTGGAAGCATTACTCATTGATGAGACCCTTCTCAATAATGCTTTGTTTTGCATTTTGTTGGCCAGAACTCATTATTATTTAAAGATCTCTGTAGATATTCTGATGATTTTTATGAACACAATAAAATGCTGAGATTTTGTCTCCTCTGTCTTAGAGCCATCTCCATCTTAGAAGCTTGTGGGTAGCTCGCCCCAGCTGTTCTCTTTCTCAGTCTTCTAATATATTTAGACATAAGAGAAAGACACTTCAGGAAAGATGTGGGTTCTGACTGGATATTGTGGCCCAGGACAAGAGCTTCAGCTGCGCCTGTCAGTTTCCCGGGTCAGAAAAACTCAAGTCAAACTTGGAGATGGAAGCAGGGCTGGGAAAAATTGGTGGGCAAATACTCAATAGATCTCACATGAAATGCTTTGGCCAATTGCAATTTTGAGATGCCAGGTTTTTTTTTAATCTGTATATAAAGAATTTAAAGTCTACAGTTACTCTAAATGTGTACTGTTGAGTTCCAGGGTACATGAAATGCCAAAAAGCCACATTCACAATTCACTTCTGACATGTCTCACTCTGTCTTTAGAATCTAGACTTAAGGAAACTTTGAGTTTAACAGGCTTCCATGAGGTCATGCCCTTAATACTTCTGAGAATCCATTTGCCCTGCTGAAAAAATAGAGTTGTATCACCGTAATCCTTTCAGAGGTTCTTAACGAAGAATGTGACAACTACATTCTACATTTCTTTGTACTTAGGCGTGTCTTAATGGCAGTGTCCAGAATTTGGGCTTTGCCCTAAAGTTTTATTTGAATGGACAACATTTGAAATGATTGAAAAAGTTTACTGTTTTCCTGCAAATCTTGGAATGTGTGGGCTGTATATATTCCCTCTCAATTATATTTGCAAATCTTTTTTCTTAACTCATCAAATTCACCTAGTAGCCACCAGCTCACAGTTTCAGACTCAAAAACCATTTACGACTCAAAACCATTTAGCTGAAGGTTCAAGTTTATTAATAACATCCTGTCTTCCAAGTTACCACAGGTGATAGCTATGCCAAATACGTTGCCACTACATAACATGGGTTGCCGCTTTTCCGGCATCCTCTGGTTTCTCACTGCTCATTACCAGTCCCAAAGACAATATTTTAAACTTCTGTTATGGTAATGTACCACTTTCAATACCAATTTCTGTATCAGTCAGCTAATGCACAATAATATGGCACAATAAATCTTCCCAAGTATCAACAGCTTACAACACCCAGTACTTGTTCTTATTTTATGAGTCTGTGCATTGCCTACAGTTTGACTTATCTAGACCGGCTTAGCTCTAGGCTGTAGGTTCGGTTTATGTCTGCTCCATATATGTTTATTCTGAGGTCCAAACTGAAGGAACCTGACAGAACCAAACTGAAGCTATTCAGAGCATGCTCTTCTAATAGATCACTGAAGCATAGAAGGACAAGCTTCTGAGCACAAAGCTTCTGCCTCTATCACATCAATTGAAATCCCATCGGCCAAAGCATATTACATGCCAAAGCCCAAGGAATAGCCTCTGCTCACCATGAAGCCATCACAAGGGTGTGAACGTTATTATTCTTCTCTAGAGAAATAACAAATTAGGAACAACGATCTAATCTACCATAGAATCCAACACATGCTAGGCCAATCAGATAACTTTTATTGACATTGAACAGTTACTTTTGATCTAAAGAACCAAAGGACAGTCCTTTCTACCATGTAATTGAATTTGGGGGTAGGGGAAAGCTAGTCTAAGGAGAAAGAGCAGAAGGAAGCAGAATGACCACTGCATAAAGCAAAATGTGAACGGCACAGAGGACTCCCGTGATTCCTGACACCTTTTCCTTTCCTGCTTTTAGTTCCTTTCTGAGGCTCAGAAGTTTTCTTCTGCTTCTTTAAGACCCTTTCCTTAACCTTAAAATATATTTCAATTTTATTCTTAAACTACATATGTGCATTTGGTCTTCGTCCCCATTTCTGGCAGAGTTCCTAAAACATTTGGAATTTCCTAAGTGAGGAGAGCAAGAAAGGTATCTTATGCTGTTAATTAGGTGACTTTTGGAAAGTCCTAGGCAACCACAGAGGGCTGATAGAGGGCTGATTGCCAGAGAAGTTAACCATTTGATTAAGAGTTGGAACTTTCAGTCCCACCCCCAACCTCCAAGGAGGGAAGAAGGGCTGGAGATTGAGTTCAGTCGCCAATGGCCAATGATTTATCAAGCATGCCTTGTAATGAAGCCTCCATAAAAACCCAGAAGGCCAGGGTTTTGCAAGCTTCAAGTGGGTGAACAGCATGGAGGTTCAGAGAGAGCAGCGTGCAAGGAGAGGGCATGGAAGCTCTGAAGCCTTTCCCACGGACCTTGCCCTGTGCCTCTCTTTCATAGGGCTGTTCCTGAGCTATTTCCTTTTATCATAAACTGGTTATCTAGTAAGTGAAATGTTTCTCTGAGTTCTTGAGTCACTCTAACAAATTAAACAAACCCAAGGAGGGGGTCACTGAAATCTCCAGTCTGTAGCTCGTCGGTCAGAAGCACTGGTGGTGACCTGGGTTTGCAACTGGCCTCTGAAGTGTGGGTGGGGGTGAGTCTTGTAGGACTGAGCCCTTAACTTGTGAGATCTGATGCAGGTAGCAGTGTCAAAATTCAGTTGAATTATAGGACATGCAGCTGGTGTCAGAGACCTGCTTGGTGGTGTGGGAAAACTCCCCTTCTGTGTTGAAAATTGGTCCCAGAACTTTTACTATACCAAGATATTTTCCTGTATTTTGAAATTAAGCATTACCAAAGAATACGGAAGGATGCTAATGAGGGCAAAGTTCTGTATTAGGTCCCCACTGGGTTCAACATCCTAGCTCTGCCCAGTATGAAATTAGACTAGATAGATGGTCCCTCGGGTCACTTCTTGCTTAGAAGCTCTAGAGGAGGTTCTTTTGAGTGATGTGGCTATCCTGAAGAATCCATGCTTTTGTCACACTAGCAAGAGTTGCCAGTATCAGTGAAGACCACCCAAAAGTGAGAGGACAACTCAGCATACGTCCATGCCACACAAACAAGTCAAAGTGTGTGTGTACCCTTCTGGCAGAGCATAATGATTAGCTAGGCATCAACTATGTACCTTCTTTTAGGGTCCAGAATAAGCACATTAACTCCAGATTTATTGTCTTTTTTTTTTTTAATGTGAGAGAAAAAAACAAGGAATGATAAGCCAAAGAATGAACAGGAAGCAAAATGAGTTTATTTTATACATGTTATCTGCGAAGACTGAACTATGTGTACAAGCTGCTTGGGGGTAAAATTACTTTTCTTCTGGACATAGGCCTATTTATCCAATCACTTTAACCTGCTCTCCACTTCCTCAGAAAACTGGATGGCATGCTGAAGAATCGTGTCCTTAGGGAGAGTGTTGGCAGAGAGATGCTGTCTCAGGAAGGGACGAGCAGAGCAGTTCTCCATCTTGCATATACTTGACATGAATCAGACTTTTTTTCTTATTTAGTTGAAGCTGCACTGTTGACAGGAACATGTGAATTCCAGATTTCTTCACTCACTGAAGAACAAAACCTCCTACAGTCTTTCCTGAGATGGTTGGCCTGTGTAGTTCCCCAGTGTATATCCGAGTATTAAACCCAGCAACTTGGTAAAGAATATGGTTTGGTACCAGGCTTCTTCCCTCTTGGGTTGGCAGGGTTATTTACTTCAAGAAGATTTGGATTGTAATACAATATACATAATTTGTTAGTGATCCGACATTAAACAAATTGCCTAACTTCTCTAAGGCTCATCTGTAAGGTAGAGATAATCTTGCCTGCTTCATAGAGCCATTGTATTATAAGAAGACAATATGTACAAAGGGGTCAGTATAGCGTAGAATAGTCAGATTTGTTTTTATCTCCCCTGCTATTTTCTCTTATCTTATCTTGCCCTATTGCACTCACATTATATACGGATGGATACACTATGGATGATACACCTTTTTTAGGGGAAAATGAAGGCATTACCTCTTGACATTTTAGTATCTATTGATCTTCAGTCTTTTCCAGGTATTCACTGGACTAAAACAGTTCTGTCCCTCTCCAGGGCTTTCTGGCTTCTGTGCTATGTCTTCATAGAATATTAGAACCAGAAAAAACCTTAGAGTTATTCATTTTCCAGATGAAGAAACAGACAACTGGGAAGATGAGGTGGCTTGCTCAAAGTCATTCAGCTAGTAGCAGCAAGGCCGAGGTTACACTCTATTCTACCCCATGTTTCATGTTGCCATCCAAACTAGTGTCTGAAAATGAAGAACTGACAAGTTCCTCTGGTTAGTTTCCTGATAATTTCTTAGTGAAAACCACAACAAAGATAATAACAAAATGGAAAATGGTCTATTTTTCCAGCTTCTTCTTATCTCCAGATGATGTGCTTATATATTAAATCTAAAGTTTCATAATCAGGAGACAGAAACACAAATGACTGTGGGCAGATTTTAGAAATCAATATGAACTAAACAAGTTAACAGAGCCCAAATATCTCTAAAATCCAGTAATCTTTGAAGGGTCCACCACAGGATCCAATAAGAGAGTAGAAGGGCCCTCCCAGACCCCCTGCAAAGCTTAGGACCCAGGAATACTCAGCAGGACGCCAACAGTATGATCCAGAAACAAGCTTAATTAAAGCACACAGCAGTGTACAATGGTAAACCCCTTGCATTGCTGAGACCTGGCATTTGTTCAAAACAGATAGAATAAAAGAGAAAAACTTCAGTGCTTTAGTTAGCTCCAAGAGAGATATGTTGTGTTTGCTTTAATGTCGCATGAGAGGGTGTATGCATGAAGTAGCCAGGCCTGAAAATTTACAGCTGTACAGTTGGGAGTTCAGATTTAAGGCCAGAACATGTAGTGAGTTGGAGGATGTGCCTGGTGATCGCTAGCACTGTAGGTGGGAATGATGCTTGTGACTTAGACACAGAGAATGGCTGTTTTCAAACCTGAGACATCTGTAGGCACCATGTTTTGTGTCATGCACAGAGGTAGCAAAGAGAATGGCTGGAGATGCTGCATTTGAAGGTACTTATTACCAGAAGCATCAAAACCTCAATGGTTTGTGAGAAAAATAAGCAGTGAGTGCATCAGAGTTTCAGCCCAAAGAGACCACTAGGACCGAGGAGTTGAAGCAGGGCTTCCCAGGCCCTACAAATCTGGGCTGAGCTCTGCACTCCCTTTCTGGTCATCTTTTATTGGGTCTTTGTGTCCTGACCTTGGCAGTTCACCAAGGTTGTTCTGGTATCATCCTTGCTAAACTCTTAATTCCAATTCAGAAGTTTTCTAAAAATTGTGACGGTAAGACCCTATTTCTGAGATTGCCTCATTATATTTTCAACTGTCAGTATTAGTCTATGTGGAATACTCTTTACCAACCCAGACTTAGCGCATTGATTGTTTTTATGCTTCTACTGACATAATTTTCAAGCTCCTGTGTCTTCCTAACAAAGACCATCAAACATTATTATTTATTCCTATTTTTACAAATATCCATGTTTTATTTACCCCAGCAATAATTCTGAAATAGATTTCTTTCCCCCAGATTATAGCATCACTCCTTTGTTACACTGACACCTGCAAATGCTGGATTTTAAACCTACCCGTTATTCATATCGTTGAGTGATTCAGCTTCTGAATGAGTTAGGAATTGTTCCTACCTATAATAGGAAATCTCTTCATTCTTCTAAGCCAGTCGTTATATCTACATGAATTTGAATATCACAGTTAGCCATATCACAGTTAGTGATCCACTAACTGGAAACTGCTCTGAGAGCCTCTTAATTTTTTCAAAATATAGTCAATTGTTGTTATCTTTAACTAGTAAATAGTATTATAAGCAGTTTTTTGCTGGTAAATATTTAACAATCAACTCTCCAGGGAAAACAGTGCTGATTTCTACTACTTACTAATTTCCACGGTGTAAATACTCCCACCATGTCTGACTTAAAGCTACATATTTTACATGACTGAACACAGAATTGGGAAGAGAAGCTCACAATCAGCTCTTTCGAGCCAATGTGAGCTGTGGCTTCAACAACACCAGTGGATAAGTGTTATTTAACAATGTGCTTCTTGCTGTAACAGAATAAAGATGTCATTACTTTTCAGTGGGTTTACAGTTTGAATGAGGAAAAAAGAGCATGCATACACAAACGTGCATACACTCATATATAATGTAATAAGTTGCAAAGCATAAGGGGAATTTTTTCAGAGTCCACAGTGGAAAGGTAATTATTAATATGGATATTTTAGTATATGGAGAGTAGTGTTTATAAAAAAAACAGAAATCTATTACAAGGTATTTGCACATTCTTAAAATATTGCTTTGATGTGTTAAAAAGGCAGCAATTAAATTTCCATGTTGAAAATGCTTTTTTTATTCAGTTCAACTATTTTGAACAGCCATCCACAGGTCTCTGAATTTGGATGGTTACTCTGTTTATTCTCAGGGTTGTAATGTACAAAGTCATTTATCCAACAAAAATCTGTATACTACGTACCAGGTACTGCACAAAAAACCAGTGGTAAAATAGAGAATGGAATAGGCTAGGTCCCTGTCCTTGAGGAGCTTGCTGTCAGTGGGGAAAAACGATATATCTGCATATTTACCTATTCACTTGTGTGATTATATCTGCTATGAAAGGAATGTGCAGGGTATTATGAGAGCTCATAACAGGGAAATTTGATGTAGTATGGAAGTAGGAGTGATCAGAAAACTTTTCTCTGAAGATGTGATAATTAAACAATAATACAAAAAGTGAACAGAGTTTAATTAGAGAAAGAGGAAAGTATTGGAAGGTGTAATAAAAGCCAAGGTAACTGTAGCATGCGGAAACCTCCAAGGCATTGAGGGGTGACGCATTTTAGAAAGTTGATCGTTGTGGACAGGTTGCAGGGAAGATGGCCAGAGATGAGGCTGGAGAGACAAGGAAAAGCCAGATCAGGCAGCATCTGGGGGATGGTGTTCAGGAATTTGAATTTTATGCCAAGAAGTAGGATAGTCATTGGGATGGGGATTGGAAGGGAGGTGAACAGGAGACTGTTATGATTAGAGGTCTCCTGAGGACCTAGAAAATATGGCATTAAATGTATATAACATGAAGCAGGTCTTGATTCCATTTAGAGCATTTCTGCCTTGGGGTGATATAAAGAAATACTTCTTTGAGCATCACTCCTATTTCTGGGCATCTTTTTACCAAAAAAAAACCCCAAGAATATCATCAGATGCATTTATCTTTATGGTACCCATCTGGAAACAACTCTAGACTACCCTGACAGATGGGTGGGGGGGAATCTGATGCTTTTTGTCTCTGGGGACAGTGGAGACTTTCTAAGTGCTACCTGCCAGCCTCTTGTTGTTAGTTGCAGAAATTCAGTACTTTGAGAATGCAGAGTTCCAAAATTGATGGACAGGAAGATGTTTTGGGAGTGGGGAATGGGAGGGGAGTTGTTGGTGGACAAAACAGCAGATATGTTCCAGTTTTAGAATTTGAGGAGAGTTAAGCTAGCTCCTCACCGGGATTTCCTAAACCCTCCAGCACAGATGTTCAAACTTTTGTTGTGTGGGTTAACCTGGATAGGAATGGATTTTTAAGTGGTTAAATATCAATTTTAAGTTAACAACCTGAGACTTGACCAAGTCCGTAGAAATGATCTAAATCAGTAACTTGAGGTTCATTTCACACAGAGAGTGAGAGGAATTAGATTTGCTATTGATTCGTGGCTGCTGCTGTCTCCTCAGATCCATTATGGGGGACATGTTTTATTTTTGTCTCCTCTCAACTCCTTTCTTACAATGTGTCCTGGTACTACCTGCCTCCTCTCTGCCCCCTCCCATCAAAACACAAAGCAAGCAAAAACACTTCCTCACCTCACTAGATGCCACTACTGCTTTTTCTCTTGCTTTTTTATTTTTAGTCTTATTGATTTCTTTATGGTGGTAAAATTGAGTAAAGGGAAATTTCTCCAGAATTAAGCACAAGAATATCATATCATGAACTCCCTAACAAGTCCGCTCCATTATATCGTAGAATAAGATCCCAGGAGGTAGAGTAAGAGGGCAGTCATCTGCGTTACTTAACACTCAACTGGACAAAGTCATGGAAAATGTGCTGCCAGGAATGTCAGAGCTTCAGCCAAATGGGAATGAAGAAAATGAACATAAAAGATTTAGCTTCTATCCTCAGTTCAGTTTTTCTCTAGGCTGAATTCTGGAGCTCCTGCTAAAATCGGCTATATCTGCAGACAGAAAATTCCTTGTTTCTCTGCTACCACATTCCTTACAGTATGGGAAGAGAAAAAAAAAGATTCCTCCTTCAATGATCAAGAAGGAGCACGCAGACATAGAGAATGAACTTGAGGACATGGGGAGGGGGAAGGGTAAGCTGGGAAGAAGTGAGAGAGTGGCATGGACATATATACACCACCAAATGTAAAATAGATAGCTAGTGGGAAGCAGCCGCATAGCACAGGGAGATCAGCTGGGTGCTTTGTGATCACCTAGGGGGGTGGGATAGGGAGGGTGGGAGGGAGACGCAAGAGGGAAGACATATGGGAACATATGTATATGTATAGCTGATTCACTTTGTTATAAAGCAGAAACTAACACACCATTCTAAAGCAATTATACTCCAATGAAGATGTTTAAAAAAAAAAAAAAAGAAGCAGCACAGACACTCAGGTAAAAATTTTCAGATCCAAGTTGTAATTCCATGCCTGTTCCCAGTTCTATAGCAATTCTATCGAAATTATATGGGAAAAGCTCAGTAGGTAACGCTTCTACAAATGTGCCTACTTATATTACACATCACTTCCTGCCATTTCTAAGTGTCATTTTTATCCACAAATGAGTAATGCTTTCATCCCACAAGAAAGCACCTATTTTCTGATCGCCAGGTATTACAGCAATTATTCTGAGTCTATTTATATATTTCTTTCTTTGTTTTTTAATATATCTGAAGAGTCTGGCTCCAGACCAAAGTCCTATGTGATCTTTCAGCCTGGCCGTTGGCAATTCCAGGGCTTTGCTTGGCAGGTCCTGCGGGGGACAGCTGTCCTCCCCACCCCACACTCAGTGCTCTGTCAGGGTATTGCCATCAAGGACTGGAGCAGGCTGCAGTCAAGGACTTGGGCTCAGGCGCCTGCATTCAGAGGACTCCTTGTTGGAAGTCTCTGCTGAGGCTCCTCCCAGGAGCTTTTGCCAACACCGCCTCATCGGGGGCCTTAGCTTAAGTACTCTTCCTCGCTCTGACTCAGTTTGTGTTCACTCCTAGCTCTTCCCTCCCTCTGATCCCAGGGCTCATAGAAAGGCAGGAACCTCTTCTGCAGAGCTCCTCAGCAGTAAGATGGTTCCCTCCTCTGTGCTACATGTCATCTGACCCAAAACGGGGCCTGTTCTGTGGGGTAAATGGAACCCTGTGGAGCTGGTACCTTTTACTTTTGCCTCTTACCTCTACTGTCTTAGAAGGGAAGAAAGGCTTGATTGTTGATTTCCGGTTTGACTTACTGTCTCCTCACCTGGCAGTTCCACACCAGTATAACATGATGGGACAGAAAACTTTTTGACCCCAATTATGTTAACTGCACGCATCAACGTGTTGAAGTAAATCAATGTCCCTGTTGCCTAGCACTCTAGGTCCAAGAAAAGGTGAAGTGGTTTTCTATGACAATAGCGAAAGCCAGGTAAGTACAGCCCTCATCCCTCCCAGAAATTTCAATAAAAAATCACCATGTTCTGATAAGCGAATAGTACCGTATGCATAGCTCTCATAGTTTATGGAGCTCTGTGGAAGACAGAATAATGTTCCCTCCAGAGATGTCCACATCTTAATCCTGAATTCTGTGGCTATGTTATTATACTACATGGCAAAAAGGACTCTGCAGGTGTGATTAAACTAAGGACCCTGGGATAGGAAGATTATTCTGGATTATCCAGGTGGGCCCAATGTAATCACAAGAGTTCTTAAACATGGAAGAGAGAGACAGAAGAGGAAGTCAAAACTATGCAACAAAGGCTTTGACCCACCATTCCTGACTCTGAAGGTGGAAGAAGGGGCCATGAACTAAGGAATGCCGAGGGCCTCTAGGGGCTGAAAAGGGCAAGGAAATGCATTTTTCCCTAGAACATTTAGAAAGTAATGCAGCCTTGCTAACACCTTGATTTTAGTCCATTGAGACCTGTGTTGGACATCTGCTCTACAGAATTGTAAGATAATAAATATGTGCTGTTTTTAACTCACCAAGTATACAGTAATTTTTTTTTTTTTACAGCAGCAATGGTAAACTAATACAGGCTCTTTCACAGGCATCCTTTCACTTGGATAACAAAACAGCTTCATGAAGTAGATAGTATTATTATTATCTCTATCTGAAAAATTATTTCCTATTTATAAGCTTTAGGTTGTCCATTTGGGGAAAATAATTAGCTTAATCTTGCACATCTGGTAAGAGGCAGAGCTAGAACTCAAATATAGACATATGAATCAAATCCATGCTCTTCCCAAGTTTCTTTGGGACCTCAGGCTCCAGAAATATTCAGATGAGATTTATTGCTAATACTCACTGCCTCGTACCCTAATCCTCTATCTATGCCTGGCCAAATAACCACACACATAAATACAATGTTTTAACCAGTACCCCAGAAGTCATTACTGCTTGTCTACTTGCAATCAATTTTAATGCACGGGAAAACTCTCTTGCAGATTCTTTTGAGTTTTATGCCACTGGGATGAAGAAATTAAGTCTGTACTTGATCATCGTCATGATCACTTTGCAGGACTCTCTGTCCCTGTCTCCTTGATCAAATCAAGCTCCACTACCACCATGTCACAGCACTTGAAGGCTTTCCCATGTGCTCTGAGAAAGCAACATGTGTGGGTAGGAACAACTTACCGCTGATTAGAGTTAACAGAAGGTCCAAGCAGTGTCTACCATCCCACTGTCATAAGCAAGAGCGTGCTGTCTTCTCAGCTGATTTGTTCCTTCTGCCAAGTATAGATAACCATCAAAAACTGCATAGCCCTGGCCTAGAGGATGACAAGTGTAAAAGTAGCAAACTGGTGGACATGGAAGTAATACTCTGAATACCGTGAATACTGCTTAGGAAGAGTGTGCCTCAGTAAAGAAGTTAATCAGACCTCCACTCAGTCATCCTTCAAGGTTGAACTGCTCTACGTTCACTCTTCATGACTCCCCAACAGGAGGGTTCTGCCATGGTCACCTGCCCACATAGCTTTGTGTCTTTAACCTACTGTATGCCTCTTTTTCCCATTCAGCAATTTCTGTATTATTGGCCCAGCCTTTTGATTTTTAACAAAGATTCATCTCAGAAAAAAAAATAATAATTACTTCTCTCAATTTCTGTCTGTGGTTCCATGCTCTCATGGTTCCCTGAGAAAAGGCTTGCCTTGCTAGGAATAATAAGAATATTAATTCACATTCTCACTTAATCATCACATCAACCCCAGCAGACATGTATGAATATTCACAACTTTTTCAGATGAAAAAAACTGAGCTTAAAGAAGTTAAGTATATTTCTGAGATTATATGCACACAGACCTGGGTCTAATTCATAAGCAAGTACTTTCTACTGCTGCTGGGCAGGGTGAGAAGTCAAAACTGGCTTTCAGAGTTGGTGACTTCTTTGAGCCATGTATGTCCGATTCCTTCCCAACTCATAACCACTTTATGATGAGTGGGGACTGGGCTCAGGGAAAATGGATGGAGATCCATGGTCAAAATGAGAAGGAGCCCAGTGAAAAGGCCAGGTGGACTGCTAAACTGAAAGCAATCTAAATGGTTTAGACAGAAAGAATCTGGATTCAAAGCTAATGATATAAAAATTAGCCTACATAGGTAAAAGCCAAGGTTGGGGCAGAAGTTTAGTGGTAAAGCCTGGATTAATTCCCCAAGCTGACTGGCACCAGGATGGTATCTATTATAGTGAAACCATGTCTCTAGCACTTAAGAAGACAGATTAAAATCGATAAATAAAATAAAATAAAAAATAAACTATGCTCCGTATGGACAGTGTAGGTTGGTGACTTGCAGGAGAATTCAGGTAATACAGAGAAAGATTTTTTTTAATAATTTTTTCATGGATACCAGGAAAAAGTCAAGCTTAAATAGTGTGTTTAACTCATAATTTCATATTTTCAATGAGGCTAAGTTTGGGGGTAGAGAGAGAGAGAAAGAAAGAATTTAAAGCTAGTGTCAGGAAGTACCACTAAGTAAATAAAGTGTGGGATAAAGTTATAACAAATTGGATAAAGCAAAAATTATTAAGCTCTTATGAGATTATTATTTTAAAAAAGGAAAATCCTTTATTAATCAATATAATTACAGCATTTCCAACTAAAAGAGACTGATGACTCAATACTGCTATAATTGAGCAGTATTTCTTGTGATTCTCTTATAAGCTCACCAATGTGCTGGTTCCTTTAGTGTTTGACAACACAGGGGAAAGATAAAGTACCTACTACCTGTCCTCATGAAACAGATAGTCTATTGTGAAGGCAAGATAAAACCTATAGAAAATTTGGCCAAAACAAATTGAGTGTGAATCTGAGAAGACCAGGTGGTAAATCAGAGACAGGAGGAAAAAGGCAGCATGGAGTGGCCAGAGAGGTTTCATGGAATGGAGGAAGTACAGTCTGGCCCTTGAAGGATATGTTGAATTTGCCTAAGAGTGGAGGAAAGGAACAATATACGAGGAGGCTAAACAGTGTTATTCAAGGTAGAATGAGTAGGTTGCATTTTTTAGAGATGTACTGGTGAGGTGGGTAAAAAGTAGGTGTTAAAGAGGTACACTGATATTGGGAAAAGTAATCTAACCAAAATTAGTGTGTCCAAGTAATTCAACCAACATAAAGGCTTGGGATTAGTGTCAGCTGGGAGATTCTCTAGATTGATAGTGACAGAGATTTTCCCTCTCACCAGCTTATCCCTTCATGAATAATATGGCTCAAAAACTCACCTCTTTCAAACAGTCTCTCTGAATATGAAGTCTATAGTGATGGAGGCAAAAATATTTATTCATAAAACCACTGAGACATAGTGTAGCATATGCTATATGCCAGGCACTATACTAGCAGAGCCTGAGGATATTGAAATGTACAAAATTCCCTCTGAATAAAAAACTCATAATCTAGGAAGGAAAACAGACAAATAAATGTCTGATTATAATGTATTATGAAAATGGTATGGGGACAGTTAAGGACAACATTTCAAGGTATCATATGCAAGAATTAACCAATTCACCATGGTGGGGAAAAAGAGACAGTTAAAGATGTGTGAGTAGTAACTGGAAAGACAAGTGAACATTGACAAAGTCAATTAAGTAGAGAAAGGCATCAAGGAAAAAGGGAATACCATATGTAAAAACAGGGAAATAAGAAAGAGCAATGTTCAGAGACTAGTGAATATTTAAGTATACTGATGTATAGGCTGCATTAAAGTAGAAATTAAAAAATGAAGTTATCAAGAGAGGCAGAGATACAGCTAAACAAAGTGTGATTGGATTAACCTTCCCATAGAAAAAAAGTATAGATACACATACACACACACACAAATATATACAGATATAATATGTATGGTTAGACATTTGTATTGAAGAGCAACCAACTTAAGTAGTACCTGAGGGGCCATGGTACTTGAGATAAGAGTAATACACAAGGTGAAGGACACTTTAACCTTGAGTTTTTTCCGAGTACATTTTCTGGTTGGCAGTGCAGGGAATAGAGCTCCAAGCAGTAAGTGTCAGTTTTAGTGAACTAAACAGTCTGAAGAGTCAGAGACCAAACCTCAGGCCAACAACAGCATAAATGTGAGGGTCAAGGATTTGGAGCAGAGGGAATCACAGAGAAACAAGTCTCAAAATCTGCATACAAATATCCTCAAGTCATTGAATAACCCCCAGATTCTTCACGCAACAGGAAAACTTCATGAAACCCAGCACAAAACTTTAGTAAGTGAAAGAACAAGGCACAGATTTATGCTGTCACTCAGAGCCGGGAGGTGAGGGGTGGAGTTCAAACACTGAGGCCTTGGTAAGCTCCCAGGGATTTCTGCTGAGACCCCAGAAGGACTTGGCCTTAGAAATAAGGACCATTCCCTAGGATTGAGCATAAAACTAAAATAAATCAATAAAGCCTAAAACCATCCTTGAAAGGATAAAGCTTATTTACTGTAATACTACCTGCCTGACAAGAAAATGTAAGCATCTTCACAGAAAGAAAGTATCATCAAGCTTCCCTGGGCTTCCCTGGTGACGCAGTGGTTGAGAGTCCGCCTGCCAATGCAGGGGACACGGGTTCGTGCCCCGGTCTCGGAAGATGCCACACGCCGCAGAGCGACTGGGCCTGTGAGCCATGGCCGCTGAGCTTGTGTGTCCAGAGCCTGTGCTCTGCAACGGGAGAGCCCACAACAGTGAGAGGCCCGCGTACCGCAAAAAAAAAAAAAAAGATTCCCTATTTTTTTCACTCATAAGTCCAGGATCCAATCAATAAATTATGATACATGGCAAAAATAAAGATGAAGTGACATCAAATCAATAGGAAAAAAAAAGATAAAAAAACAAAAGAAATCAGAATTTTCAGAAAAGAACTTTAAAATAATTTTAATTAATACATTAAAAATGAAGAAAGGAGAGAGTTGTGAGCAAAGACTTAAAGCATGAAAATTTATCAAGCTAAAAATTATAGAAATGAAAAATTCAATCACTAAAATTAAGTATTGAGTATAATATCAGATTAGAAACATCAGAAAACGTAGAAAATATCCAAATTAAAGGCAGAGACCAAACATAATAGAAAATACAAAAAGAAGACTGTGAAAAAACACAGGATATATGTTAAAAAGATATATAAAACATGGAATCAGAGCATCAGGTGAAGAAAAATGTGGAGAAATACTAGCCATTTTTTTACCTGACAAAATTCAGGAAACTCCAAGAATTCTAAGGAGAAAAAAATACAAAAAAGCTCCATCTAAAAAATGATACACAAACAATTAAAAACCAAAGGCAAGGAGCAAGTTAAAAGCATTCAGAGGGGAGGGAAAAAGATGGATTACCTTCAAGAAAACAATAATAAACTGATGGCTGCTTTAATCATGACTGATTAAAAACAGAAGCCAATTAAATGATGTATCTAGTATTGAAAGGAAAGAAAAATAGAATGTGCCACCTTAGAATTCTATCCCAGGGAGAACATGTCCCATAATAGCAGCAATATATAGACATTTTCAGATTAACGAATCTGGAAGACTCTTCTTGCCCATATACTTGCCTGTAAAATATACCAAAAGCTGAAAAATAATTATCACAGATATTATAAATATGGAACTACAGAGAAAATGGAGCACATAGGAAAGGTAAAAATGAGGATGTTACGGGTTAGTTCTTTTAGAAAGTTCGCTGTTTTGTGCTCTCCCCAACACTTCTGGGGAGTAAAAGAAGCAAGATTGGGTAGAGGGATTTGGCTGCCATACGTAAGTAACAACAAAGTTCTCAGCTAATCCTCCAGTCCCTTCTACTCTCTTATCTTCCATTCATGGGATGAAGTCTGCCCCAGGAAGAGGGGGTGATCTTGGACAAGATGGCCCTGTTCAACCAAGGGCAAATGGTGTTGAAATGGAGCAGGACCCATTTTCCCTGCCATGTTCTCTGCCTGCCTTTTGTCTGTAGAAAAACTTCAGCCAAACAATAAGTTAATCAGGGAAGTGAGAAAATGCAGAAGCAAAGGAAAGCAGTTAAACAGGACAAAATAATAATAGTTTATTCATTAAGCAAAGTCAAGGACCTTAGGTTCCTCCTCAAGGGGTATAGATAATATTCTGAGCCATATCCTTTGAGCTGTATTGTAGATACTAAAAAGCCCACCAGGTGGAAGAAGTTCACTACACAATGACCAGGCTATAGCCACGACATAAGCTGCCAAAATTCTGAGAATTGGCCTCAAGGAAATGGGAACAAACCGACCCTGGAACTGAAGATTAACTGTGCTTACGACAGTCAAGGTGACGCTGATCAGACCACCTCATGACCAATTTCAAGATGACTGTTAGAACTGACTGTGCTGTTTCTGCATGTAGCCCCTTCCCTCCACCTATACACCCCTGAAACTACCCTTTAAAAGGTCTTACCCACTAGTTGTCAGCCAGGAGGGAGTCTGCCTTTGGACATGAGTCTGCCGTCCTTCCTGGCTGCCAGTCTTTGAAATAAAGCAAACTTTCCTTTCCACTGACCTTGCTGATTATTGGCTTTTGAGTGGTGAGCAGCTGGACCCCACTTTCGATAACAGTATGAAGAGAAACTGAGTTTTGTGCTGTTGGCTATTAATACTACCAGCAGTTTGAGTGGATGAGTGTTTCAGTCCTAAAGAGGTTAGATCTAGGCAGTGCAACACCACGTCTATTACAGTCTGCCTCTTGGGCACTTGGATCTACAGGCATACCCCGGAGGTATGTGGGTTCAGTACCAGACCACCTCAATAAAGCGAATACTGCAATAAAGCAACTCACATGAACTCTTTGGTTTCCCAGTGCATAGAAGGTTATGTTTACACTGTACTGTAGTCTATTAAGTGTGAAATAGCATTATGTCTAAAAAACCAATGTAAATATCTTAATTAAAAAATACTCTATTGCTAAAAAGTGCTAATCCTCATCTGAGCCTTCAGAGAGTCATAATCTTCTTAGATTAGTAACATCAAAGGTCACTGATCACAAATCACCAGAACAAATATAATAATAATGAAAAAGCTCAAAATATTGCTGGAATTACCAAAATGTGACACAGAGATACAAAGTGAGCAAATGCTATTGGAAAAATGGCACCAATAGACTAGCTCTATGCAGGGTTGCCACAAACCTTCAATTTGTAAAAACACAGTATCTTTGAAGTGCAGTAAAGCAATGCACCATAAAATGAGGTATGCCTGTACTTGCATTTTATAAGTTCTGGGACCAGCTTCTGAAGGATTCTGGTAGGCATTTTTTTTTTTTTCCTGGATGAATTGTACAAGGAGAGTATTTATGGTATTAATTAGAGTTTAACTACTCAGCTGCTTTCTAGGCCAAAATTTATCATCTTCTTTATCTACCATTGATTCCAGATTCCCCTCATCCTAGGGTCTCTCCGGGTATAGGTGAATTGCCTGGTGGGGTGACAGCCCCTCATTCCTGGCTGAGTCACCAAGGCTTTCATCTCTGGATCAGGTTGCTATGTTTGTTCATTTGCCATCAAAGCCAGCCAACAAATTCCCATGCGGATCATTTAAATGCAAACATATGTTTCCCTGCCCCATTTTATAACAGTAGTCTGAGCTCCTCCTGAAGGTCAGAGCCAGGACACATGTCATGACAGTGACTCCTTTCCTTGCCTGATGGTCTGAGGATCTCAGAAAGAATGGGTGACTGTTGCTGAGTGCATTTCAGTAGTACTGTTGCTGTCTGGAAGTCAGGACCTCTGAACTTACGGATTCCAGGATTGGTTTTTCTTGGCAGGCGCTGGGCTTCTGGGGCTGAGATCATGACAAAGGGGTACCTGAGGATTCATACTCTCCAGAATCATCCTCCATCTGCCACATAGTAATGAAAGTACCTGCTCCAGGCTCCTCACAGGAAGAGGAAGAACAAGCTTCCTTACTCCTCTCATCTAACTGTGACTATTAGAACTATAGAACTATAGGCAGGAAGCTGTGGTACTTAGCAGTACTTGAAAGGCCAGAATACGTTACCTTCTCTGACCTAAAGAGCTGCCATGAGGGAACTATGGATGTAAGATGTTTGCCACACTAACAGCCTCCTCTTCAGGGCTTTAGTTTTCCTCAGTGTTGCCAGGTTCCAGCTTGGCTCTCAGGGCATAATTTGCTATTTACTGATGTGCATCATGACTGAAGTGAAAAGAAAAATTAATAAGCTGTCCATCCAACATCTGATGCTAATGATACTTGCCTTTGGGTTCACCCACCTCCTCCATTCTGCAGGCTCCTGCTGCCTTGCTGCCAACTCCTATTACATCCTCGATGCTCTTCTCGGTATGCGGTAAGGAAAGTCAGGGATGCCACCGGGATTGCTTGTTTTCTCTGATTCACTGTGCCTTCTCATCCTCCCTAGATTTTGTATCTAGCATAATCCTGGAGGCAGTTGGAATCCAAATTCTGCAAGAGGGCAGAATTTGGATTTTGGTAACCTAAGGCATTCATCTTCCAGCATCATTTTGGTCAAGGCATTTTACACTTTGGTACATCAAGTCCCTCATCTCTAAAAGGAAGGAATTTAATTGAAATATCAATTTCACTTTCAGCTAAATAATGTTATGATTCTGTAACCAAGGATATTTCAGGGATTTTAATTTGCCAAAGATTTGCCAAAGGGAAATAAGTATTTTACATAATCCTGAAACTTTCTAAGTATGGCATAGGCCTGATTCATTGCTATTTCTGTCGTATGGTGTCTATTTGATCAGATCTGGGTTAATGATTCATGAATGGAGTTGACTTTTTTTAGCCAGCTAATTTCATAAACATTCGATAATGAAAAATCATAGAATGAGAGTGACGTGGGACCAAATATAGGGTGAGTCACAAAACGTCGGAGTTGTCCTATTTAAACCTCAGCTTCTTTGTCTATAAATTAGGGACATTACCCATGTCACAAGGTTTCCATAAGATTACCTGATGTGATATTTATAAATCACATAGCACAGTGCCTAAGCTTATTAACTGCTTAACATAAGTTGTCGCTTTTCTCAGGTTTTGAACATAACCGTGATTGCGAGGTCAGTAATTATGTAAATAAGAAGTAATATTCTTGTTGACAAAGATTAGGAAGACTGTTCCTCTTTCTCCTTTGACTATTAACTCTCATAAAAAGGACCATGAAAATAATGATTTCTAAACCCCCAGCCCTCCTATACCTAAGGAAATAAATGGGGCTTTAATGTTTAAATTTATCAATACCATACAAACAAATAAGGATGGGCAAATGGAATCCAAAATGTTTTCATCTCTATTAAAATATATTTTACAGCCACAGGGAACATTAATAGCACTGCAGAAGCCCCTATCTTGTGCTCCGTTATACCCACAACACCCCTCTGGGGAGCTACTACGCTCCCTTCTAAGAGGAAAGTCTTTTTATAAATGTTCTTACGTTTCATAATCCACTTAATTTTTTTGGGGGGGTAGTTCTTCCTTAATAGGACCTATCTAAGAAAACTGTGATTTCCCAACAACCATGAAGATTTTCTCCTATGATTATTTTATGTTGTATGGTTTTAGTTTAGTTGTATGATCCATTTAGGGTAAATATCTGCGTATAGTGTGAGGTAAGGGTCAAAGTTTATGTTTATTTCCAAATAGATACTCATTTTTTTCAGCTGCATTTCATGAAGATTATTGTTTCACAGATTGAGTTACCTTGACATCTGACATTTTTACTGAAAATCAATTGTGTGTGTGTGTATGTGTGTATTTCTACTTCCCGTCTTACTGTTCTATTCAGTTAATCTGTATGTCTATTTTTGATGCAAACATGACATTGTCTTAACTACTCCTCAGGTAATGTGGTTCCCCCAGTGTTTTCCTTTTCAAGATTATTTTGTATATTTTAAATAATTTACACTTTCACAAAGTATTGTATCAAATTGTACTTTTTTTTTTTTAATGCTGCTTGGATTTGACAGGGCATGTGTTGTATCTGTAGATAAATTTTGACAGAACTGACATTTTAACAATACTAAGTCTTTCAATCCATTTCTATGTACTGTATCTCCATTTATTTAGGTCTTTTTCAATTTACCAGAATGATATTTTGTAATTTAAAGTCTATAGTTCAAGCACATATTCTGGTCTATTTATATCTGAGTATATCATGTTTTGATGTTACTATAAATGCTATTGTTTTAAATTTTTATTTTCAAGTATTTGTTGCTAATATATAGAAATAAAATTCATTTGTGATTATAAAACATATCAGGTGACTTTGCTACATTCACATTTTAATGTAGTAGATTTCTTTTTGGTAAATTCCTTGGTAGATCATCTGTTAATTATGGCAGATTGAATTCTTCCTCTCTAATTTGCATACCTTTAATTTATTCTTCTTGCATCGTTGATGACTAGGACCTCCAGTAAAATACTGAATAGAAGTGGTGAGAGTATATAACCTATTATTCCCAATCTTAAGCAAGTAGTATTCATTCTTTTATCTTTAAATATGATTTTAGCTGTGGATTTTTCATAAATGCCCTTCATCAGTTTTAGGAAGTTATTTTCTATTTTGTTTGTTTAGTTTGTATAATGAATATGTGTTGACTTTTGGCAAATGCTATTCAGCACATATGATATAATCATATGTTTTTTTCTCCTTTATTTTGTTAATAGTGGTAAATAGAATTGATTGCTGTTCAAATGTTAAAATAACCTTGCTTCCTGGTAGAAATCCTATTCAGTCATTACATATTATCAATTTTACATATTGGATTTTATTTTTTAATACTATCTTAAAGATTTTTTTGCCTAAATTCATAAGGAAGATTAGTTGATAATGTTTATTCTTTATAGTATCTTTATTTTTTTTAATAAGGTTAAGCTTGGTCTCACAAAATGCGTTGGACAATTTCTCCTTTATGTGTTTGATAGAATTCACCTAAAGGTTTTTTGAAAGTTAATATATTATTAATTCCATATATTTACTATATGTTGAACTCTTCGGAGTTTGCCTTCTTCTTGTCCTAGTTTGGTTATTTGTGTCTTTTATGAAACTTTTACATTAAAACTAAATTTATTGGCATGGCTTTCTTCATAATATTCACTTTTTTGCCCATTTAAAAAGCAGCTTTAATGAGGTATACTTCACATACCATGCAATTCAACCCTATATAAACAGTTCAAAGGGATTTTTGTTTGTTTGTTTTGTTTCATTTTGGATATTTACTATATTTCCAGAGCTTATCAACCAGGACAATCAGTTTTAGAACATTTCTTCAGCCCAGAAAGAATCCCACTGCCCATTATCAGTCACTCTGCATTTTTCCTTACCAACCCCAGCTCTAGGCAACCATTAATGTAATTTCTGCTCATGCATTTTCCTAGTCTGGACATCTCATATAAATGAAATCGTGCAGTATGTGATATTTTGTAACTAACTTCTTTCACTTTCCATAATATTTTTAAGGTTCGTCCATATTGTAACATGTGTTAGAACTCCATTTTTTATTGTCAGATAATATTCCATTGTACAAATATACCACTTTTAATTTATCCATTTCTTACTTGATAGACATTCTTTTCCTATTATGAGTAATGGTTCTATGAACATTAGTGTCCAAGTTTTTGTGTAAACATATGTTTTCAGTTATCTTCGGTATATACCTGGGAGTGGAGTTGCTGGGTCATGTGGTGACCTTATGCTTAACCATTCGAGTAAGAGTCAGACCATTTTACAAAATGGCTGCAACATTTTACATTCCTACCAGCAAATGTGTGAGTGTTCCAGTTCCTCCACATCCTTGCTGACACTTATCCTCTGTCTTTTTTTTTTTTTAGGCACCCTAGTGGGTGTGACATGGTATCTCATTGTGACTAGTGTTATTGAGCATCTTTTCATTTGTTTATTGGACAATTGTATAACTTCTTTGTAGATATGCATATTCACATAGTAGTTTAGAATGCTCTGTGGATGTCTATTAGTCCTTGTTGGATCATAGTGTTGTTCAAAGCTTCCATTTTCTCATTGATCTTCTAATTAATTTTTCTACCCATTTTAAAAGGGGTACTGAAGTCTCCAACTGCTATTGCTGGATTGTCTGTTTCTCCATACAGTTTTTACACTTCCTCTCTTTTAGGGTTCTGTTGTTAGGTGTATATATATTTATAATTATTATAGCTTCCTGAGGGATTAACCTTTATTTTTTAAACTGTGGTAAGAACACTTACGAGATTTGCACTCTAAAGGTTTTAAGTGTACAATATATTGTTATGTATAGACACAATGTTGTACAGCAGGCCTCTAGAACTAATTCATCTTGCATACTGAAACTTTATACTCTTTGATTAACAACTCCTCCTAACCCCTTTCACGCAGTTAGTGGCAACTACCATTCTGTTCTTTGATTCTATGAGTTTGACTATTTTAGATACCTCATATAGGTGGAATCATGCAGTGTTTGTCCTTCTATGACTGGATTATTACGTTTTGCATGATGTCATCAAGGTTCACCCAAGTTGTCATATACTGCAAGATTTTTTTTCCTTTTTAAGACTGAATAATATGCATTGTATGCATACCTCCTTTTCACAATCCATTCATCTATTCATAAACATTTAGGTTGTTTCCACATCTTGATTATTGTGAATAGTGCTGCAGTAAACATAAGAGTGCAGATAACTCTTCAAGATGTTGATTTCAACTCTTTTGGATAAATACCCAGAAGTGGGATTGCTAGATCATATGATAGTTCTGTTTTTAATTTTCTGAGGAACCTCCACATTGCTTTTCTTAGTGGCTACACCATTTTGCATTCCCACCAGCAATGTACAAGAGTTTCAGTTTCTTCACATTATCCACTTGATATCTTTTGTTTTGGTGATAATAGTTATCCAAACAGGTATGAGGCACTATCTTATTGTGGCTTTGATTTGCATTTATTACCCTGATGAATAGTGACATTGAGCATTTTTTCATATACATTGGACATTAGTATGTCTTTTTAGAGAAATGTCTACTCATGCTCTTAGTCCATTTTAATCATGTTTTTTCTTTGTAGTTGTAGGAGTTACTAATATTTTGGAAATTAACCTCTTATCAGATATATGGTTTGCAAATATCTTTACCTATTCCATAGATGGTGTATCCACTTTGATTGTTTCTCTTCCTGAGTAGAAGCTTTTTAATTTGATGCAATCCCACTCGTCTATTTGTGTTTTTGTTTTCTGTGATTTGGGGGAAATCATGAATATTCATGAAATCCTTGACAAGACAAATGTAATGATGTTCCCCTATATTTCCCCTATACTATTCCCTATAGTAATTCCCCTGTACTTTCTTCTAGGAGTTTTACAGTTTCAAGTATTACGTTTGAGTCTTTAAATTTTGAGCTGATTTTTGTTAATGGTGTAAGATAAGAGCCCAGTTTCATCCTTTTGCATGTGAATGTTCATTTTCCCTAGCACCATTTGTTGAAGACACTATCCTATCCTTATGGTGTATTCTTGACATTCTTGTGAAATATCAGTTGACCACACGTGTGCGGGGTTATTTCTAGACTCTCTGTTCTGTTCTGTTAATCTATATGTCTGTCTTTATCCTGATACCATACATTTTAGCGACTACAGCTTAGTAATATATTTTGAAATCAGGCTGTGTAATGCCTCCAGAATTGTCCATTTTCAAGATATCTTTTTTACCTTTAGGAGTATTTTGTGGTTAAATATAAATTTTTAGAATCATTTTTCCTACTTCTATAAAAATGCCTTTGGGATTTTTGATAAAGATTGCATTGAATCTGTAAATCACTTTGGATAGCACAGACATGTTAACAGTATAAAATCTTCTGACAGATGAATGTGGGATTACTTTCCATTTGTCTGTATATAATTTAATTTCTCTCATCAATGTTTGTAGCTTTCAGTGTACAAGTGTGTCACTCCCATAGTTAGGTTTATTCTTAACTATTTTATTCTTTTTGATGCTATGATAAATGGGATTGTTTTCCTAATTCCCTTTTCAGATATTTCATTATTCGGGTATAGAAATACAAATAATTTTGATTTTGTATCCTGAAGCTTTACTATATCCATCTGTTAGTTCTAACGGTATTTAGTGGACTCTGTGGGGTTTTCTATATATGAGATCAAGTCAAGTGCAAACAGAGGCAATTTTACTTTTTCCTTTCAGATTTTTGATGCCTCTTACTTCTTTTTCTTTCCTAATTCCTCAGATTATGACAAACAGTACTATGCTAAAGCTAAGTGGCGAGAGTGGGCATCCTTGTATTCTTCCTGATCTTAGTGGAAAAGCTTTCAGTTTTTCATTGTTGAGAATGATGTTAGCTCTGGGCTTTTCATATATGGCCTTTGTTATGTTTTATGTAATTTCCTGCTATTCCTAGTTTGTTAATTTTTATGACTAAATGGTGTTGAATTTTGCCAAATGCTTTTTCAGCTTTTATTAGATGATCATGTAATTTTTATCCTTATTCTTTTAATGTGGTATATCACATTAAATGAATTTTTGTTTGTTGATCCTTCCTTGCATCTCAGGGATAAATCCCAATTGGTCATGGTGTATGATCCTTTTCATGTGCTGTTGAATTCGGTTTGCTACTATTCTGCTGAGGATTTTTGCATGTATATTCATATGGAAGAGTGGCCTGTAATTTCCTTCTCTTGTAGTGTCTTTGTCTGTCTTTGGTATCAGGGTAATTCTAGCCTCATAAAATGAGTTTTGAAGTGTTCCCTCCTCTTCAATTTTGTGGAAGAATTTCAGAAGGATTGCCTTTAATTCTTTAAATGTTAAGTAGAATGTGCCAGTGAAGCCATCTAGCCCTGAATTTTTCTTTGTTGGGAGGTTTTTGATTATTGATTCACTCTCCTTACCGGTTATGCATCTGTATATTTCTAGGAATGTATCCAGTCTTCTAGTTATTCACTTCTTTGGTGTATAATTGTTCTTAGCAATCTCTTATGATACTTTCTATTTCTGTGGCATCAGTTGTAATGTCTCCACTTTCAACTGTTGATTTTTATTTCTGTTCTCTCACTTTTTTTCTTTGTTGTTCTAACTAAAAGTTTGTCGATTTTGTTCATTTTTTTTCAAAAAAAACCTCAGTTTTGCTGAAGATTTTTTTCCCTATTGTTTTCTATTCTCTATTTTGTTTATCTCTGATCTGATCCCATTACTCCTTTTTCTACTAACTTCAGCCTTAGTTTGCTCTTATCTTTCTTCTTCCTTGAGGTGTGAATTTATGTTGTTTATATGAGATCTTGCTTCTTTTTTAATGTAGGTGATTATCATTATGAACTTCTCTCTTAGTACTGCTTTTGCCTCTTCTCTTTACTTTTGGTATGTGTTTTCATTTTCATTTGTTTTAACATATTTACTGATTTCCTTTTTGATTTCCCCTTTGACCCATTGGTTGTTCAAAGGTGTGCTATTTAATTTCCACATATGTGTGAAATGTTTAGTTTTCCTTTTGCTGTTGACTTCTAGATTTATTCCACTGTGGTTAGAAAAAATACTTAGTATGATTTCACTCTTCTTAAATTTGTTAATACTTGTGACCTATCATGTGATCTATTGTGGAGAATGTTTCATATGTACTTGAGAAGCATGGCTTGTTCTGCTGCTGTTGGGTTGGATATTGTGCATATGTCTGTAAGGTCTATTTATTCTATAGTGTTGTTCAAGTCTTCTGTGTCTTTATTGATTTTTCTATCTGGTTATTCTATTTATTACTGAAAGTGAGGTATTGAAGTCTCCCACTATTATTGTATTGCTGTCTATTTCTTCCTTCAGTTCTGTCAGTGTTTGCTTTATATATTTAGGTGCTTTGATATCGTGTGTGTGTGTGTGTGTGTGTGTGTGTGTGTATGTGTGTGTTTATAATTGTGATATTTTCCTGGGAGATTGACCTTTTATCATTATATAATGTCTTTTTTGTCTCTTGTGACAGTATTTGACTTAATGTTTATTTTGTCTGTTATAAATACAGTCATCTTGATCTCTTTTGGTTATCATTTGCATGAAATATTTTTTTTCATCCCTGTACTTTCAGCATATGTGAGTCCTTTACCCTAAAGAGAGCAATTTGTAAACAGCAACTCTCAGACACACTTTCCAGGAATTTAGTCTCTGCAACTTGCAGCTGAGGATAGTGTGAAGTGCTGGAGACCTGCCCCTCCCAATGAGATACCATATCCTTTGACTGAGAACTGAGCAGAGAAGGACCCCCATCTTCTTGGCCACACATCATCCAGAGTATTTCTTCAGGCTGAACTGAGAGATGGGGAGGGAGAGAGAGAGTTATAGATTAAGTGCTACAAACTCACTGCCCTTACTAAGATTTAATAGCTTTTCTTGAGTGAATGTTTCTCCACTTGCTATATGCCCATAGGATAAATTCCATGGAATTTAAATTGTTAGTTTTTATTTTTTTTGCGGTACGCGGGCCTCTCACTGTTGTGGCCTCTCCCGTTGTGGAGCACAGGCTCCGGACGCGCAGGCTCAGCGGCCATGGCTCACGGGCCCAGCCGCTCTGCGGCATGTGGGATCTTCCCGGACCGGGGCACGAACCCGTGTCCCCTGCATTGGCAGGTGAACTCTCAACCACTGCGCCACCAGGGAAGCCCTTAAATTGTTATTTTTTTAAAGAATACAAATTATGGCTGTTTCACTAGGGAGTGGGTCCACAGATCTCACACAGCCACCCCAGGAGTGGAACAGTTCCACTTATTATCCTATAAATGACTATAGGATCTCTAGTAATATCCCACTTTTCATTCTGATATTGGTAATGTGTGTATTCTTTCTTTTTATTTCATTAGTCTAGTTACAGGCTTACTAATATTATTATTATTATCAAAAATCCAGATACTGGTTTTATTGAATTTTCTCTATTTCTTAAATCTTTCCTATGTCACTGATTTCTATTATTTCCTTTCTACTATTTATTCTTGGTTTAGTTTATTCTCTTTCCATCATCACAAATGAAAGTCTCAATTATTGATTTTTAGATTTTTCTCATTTTCTAATATAAGCATTTAAAGCTCTACAGATTTCTATAAGCACTGATTTATCAATGGAGGCAATGCAAAATCAGCAGGTAAAAATAGGAAAGTAGTTTCGTATATATTTTTGTTACTCTCTTGTCCTGAGAGCAAGTAAAAGGAAATGATCTGTTACCTCCAGCCTGCCATGAGGAAAATGAATACTTCTAATTCCTTGGTGATAACAGACACAGTTTATAAATGAGCTGTCAGATTTGAATATAAGTTAAGAGAGTAAGACACTGAAACATCCTTCCACAACCAAAAATATCCTCACCATCTACCTGCCCATCTCTTTTATTCAACCATTCTTCAGTGAACACCTAGTCTATGCCAAGTACTGGACTAGGTCCAGGGCACTACACAATGAACAGGACCCTGCTCTCAAAAAGTTCAAAACTTCAGACACTGACTATCCTTGTGCAAAGTAAACTGGATTTCTAGAAAGGCAAATACTTTAGGCTTGATATAATAAAATGTCTTAATTTCCAAACCTAACTTTTCAACTTCCTAGCTTTGTAAAATTGAAGCCAAATACTTACTTTCTCTGTGCTTCAGGTTCTTCTTTACCTTTGGAAGCAGATTAGAATGCTATCAATACATACCTCATATGGTTGTAGTGAAATCATTAACTGTAAAGCCTTGGTCCAATGCCTGCCAGAATATAGGTATTGTTTATGACCTCTTTCTATCATCAATTGTTACATTTCTGAAGATCTCTGTAGAGGACATGGTGAAGAGGATGGACCACTGTTCAGGGAATGTTAGAGAAGCTGGAGGTGGAAACGCCTAAGCCAGACCCAGGGGGTGGTTTCAGGTACAAAACACAATTTTTCGGGCTGTGAAAAAACTTATTTTGCATATGAGAAATCTGCTACAGCACTGAAAGAATGACAAATAGTTCTTTAGAACTGGGGGCATTTTAGAATTTCTAAGGCCCTTAAGCATGGGCTTCAGAGTCCCTATTTTCTAAAAGAAGCACTCAGTTGTCTGGGTGTTATTTCAAGGCTCATATTGTTTTTTCTATTAGTTTTATAATGCTCTGACATGCTTTATTGCCTGAGAATATGTCCAGCCTATGAAGCTGGGAATTAAATTCCTAATTTACATTTTCATGAAGTCAGGGATGCATTTTTCTTCAGGAGCACATATCAGTTATTTGCAGGAAGAATTAAATCTCAAGAGAACACAGGAATTCCATCCAAGTGAATACTCTGGATGAAAGTCACAGACATGCATTTGTAGGAGAAGACAATGTTTTAAGAAGCCCTCTTAGAGAAAGGCCCTGCTGTATCCTCTGTTGGCCAGTGTAGCTTCTATAACTTCTTGAAGGAGAGACATGACTATACAAATGTTCTCAGATTTTAACTCCCAAACTTCAGGTTATTTGATGTGCTAGATGATATGGCTGTGAGAGCCTATGGGAGTCTAATCTCTCTTACTTCATATCCACATCAGAAAGAAAAAGGAGGTGTCGGGGAGCAAAATTTGCTACCCCAAGGTGCGTCTCTTTGGCATGAGGATTAATTTAGGCTGATTAATTTTAAGAAACAGAAGATGCAGGAATCTTTCTTGCTACCTCCACCTTAACTGCCTAAAAGAATTTAGATAGAGGGCCTGTTCTTGGAATAGAACTATCACCAGAGATATCTGCAAAGAAATGACCTAGGTGTCGTGGGAGAGACTCAGCAAGACCTAGAGATCAGAGACTACTCTGTGTCCCATTGGCTCTGCAGGACTCAGCAAACATTTGTTTACCAAACATTGGCTTTTCCATCTCGATGTGAATTGCCTTTCTCTCCTTTGAAGTCCCAAAGCACTATCCCCAACATCCTGTTTTGTCTTTAGCTAAAGATGGTATTTAAGATGGGGGTTTCAGTCATTTTGGAGAGCTACTCAATTTTCCTGGGTCTTTCCCCCTGTATACATGCTATTAAACTTTTGTTTGATTTTATCCTGTTAATCTGTCTCATACCAACTTATTTCTTAGACCAGCCAGAAGAATCTAAAAGCATAGGAAAAATTTCTTCCTTCCTGACAATATATTTAAGTATGTATGTACGTATATATACATACATTTACATGTATTATATATATGTGTGTGTATATATAGCTATAGTTATTTTTAATATGGTCCCAGCTTGTAATTGGAAGCAAATAACTCCAATTTTGGTTATACTCTTCACATGTTTATCATAAAAGAATTAATTTCTGATTCAAATTCATAAATAAAGTTTAAATTTCTAGTTTTAAATATAACCAAGAAGTGGTCATCACCCTCCTTCAGTTCAATTTTAGACATAGTGCTCTAGATTTATAGAAGTCCAGGAATAATTGGTGCCCATCTCATGATTTTACTTACTTTCAGTCAGCTCAAGCAAAAGATGTTGATTCTAAGAAGTCATTCCATTCAGCAAAGGAGAGTCTATTCATGTAGCTGGAAATACTGGCTCAGTAATGATTCATAAATATGGATTACTGCTTGCTATAGACTGAATGTTTGTGTCCCTCCCAAAATTCATATGTTGAAAACTAAACCTTGAAGATGGGGGCCTTGGGAGGTGATTTGGTCATGATGATAGAGACATCGTGGTGGGAGTAGTGCTCTTATAAAAGAGATCACAAAAAACTCTCTTGCCCTTCCTACCATGTGAGGACACAGCACAAAGACAGCTATCTGTGAACCAGGAAGCAAATCTTCACCAGACACCAAATCTGCCAGCACCTTGACTAAATTTCCCAGCCTCCAGAACTATGAGAAATAAATTTCTGTTGTTTATAAGCCACCCAATCTATGGTATTTTGATATAGCAGTGGTTATTATTGCAGTAAGATACTATTACTTGAGAAATAAGTAGGCTTTGGGGGATTGTTTCCATATGGGTAATTATGGCATGTAAATGTAAATGCAAAGGATAGCACTACATTTTCCCCTTGAGATTAATTCCCATTTCTCATGTGGAAATGTTTCTCTCAGCAGACAACATACTGATGATTTGTTTTTCTGGAGCTGAAAAATTATTTTCTGTGGCATACATTTGTCACCTGTGATAACTAAGAGATGTGTCCTTGAGATGGTCCTTCAAACTGAGAACTGTGTTCTTGCTTTAAACAATTTTTAAGCAAATTCACACAGGTGCCTGGGAGTAGCACTCTTCCCTTCTTGTCCCAAGTGGTAGATTTAGCTTTCTGATTTAAGATAGCATTTAAGACAGCATTCTGATTTAAGGCCTCTGTAGTATCTTTGTCCTCATTTTGGAAGTGTTCTTCCAAGAAGTGCAACCTAGGGAGAATTTCTTTTTGGTCGCTAGTAGGTTTTTGCTGAGTGTGAGAGGACAGAAGGAGGGAAGTTGGCAAAGTGTTCCCAGCAACTTTAGAAGTAGAATGCATTATTTTGCTACACAGTCCTGGCACTCGTTATCATTTATTAATCTCAGGCATTCTTCTTAAGTGGAAAACACAGTCGTTTGCCAGTGTTGGAGCAAGTCTTGCAATTATGAATCTAATTACTAAGATTAAAAAAACACGAAATAATTAAGAAGTTGTCATCACCCTCCTTCAGTTCAATTTTAGACATAGTGCTCTAGATATATAGAAGTCCAGGAATAATTGGTGCCCATCTCATGATTTTACTTACTTTCAGTCAGCTCAAGCAAAAAATGTTGATTCTAAGAAGTCGTTCCATTGAAATAATTAATAAAATTTTAAATGAGATTTTTAACAGCTCATTGTCAGCAAGCAAGCGACCTAACTGTCATGAACACAAAGGAATGATCATAGCATCATTTTTTTTTTAAACTGGAGAAGCGTCTTACTGAATGATGTCTACCTAATTTAATCACAGATTTTGAGGTGCAGGATGACCAGAAAGGTATGATATCATTAATCAGTAAAGAAACTCATTAAGTATCTACTGAAGAAACATATGTTAAGTTTGCTGGTCCATAAGTTACTAATCAAAGAACAATTTTCAGGCCAAAAAGTCATGGGACAGAAGAGAACTAATCGCTGGTCTGTGTTTTGTGGGGGTGGGGGGGGAAGCGGGGTGGGGACAATAGAAAGAGTCATCTACTCCAGCTTGAGACCTTGGAGATGTTTGGACTCTGAGCTCACCAACATCCAGTTTATGTGGTGACAATGCAGGGGACGTGACAAGGTTAAATATAGCTCAGCTTCCAGGGTGCTTTCTATGCCCATAGAAGGCTTTGTAAATAAACATTATGTTATATTAAAACATAAAGAAGTGCTCTAAATTCAAATGAGCAATTTGCATGAGTTTGAAAAATATGTCAGAATTGCAAGAAATTTTACTGATTGTTGTTAAGTTGTTTGGGTTGTGCCCCATGCTTCACTTCCTTCTGCCATCAGGAAATGGCAGGAAAGCAGAGTTAAGCTGCCTTTTTACCAATTTTGAGATTATGAAAAAGGGGATTAAGAAAACTAAAGTGAGTTATCCAGACCACACAGTGTCTGTGGTCAGAGCTGGAGCTAGGTCCCCCTTTCTCCTCCTCCAGGACCCTTTCCCTGACCCACACAGGAATAGAGAGGCAGCACAGATGTCTGCTGGGCAGATCCAGGCTGGCTGACTCCACTTGATCCCTCTTGCTCCAGTCTGGATCTCTGGATAAAGGCAGATTCAGTGGATGTTCTTTCAGAGGAGAAATCAGTCCCTAGGCTATTGGTACCCTGTCCTCTGTAGGAGCAACATCTCATTCCTTCCATACCGTCTCCACTCTCCTGCAATACCTTCCTGCTAAACAGAGCTAAGTTCCCTTCTCTCTACATGAATTGTTTGAAAGATAAGTTATCCATTCGTTTCCTCACTTATTCATTTTTATATAACAGTTACAAACCATTGCATGCCACATGCCACTCCACCCCTAAATAAATAACCACGAAAGATTGGTACATATGATCACATTTTTTAAAAGACATGTGAATAATGTTTATAACAGCTCTATTAATATTAGCACAGGGCTTCCGTGGTGGCGCAGTGGTTGAGAGTTCGCCTGCCGATGCAGGGGACGCTGGTTCGTGCCCCGGTCTGGGAAGATCCCACATGCCGCGGAGCGGCTGGGCCCGTGAGCCATGGCCGCTGAGCCTGTGCGTCCGGAGCCTGTGCTCCGTAACGGGAGAGGCCACAGCAGTGAGAGGCCTGCGTACTGCAAAATAATAATAATAATAATAATAATAGCACAAATTGAAAACAGCCAAAAATGGCTCCCATGAAAAGAACGTGCATGTTAATAGCGACACAGAGCGAAGTGAGCCAGCCATCATCTCTTCTCTCTGTGGGCACACAGTCTACCAGAGCAGGAAAGTAGAATGAATCTGTCTACTTCACACACGCATCCTTTATGAGCCCCATCCCCCAACAGGAGTTTTACTTTCCTTGGCTTTGTTACACTTTTCATTGAGGAATTACATACATGGCAGAAGGTGCCCAGATCTTAAATGAACAGCTCAATAATTTTTCATATCTGTGTAGAACATTTCCAGTATCCTTAAGGCTTTTCCATGCCCTTTCCCAACTCAGAACACACCATGAATTAACCACTATTTTGACTTCCAACACCACATATTACTTTTGCCTATTCTTTTTTAAAAATTTTATTATAGTTGATTTACAATGTTGCATTAGTTTCTGTGGTACAGCAAAGTGTATCAGTTATACATATACATATATCCACTCTTTTTTGGATTCTTCTCCCATATAGGTTATTACAGAGTATTGAGAAGAGTTCCCTGTGCTCTATGGATGGACCTAGAGATTGTCTTACTGAGTGAAGTAAGTCAGACAGAGACAGACAATGTCATATGATATCGGTTATATGTGGAATCTATAAAAGTACAAATGAACTTATTTATAAAACAGAAATAGAGTCACAGAAGTAGAAAACAAACTTATGGTTACCAGGGGGAAAAGTGGGGGTAGGGGTGGGGAAGGATAAACTGGGAGACTGGGATTGACAAATACACACTACTATATATAAAATAAGTAACTAATAAGGACCTGTTGTATAGTACTTTGCCTATTCTTTAACTTCATTTATGTAGAATCATAAAGTGTATTTTCTTTTAAGGCAGTGGCTGCTTTGCTTAATATCACATCTGTGTGAGTCACTCAAGTTATCACGTTAGTTTATTTTGTTGTGTAGCGTGTCATTGCATATAGAGATCGTAATTTACTTTTTCATTCATTTCGGGTAGACTTTGAGGCTGATGCACATTCTCAGACATCATGGTGAAGGAGCAAGTCCTTGTAGTCATTCTCTCTTCTACTGAGTCCTTCAGAGTCAGGGAAAGACCCTGAATTTCAGAGTCAAACCTGTTCGGCCAAGTGCAAGTTGCAGAAAAAACATATGTAAATAAATATGTAATGAAAAATTTTATTCCGAATATCTCATCATCTTGCCACATCCCACATCTCTCCACACTCTGCATCTTCCTTATAAAAACCGTATATGGACACATTTTCCACCTTTTAACTCAGGATACGTTAGATTCTTATATACTTGTTGAGCAGTTGAAGTAATGAGCGTGGCTTCCCATCATACCTAGATCCCAGTTGTATTAATGAGCATCTTTGCAATTTCTCATATGGATTATATTGGCCTAGTTGGGAGATCATCGTAACTTCTGATATGTGTAGAGTATATTTTAATTGACACTGAATTTTTATACAGATCATTTCATTTGATTCTTGCAACAACTCTCTAAGATGGAAAGCAGAGACACCATTATCCTCATTTTACAGAGATAGAAGCTTTTCAATTAATATTTATTAAATGTCTACTCTATGGCATCACTGTTCTGAATGCTGCAAATATAAAGTTGAGCAAAGCACATTTCCCCCCTTAAGAAATTAATATTCTGTTGTGGAAGATAGATAGATAAACTAAATTAAAATACAAAATGGCATAGGAACGCTAAAACACCATAGCATTTTACATGCATGAAAATAATAAATGTTATATTGTATTATTATTCAAGAATTTTTTGTTTTGTTTTGTTTTGTTTTTGTTTGTTTTTGTTTTTTTGTGGTATGCGGGCCTCTCACTGTTGTGGCCTCTCCCATTGAGGAGCACAGGCTCCAGACGCGCAGGCTCAGCGGCCATGGCTCACGGGCCCAGTCGCTCCACGGCATGTGGGATCTTCCCAGACCGGGGCACGAACCCGTGTCCTCTGCATCGGCAGGCGGACTCTCAACCACTGCGCCACCAGGGAAGCCCCAAGAATTTTTGATAATCAACTCCACATGGGGAAATCAGATGTAATGCATATTAGATATGAAACGTGAAGAAAGAGAAAGAATTCATCAAGAAGACCTTGGGGAAAAGGAAGGGAGGCATTCTGAATAGAGATAACACCTGTGCAAAGGCCTGGTGGCATTATATAGTTGGCAGCATCAGCCCAAGGTCATGCAAATATTTAAAGACAAAGCTTAGGTTCAAATTCAGTGCTATTTCTACAGGATCTTTCCCCCCAGTTATAAGTGTTTAAACTCTGACCAACGCTGCCTTGAGCTTTCTGAATGAAATACTGTTTGACCAATGGCCTCTAAAATGAGTGCACACAGCAAATCATCAGCATTTTTTATTTCAAGTCATATTACATCTGGGAAGAAATTGCTCTGTACTGACAAATCGCAACAGTTATGAACATAGTAATAACATAACAAGAATAATCAAATGCAATTGAAATGAAAATGCATCAATTCAAGCTGGGTTTCAGCTCTTGTAATGTTCATTCAAGTTTAATGTCCTTTATGATTTTCTGGAAGCTATGATAGACTGCTTCTGCCATTTGATTTTGTTTGGGAATTTGTGTTCCCAACCACAGCCTCAAATTTTTATGAGGAAAACTAACCCACATTCTGTCATCTGGTCATAGGAATATACAAACTAAGCTAGGGCTAGGGTAATTAAGGTTGGGTAATATATATTCATGCTCAATCTATTATCATCGTCAGGCTCAAATTGAACTAGTGTAAGAAGATGTATAAATAACCTTTGAGAATCAATTTGCTCAAAATTTGGTTATTTTATTACTTCTTTTATTACTTCTCTGAGGCTGATCAGAGATGATAGAATCTTGCCCAGTGTTGATGGTCCCATTCTGGCTGCCCTGGCCGTTATTCTTGGTTGGTTACAGTTTTTGTCATTGATTTTCTATTTTTTAAAAAGGTAGGTGGTATCTGCTAGGAAGTGAGTGGGTGCTACCGGACTTGTTTTGAAGCTGCATTTTTTTTTTTTTTTAAATTTATTTTTATTTTTTTTTGCGGTACGTGGGCCTCTGACTGTTGTGGCCTCTCCTGTTGCGGAGCACAGGCTCCAGACGCGCAGGCTCAGCGGCCATGGCTCACGGGCCCAGCCGCTCCGCGACATGTGGGATCTTCCCGGACCGGGGCACGATCCTGTGTCCCCTGCATCGGCAGGTGGACTCTCAACCACTGCGCCACCAGGGAAGCCCGAAGCTGCATTTTTTAACTGAGATTAAAAGGCTGGAGGAAAAGATGAGGGTGTTTGGTGGCACAGCTAGAGATCTCGACCCATATCGCTCCTCAGTGCCACTGATTTTAGAGTTCAGGTTTCCCTTTTCTCGCTTGTAAATGGGCTGAGCCTCTCCCACTGGTTGATTGTATGTTGTAGTTAAATCTGCTGTGGACACATTCTGTAAATAACAATGAAAGAAGACATTTTGGGTATGTGACAACTCATATCAGCAAAGATTTTAACATTATCCTCCCTGGCTTCTCTTTCATTATTTTTCTGTGCAGAGAAAACAGCAAAACCTTTCTGCTCTCTCTGATAGACTAAAATTGTAAGCCCACTGCAATAACTGATTTTCTAACCAACCATCTTCTCAACAAAGAAACACAACGTGAAAGCACTAGGTTCATAAGCTGCTAAAAGTTTGTTATCAAATCCATTTAGTTTGACTACATGTCCTAGGAATGTACTTCTCATTAGCCTCTGTGCCAAGCATGTAGTCCAGATATAACTAGGTGATTCTGTGAGGAGAGAGGATGGTCTCTAGAGCCTCCCTCCCCGCCCACCGCCCCATCTGGTTCTTAGTGGAAATAATAATGAATCCACTCTGATTCACTTATACTACTGTGACATCAGATACTCTTCGCAAACTATAGCCTGGGACCAAATCCAGCCAAGTGGCTCTTCTATTTTTTTTGTGTGTGTGTATTGTTTGTTTATTTTTTTAAGTGCACATATAGCATTTATTACAAAGATACAGTGGTGTCTCATGAATGCTGGATAGAAGACAAGCCTTTAAAAGGCACTCAAATTATCACTCAATGGTAAACTTCACTAACTCAATGTTTTCCTCCGGTTTTGCTTCCTTCAGGTCACTGCCTGTTTTTGGAAATAAAGTTTTATTGGAACACAGTCACACCCATTCATTTTATGGCCCAATGGCAGAGTTGAATGAATAGTAATGACAGAGGCCATAGTTTGCCTGCAAAACCTAAAATATTTACCATTAGCCCTTTACAGGAAAAATTTGCCAACTCCTCTATTCTAAGGAGCTTCAGGCATAATGATCTTACTCCCTTACATTATTTACAAAAATAAAATATTCATTTCTGGGAGTTTAAATATTATATTTTTTTCCTTGCAGTTCAAACCTACCAAAGAAATAGGTGAAAGTTAGCCCACTAAATTAACCAGAAGTCCATAGTCATAAGAAATAGAAACGGATTATTTGTTCTACTCTTACTATTACTGTTATTATTATTAGCATGCATTAGCTATGTGAATGTCACTATGCAGAACACCTTTAAAGTATCTCCTGTAGTCCCCCCATCAACCTTATGAGACAGGTAATGCTATCAGGCCCATTTTATAGATGAGGAAATTGAAACTCAGCACTGCCACATAATTTGCCCATGAAACACACTTCCCCAAGTACATGATAGCCAAAAACCAGAGTCTAAGCCTTTTTGACCCCAAAGCTTATGATTTTAACTACAAAGCTGAGCAGCCAAATGAAGTGTGTTCCATAGAGTTTCATTCAGTAACTTTAAATTCATTTGATCACAGTGAATCCAACATTTATTTGAACTCCCCACTTACTCAAGGCACTATGGTAAATACCAAACGATACAGAACCATTAATCTGACACAGGTATGTTTTTAGGGAGCTCAGTTTTGGTTAACATGTGCTCCCCTTTAAACAGTAAATACTCCATAAATAATAAAACTTCATTCTTACCTCCAGCTGAGTCTCTTTTATTAGTTTGCTCTCTTCTAACCCTTAGCTAAATAAACTGGTTTCAGTGGAGTTGTTCCTGATGTATAGCTGTAGCACTCTTTGAACATCCTTTCTTAGAGAATGTAAATTTGGCTATTAGGAGAGTAAAGGGTTATATTTTTGAATTATAAGGCATCACAATATTAGAGTGCTAGGGAGGAAGAAATTTTACTCCACCCTTCCAGGTTCTTCTGGCTGGTCTAAGAATTAAATTGATGAGACAGATTAACAGGAGAAATTTTTTTTTAAAGTTTGATAACATGTATATATGGGAGAAACTCAGGAAAACTAAGTAACTCACCAAAATGACCTGAACCCTCACCTTAAATACCACCTTCAGCTAAAGATAAAAGAGGATGTTGGGGGTAGTGGTTTGGGACTTCAAAGGGGAGAAAGGCAATTCACATGGAGATGGAAAAGGAGATGTTTGGTCAATGTTTGATCAAATGTTTGCTGGGCTTTGCAGAGACAATGGGACAAAGTCAATTCCGATCTCTCTGTGTTTCCCTCACCACACCTAAGCCGTATTCTTTGCAGATATCTCTGGTGATAACTCTTCTCCAGGAAGAGGCCTTTTATCTAAATTATTTGAGGCAATTAAGGGGGAAGTGGCAAGAAACACCTCCTGAGGCTTCTGTTTCTTAAAAATAATCAGCCTAAATTAATCCTCGTGTCAAGTTTGAGGTAGTGGAATTTTGCTCTCCTACAAGAGGGAAAACTGAATATGGGTCAGGGGTGGCCTTATAGAAAGTGGCATGAGTGCCCTGAGTGTCTGGATAACTAAAAAGATGAGAGGTAAGAGAAAAACCAAGAAATTGAACCAGATGGCCCTCAATAGCAAACTTGCTTATTGAGTGATTTAATCAAAATCAAGCTGAATGGGGTATTTGGTGAGAAGTTGAGTGAGTGCAGTGGCAGTTTCAAATATTTCTAGTCTGTGTTGCTGTTTGTGGAAGGTCCAGTTGATTAGAAGGCTACGTCAGGTCCTGAATCAATGAAGCACACTGTGTGATGTAACTCAGGAAGCTGAAACAACAAGAAGGGTGACACAATGTCACCTCCAGGGTTGCCCCTGGTAGAACATTTCAGGGAGGTGACCACGTGGGTGATTGGTCTTATTTTGCCAGCTCCTCTGCCACTCTGGTATGATGATCCATCATCTCTAGTCTATTCGATGTTATCTTGGGGCCCAGTCACCCCTATTCCACACCCCATCTCAGCAACAACGAGGCCATTTCTGGGCCTGGGACTCTCTCAAATTTCTTAATGAGAGAATGTCAAGTCAGTAAAGGGGAAAAATGCTTTCTTCTGCTTTTATGCTACCAACTTTCATTTGTCCTGATGTCATTGTCTTCAGTATTCTGGATCTCATCTGAAGATGCCAAGCTGAAAATAAGGGCTTTGAATCCACCAAGACTCTCTTTAAAGTTAATGTTTTAAAAAAATATATAGCCTCTTAGTCAGAAATGGGTACAGTACTAAAGCCATCAGGAGAAATGAAGACTGACAGTTTAATTTCACTAAATACTGTAAGAGAAAGGATGTCAGCCACAATGACTGGTGGGCCTGCCCTGGGTGATAGTGATGGACTGTGCAGGAGAAAATTGATAGTTACTTTTTAAAAATCTTTTCAAGACTTTACATGGAAAAACCTGGAGTGACTCCTCTGGGTGAGGACTTCAGGCTATATTTTGCTTCTTTCCCCCTGATTTCATTTTACCTCGTAGGCTAAATTGGACTTATTTATTTATAAATGCACAAAACAAAATTCTAAAATGCCTTTTTGTGTTCATCTTGCCTGGGCAGCATGCCCTCTGTGCATCCTCAGCTCGTACTATCTTTGAGGATGATGCCTCGGCAGTGACAAGTTCATTTACAAGGCTCAGGTCTTCTCCATTCAGATGCTTCTCAATTTAGAATCCATCAAACACATCAGGTGCAAGAGGTTTGACATTACTGCAATAGGCAAATAACACATACCGTGTTCTGATTTTTGCGTGGAGACAGGGACTGCAACCTTGGAATTAATCGCGGCGGGCAAGTTTACTCAATGGGAAAAGCATGACCAGTACCACATATGGAAAACAAAGACTCCACACTGTGGGAAGGCAATAATAAAAATAGGAACTTCAGACAGTTTAACCTGCATGTAAGTAAATTAGAGCATAGTTAGAAGAGTGAGTTTTAAGGTGGGGATTGTATGTGGAGAGAATCTGTCAAAGGACAGGGCGTCCAGGAAGCAGACTCTACAGGAAATGTTTAAAGGAACACTATTAGTCAACACCTGTGGAAGAAGTGAAGGAAGCAGAATTTTCAAGGAAATATGGGGTTGCGATGCAACCATAATAGAGGACTCAGCTGATCTTATGGGGAACCCTGGACTGAGATGACCCTGCAGAGTTCTTCCAGTTTGGGATAAGAACGTGCTGAGCTTTTATACCCGCATCTCTACCCTCAGGGTAAAGGATGTGACATTAGGAATGGTGTTTCTATTCAGCCTATGGTGTGATCTGGTGGATACTCAGCTGTAAAATCTTAGTCTCCAAAACTGCTGGCAGCTGGATCAATGAGGGCTTCGGTCCTGAAGTGGGGGAATTAGAAGGTGTAATGCAGCATCTGTGGCAGCTTTCCCCATGAGTCACCCAGATTCACTTTCTTCATTTAAGTACTGGAAGCTACTCCTTCAAGATTCTGGTGGCTGCTTTCCCCAAGGTAAGCTCACAAGAAGAAGGATAGCAGGACCAATGACCCCTACCACTGCGGCTTTTCTTCAGGTCACAAATATACTTGTCACCTCCCTCTTCTGTTATCCATTCTAGATTTCCCTTTGCTTGTCCAGGTGACTTACTTAGTAGGGTAACCCAGATCCTTATTCCTTAGAGCTTGAGACACTTCTCTCAGGCTGTGGCTATGGTGCTTGTTTATTAATTACCGACATTGGTATCAAAAGACAACTGTGTGGATCAGTAGGGTGAATACATCATATCTCTGCCTGCCTCCAAGATAGAAAACTATCTCTACTTCCTCCCAGTGAACAGGGTCATTACCACTGTCATGGTGGTGACTCTTTCCCTTGCTTGCTGGCCTCTCAAGGGGCTCAAAGTGACTGGGTATCAGCCAAGGGCTATAGTTTTTAAAGATTAATACATTACTGCAAATTATAAAGTCTAGCTCCAGAACCCAAGGGTGATACATTGTGAATCTTCTATTTATGCTTACCAGAATATCCTGAGCATCTTCTCTTACCACAATCACTTCTAAGACATACGGCCTGGCATGTCCTATAGACGAGGCAGCAGGGCTGCCTGCACCAAAGCCTGGTCCTGCTACAGGGCCCTTTCCTGATGCCTTTGATGTGATCTGATGTGACTGTGGGTCAGTGCAGTATTCCCAGGGGCAGAAGATGCTGCCTCCAAAACCCAAAGAAGTCTATCAGACATTGCGCTTCCTTCTTCGTGATTAGCACTGTGAGATGCGATAGCTTGTCCTTTACTTCGGAGGCAGGCGATGTCCTGGCATGCCTCACTGGATCCCAAAATAATTCACTGATATGGCAAGTTCCAGAATATTCATGGCCTTTATCTCTTGCTCTTTGAAGTGTATGTCTTTTACCAAGTCCCCAAGTGAACTTGTCACTTCTTCCTTATCTGGTCTGATTAGCCTGATGTCATGAATAAACTCATCCTTGTGATGCTCTGTGGGGTGTCCAGATGGCCTGGGTCTCCTCAGACTATGTAATAACACAGCGTAGGAGAGAGTAATGACCTTTGAGCTGCTCAGTGGGCCTAGGTCCCAGCTCAGCAGTACATTCTTTATTGCTTTGGTAAATGAATTGTCTTTCAAGTCTTTCCAAGCAATAATATTCATCTGGTGGATTTTCAGGACTTATATGGCATAGAACTCTAACAAATCTACTTCTCTGAGTCTTTTGAGTCCTTCATCTACCTTCTCCCACAAAAATTCTGGCATTCTACACACAGACAGGGATCATTGCTGACTCCACCTTCTCAGAGAGTACTCCCATATCAATAAACTCTCCAAAATCCAACCCCGTATTCTGCCACCCGTGATCTAGCACCTCAGAATTTTGTCCCATTATGTACTGTCCCAATTTCTGCCTGTATATGCTTAGTAGATCATGCAGCTCTTTTTAAAATAGTTTCCTTCCTCCCTTAATAATCTCAGCATTCCCTGGCTGGTTTATGTCATGCACTAACCCTAGTTATTGATCTAGTAGCCAAGTGTGGAGCTTCTGATTAGCACAGCAAAGTCTTCTACATAATCTTCAAGTAAGAGTTGGGGCGGGGATAACAGTGAGAAGTGATACACTTCTTATAGGCACAGATAATTTGAATGAATCCAAGGAATCAACAATTTTTTTTTTTTTTAGTTCATTAATCCAATCCCATTTCTCAGAATCCTATTCCTTTCCAAATAAGATCCTGACCTTGGCTTAGCCAAACTGTCAGGTCTGAGACCCCACCCTTTATGAAGCTACTGGTCTTATGAGTAAGTCCTGGGAATTGTCCTCATCTTTTTCAGCCCTCCAGCAGCAGGAGATATGATTAAATGCTATCTAGCAGGTCCTCTGGCTTTCATTCTTAGCTTTTAATTGCTGGTCACTTGGCCCTTAGCCTTTCATTATCTTTCTTCAAAGCATCTATTGCATTGAGGAACAGTGTCCTTCTAGCTCCCATTTCCCAGTATTTCTCAAATGATTTATGTATTGTACCTGCTAGTGCATTTATTTTTACAGTAGCATCTCAGTTCATCACGAGTAAAGTTTTAAAGTTGTGCTGCTACCTTGCTCCAGGGCCTGTCGATGCTCCACATCACACCAGGGATGTGGTCCTCATTGTCACCCTGCAAATGGGCACTTCAGCTCCAAAAACTCTCGTTGGAGGACCTGCTCTCTCAGACCACTCCTGGACACAACTGTCACAGGTTTTGTTCCTGGGAGTCAGATTCTGAGGTGGAGATTGAGGTGCAGGAAATGTATAGGGGAGTACTGTTGGAACCATCTCCTGTGGGGGACGTGAAGGAAGTAAGACTGGAGAGAGGGAGAATTTGGGCTGTGAGGCAGTCACAAAAAAAGGCCTGAGAAAATCCTCCAGGAAACTCTGATGGTCATTTAGAGTTTTCCCAAATTGGGGGAAGGGGACTGGGCCTTTATATCACACATCTACCAGTCATTACATGTGGATGCCCCTGGTAAGGCCAATGTGATCTACTATTAGTGAAGGATAGTCTCTGGAGAGGTCCCAGTGATAAGCTGCTAGTAGCTCTCAGCCTCTGAGAAAATGGTTGCTCCAGCCCTTATCAGGAGAATATACACAGCACAACATCCAACATCAGAACAGAAATAACTATATGATAATGAAAATGTGTTCAGCACTGGGACAAGGGTGAGGCCAGTGAGGACTCATGAGCAAAACTTAAGGGGGCACCAAAAAAGTGAATAACCAAAAGAAATAATTTTCTAATCCAATAATGTTTTAATCAAAATTAATGAAAAAACATTGATGAACAAGATATCAAATCTTTTTTGTTTGTTTGTTTGTTTTGCTTTTTTAGTTTTTCTGGTGGTACGCGGGCCTCTCACTGTTGTGGCCTCTCCCGTGGCGGAGCACAGGCTCCGGATGCGCAGGCTCACCGGCCACGGCTCATGGGCCCAGCCGCTCTGCAGCATGTGGGATCTTCCCAGACCGGGGCACGAACCCGTGTCCCCTGCATCGGCGGGCAGACTCTCAACCACTGCGCCACCAGGGAAGCCCAAGATATCAAATTTTTATCAAAAGACAGGACGAGTATTACTGGTTTGTCTTTTGTCTCAGGTTCTAATATGGCTTGGCACTGCACTGACGTGCATGATTGGCTTTGTTTTATTTGTTAATAATAACTCCTTCAAATATAATTAACTGTTCATTAACTCTGGAAATGGTGAACATAATAATGAAATCACAGCAAAAATTTGCTGAGGATCATTTATACAAGGGATTGATCTAGAGACTTCAGTAAAGCACAAGCTCCAATATTTGCAAGACAGGTCTTATATTCCCTGTTTTACAGAGAAAGCAGAGATGATCCAAGAGATTAGCAATTTTTATGAACAGGAAATATCCATTTTTACACAAATCATGGTTGATGTTTTAAAATAAATCAATGTCATTATTTTACAGTCACACTGCAAATTCAGGAAATGACTCAGAAACTTTGATTAAACTTCACACCAGCTACTACAAAATATCAGGTGTAAATGAGAAAACGTTTTTACTTGACCTGTGATGTGTGACAACCAGAGCTCTGGAGGCCCTTACCAGCCCTGCTCTTGGGGAAAAAAAAATACTTTGGGATTCCAGGTCCATATTAAATTCCATATTCTTAAGAATCCCCTAGGCAGCCCACACTGACTACCATTTCTCCATCGTTACAGTCACCATGAAACTTTTCACGTTCTTCAGAACACTTTTCACAGAGTGCTGGGAGTTAGAATTACCTCAGGTTATGTATCTTTTCTCCACTACATCATGAACTCTCAGAAGGTAGCCTGATTCATTTATCTTTGTCTCACATACAAGGTAAAGGGTCAATGAATATATGTTGAAAATCATTGAAATAATAGACGTACTATGTTTGCCCCTCTCTGACTGTCTCTCTCCACTCTTCCTCTCCTTCTATGTCTCTCTCTCTCTCTGTATGTATGTAGACACACATCCACACTTTTGGTCTGTGTTCTCTTTAGAGAAAATTAAATTAATTCTGAACGTTCTATCTGTATTAGCTTTCTAGTTGTGATCTATTCAAAAAGAAGACTAGAAAGAGACAGAAAAAAAGGAACTGCCTTTAAGTCTTTTTTTAACTAAATTGGATTTTTAAAACACATAATAGACACACTGTACACATCTCACTGGCAACATTAATTAAAGAGGTGTGAAAAATGAAAATAGATTGTGTGTGTGTGTTTCTTAGATTGGATTCCCCAGAAACAGTTCCTGAGATGAAGAGTTGTGTGCAAGTGATTTATTAAGGACATGATCCCTGGAGAAATTAGGCAGAGAGTGGAGGATAATAGCAAGACAGAGTAGGAGGGAAAGCCAGAGAAATCATGATTATCGGCCATGACGTGGCGTCAGCCTGATTGCATAGGGCCCTCTGGAACACAGATTTACAACTCAGTTTGCCCCATTTCCAGGCAAGGAAGTTATGATTCCTAGTCCTGTCAGTCAACAAGGGCTACTAGTGAGCTAACAGCTTCCAAGCGTTTCTGGTTTTCTGCACCTACAGAGGAAGAGACTCCAGTAGCCCAAAGTCTGCAGAAAATCACAGGGTAAGCCATTAGAAGCAAAGCACATAGAAGCTGGGGGAGGGCACACAAAACAGTAAAATAAATACAAGAGAACAGAAACAAGACACCACCAGCACCCAGTTTAGTCTACCACCTAACGCCATTAAAATCCACCCCTTTCTTACATTACATTAGCTCTGTCCTGTGATACATCTTCAAGATTGTGGTTGGTCACCATTTTTGAAGGAAAATTTCAAAAGGAAGTTTAGCAAGATGAAATTCAGCCCCCAACGCTGCAGTTAATCTCCAGTGTGTAACTGGAATTCATACTCTCTGGCCCCCCAAGTTAGCTGACCTAGTCAACATTCCATTTACCCTTTGCTTGTACTTCTGTTGGTCTAGGTAACTGATCACATGGCACCATACAGACCTTAACTACTGAGGCATCTAAACCCCAGGTTACTGTTTGCTTTTCAGACTATGTCCACTGTAATTACCCACTCAGGAAGAAACCTGGTTAAGAAATCATCAGGAGACCCTAGATGGATCATCTGAATAACTTATTCCTCCTACCACCTTCTTGTAGCAGCAACTTTATCTCCTCATGAGAATGAGGGTCCACTACTCCCATTAGGATGGTACCTCCCTTCTTTGCCTTCTCTGGTCTGTGGTCATGAGGAGACCAAACTGATCAGGTAGCTGTGATTGCTTTAAGTTTAGTGAGACTCATGACGTGTCTCCTGCTGTTAAGTTCCCTACTCATGGAATCAGGACCTCTCTTACACTGTCCAATATGGTAGCCCCTAGCCACACGTGGCTACTGAGCCTTTGAAATGTGGTTAGTGCTACTGAGAAACACAATTTAAATTTTACTTAATTTCATTAAGTTTAAAATTAAATTTAAAAACAAACAGTGTAAATTTTTTTGGGTGTGAAACACAAATGGGGTGGTAGCATTTCACTTTAGGAGTGAAACACGTAAGATATTATCGCTTTGTTATAGTGCTCATTTAAGTTTTGTGTGTAATTTCCAGTATTATACATAAATGCATTAACAATCTAGGTGGTATCAACAGATTAACTTAATTAGAAATATTTTTTCCTACACATTGATGGAACATTTTGATGTGCTTATTTGAATATGTCATGCAGAAGGCATGAATTAAGAGATACCTATGTGAATTATAACTGGTAATTAAATTAAAGTACCTATTATTTTATTGCAATATAGTTAAGTTATCTGTTATGTTTTAAAATGAATATGAAGGAAATTTTGCATTTAAAATGTAGGTATATGAGAATACAGTGGGGGGCGGAACTACAACGGCAGTTGGTTGATTCTGCAGATGCAGAACTTGCAGATAACAAGGGCCACTGTATATTTATTGGGGGAAAAAAAATCCATGTATAAGTGGACCCATGCAGTTTAAATCCATGTGGTTCAAGGGTCAACTGTACTTCTTCAACTTTAAATTTTATAAAATTTAAATCCAGATCAGATATCTCTGATGAAAATTTAGTATCCAAATTGAGATGTGCTTTAGAAATAAAATACATACCAGATTTTGAAGGTTTAGTGTGGAAAAAAGGAATGTAAAATATGTTGTTAGGAACTCAATATATAATTATAAAATGTTTAAGTAATATTTTGAATATGTTTAAGTAAAATTTACTACTAAGCTTAATTTCACAGATTTCTTTTTATTTTTAAAATATGGTTACTGGATAATTTTAAATTATTTACAAATATTGCATTATATTTCTGTTGGAAAGTACTACTCAGATATGGGAAGCACAAATGCATTGAATAGTGCACTAGAAGTGATGGTGAATAGGTCCATTTCTACTTTCACCCTTGGTTCCCATTCCCATGTATTCTAATTATTGAGGAGACACTGTTTAAAATATATAATTCATCCTAAAAGACACAACCCTACCTTCTAAGACATCATCTACAAGTTGTTGCTTTAGCTGCTACTTTAAAAGTTCATTCCAAACCTCTGTTAAGCCAAGAGTATATTATAGGACCATGGATTTCATGGTCAGTGCCTACGTCTGTTTGTTCTTGCCTACTTCTGTTCTTTCCTTGATTTGAGGTGGTACTATCCACTGTCTGATATTGTTGATTCAAACAATGCATTGTGGTCAGGGAACATACTTTGAATGCTCTCAGTCTCGTTAAGTTCAGACTTATTTTATGGCCCAGAATATAGTCTATCTTGGTTAATGTTCTGTGAGCACATGAAAGTAGTATGTCTTTTGTTGTTTGTGGCTTGAATGTTCTCTTAATCACGCAGGTTGACTTTCCTATTGAAGGTATCTATAAACTTGCTGATTTTCTTTCTACTTGTTCTACCATTAACTGAGATAAAAGTATTTAAATCTCCAGCAATAATTTTGTATTTGTCTATTGCAATTTTTAGTTTGTTAGCACTGGTTTTGTGTTTTATGAAGCTCTGTTATTGCGTATATGCACATTTAGACTTGTTATATCTTTTTGTTGAATTGACTCATTTATTATTATACCATATTTATTCCCAATAATATCTCTTGTCCCGAAGTATACTTATCTGATAATAATATAACTACAGTACATAAGAAAGGTACTGTGTTTTCAAATTATATTATTTTAGAGCCTTTTTTTATTTAAGCCTCCTATCAGTGTCTTCATATATAAAATGCTTCTTAAAAAGAGTACTGTGCATAGTTGGTTCTTGTTTTTGTTATCAGGATAATACTATCTATCTTGTAATTAATGTGTTTAGAACATTTATATTTAATGTAATTATCAATATAGTTGGATTTCAGTCTACTCTCTTGCTATTTGTTTAACTACATCTAGATTTTTTCTTTCCCTAGTTTCTTTTGGATTGATTATATTGTTCAGTATTTCACTTTAACTTCAATATTGGTTTATCAGCTGTACAGCTTTTGTCTTTTTAATTTTAATAATGTTGCACTACGTTTTCTAATACACACGATTAACAGTCTTCAAACGATATTATACTATTTCATGTATATTTTGAGAACCGTCAAATGTTCAATTCCATGACTTCATTTTGGGGTTATTGATATAAATTTTACTTTTACATATTTTATAAGTCATAAATAGTAATCGTTTTTGCTCTCAGTAGTCAATATTTTTAAAATTTTTTAAAAGGGAATACAGTGTTTTTTTTACACTTACCCACATATTAATCATTTTTATTGCCCTCCCATTCATTTGTGTAAATCCACTTTTCCATCTGGTATCATTTCCTTCCTCTAGAAAAATTCTTTTAATTATTTATTTTAATTTAAGTCTACTGGTGACAAATTATATCATCTATTTTCAAATTCAAAATAATTACTACTTTGCCTTCATTACTGAGGAATACTTTTGCTGCATAAAATTCTGTATTATATAGAATTTTTTTCTTTCAGGGTTTCTGGCTTGCTGTGTATCTGACAAGTAGTTGGCAGTAATTCTTATCTATTTTCTTCTACACCTAATATACCTTTTTAAAAAAATTTTTCCTTGAAATGCTCTGTTTATCACTGACTTTCAGAAGTGTGATTATATTTTAGCCTGCAAAGGGTTTCTTTGTGTTCATCTTACTTAGAATTTGTTGAGTTTCTTAAATTTGTGCCTTTATGATTTTCATCAAATTTAAATTTTTTTCTGACATTTCCTCACATTTTTTTCTGTACCATATCCAACTTCTGGGATGCTCCAAAATCACATGCAAGGGCATGCTCATTGGGTTACAAATAACTACATCAGGAGTGGACACCTGAGTCAACAGGGTCCAATAAGAATTTCTCTCCTCAAAACTGTAATTCCTATGAGTTTCATTTAAGCACTTGAACTGGAGAGACATAAGAAATGAGAGGGTCCTGACTGGGATATGTGCATGGAATAGCTCAGAAAACCTGTCTGTATACAGCATAAGGACAATATGCATAGGAAAATAGACAGGAAAAGCAAGAGGAAAAAGAAGAGCGACAGAGTAGCAGCTTTGGTTCCTAAGGCTTCCAGATCTGATTGAAGACCTTCACTAAGCCCAGGTGCAACATCAACACTTGGGTTCAAAAAGATATCCTTGAGACCTTCCAATACGTTCCCCTCATTTGCTAAGCTAGAGGAGCTATAGAGTTGGAAAGTCATTGTTTTGCAACCATCATAGTAAAGATTGGATCAGGCAAGAATCATCAATGAATGCTAAACCTATAGGAAAATTTTGATGAGAACCAAGATATTTGCATCAACTTACAGAGGCTCCCCACCGAATGTTTATTACTTACAATGAGGAAAAGAAATATACACACATAGTGCAAATATCAGACAATACTATGACTGAGTAATCAAAACCTGTATTATCAGCGAGGGAGATATGGACATGATGTGCCTCAGGAGGTGATACCCTGAGAAAAACACAACCTCACCTATATAGTTTTCTGGTATCCTAATCAAATCATGAGCAAACCTCAGGCAAAGACCAAAGGAGCAATAGTTTATTTAATAAAGGGAGATGATGACTGCATTTTTTCCAAAATGTTAATGTTATTTAAGAAAACAGGCTGTGGAAATGTTCCAGATTAAAAGAGGCTAAAAATATATATATAACAGCTTGATGCGATACTTGACTATAGACTGGATTCTAGTTTGCAGGGGAAATAATGCTCTAAAGCACATATTGGGTCAACTGATGAACTTGGAATACAAACAGTATTAGATGAAAATATGGTACTAATGTTAAATTTACTGATGCTGATAATTGTATTACAGTTATGTTAAAAATTATAATAATCATTAGTAACAGAATAGTTATTCTTATTGTGATCATTACTATTTATTGAACATACACTGTACTGAAAGCTTTATGTAAAAGCTTTTTGTCCTTTTCAATCTTCACAAAACCCAGAGAGGAAGACAATTGAGTAAAGGTTTGTCCTTGTAAAGATTTTCCAATGTGGGTATCTCTGGGATTACAGGCAGCTGATTATTGAATCTGGACAAGTGAAAACATCTCTGTTATGAAATGTAGTTTAATTCTGCTGGAAAACAAATTCTGTCCCTCAAACCTAAGCACATCAGGATGGAATTAATGTAACCAGGATGAGAGGTTTAGGAGGGTGTACTTGCTGTCATGTGAAGTGGGGATTTGGGAGGGGGTTCAGAAAGCATTAACTTGTTACTTGGTAAAAAGAGGAAAAAGGCAGTACAAGTTGGTCATGTTCAGAAGGGCAATATAAACCCTGAGATGTGCCTGCTTCCAGAGCCAACTCTGGCACTAATCAGATTTGTTGTATGTCCCCTTGAGTAGATTGCTTGACTCTCAAAGACTGACTTTCTTTACTTGTAATTGATAGTGTGAGAAGGTTTCATCAGATGTGTGGTTCTTAACACTGGCTGCAGAGTCAAATCACCAGGGAAGCTTGACAAAGTAAAACAGCACTAGGCCCAATGCCAGGCAGCCCAATTAAATCATTCTCTGGAGGGTGGAGTCTGGAGATATTTATATCCCCAAGTGATTTTTGTTCCTGTTGTTGAGGTATTACTTACATACAAATCTTAAGTGTACAGTTCAATGAAGTTTTACCATGTATACGCCTGTGTAATTACCTCCTGGATCAAAAATAGAGTAGAACAATTCCACCACTCTGAAAGACTCAAGTTCTCTCCTAGTCAATACTCCCCACCAAGGTAACCACCATGCTGATTTCCAACTCCATAGATCAGTTTTACTAGTTTTTAAACTTAATATAACTGGAGTTAAACAGTATGTCTTTTTTTTCCGTCTGGTTTCTTTCACTCAGTATTAAGCATGTACAATGTATCCATAATGTTCTGTGTAATTTGTTCATTTATTATTGCTCCACAGCATTCCACTATATAAATATCCCACAAGGTTTTAATCCATGTTATGGTTGATAGATATTTGAGTTGTTTCCAAAATCTTACATATTATAAATAATACTGCTGTGAACCTTCTTGTGCAAGTCATTTGGAAGATAATGGGTATGTACCTAGCAGGGGAACTGTTGGAGCACAGGGTAGCTCTTTATCTGCCTTTAGCAGGTGCCACCAAAACATTTTTCCAAGTAGCTGAGCCAGTGCACTTCCATCAGCAATGTATGACTTAACCAGTGTTCCCATCTCTTTATAAGTATTTGGTATTGTCTGTCTTTGTCATCTTAGGCCTTCAGGTGAGTGTGTCGTTGTATTACATTGTTTTGTTATTTGGGGGTTTTGGTTTGTTTGTAATCTCACTAGTGACTGGAGAATTGAGCACCTTTAAGCTTATTACACTATATGTATATCCTATTTGTAAAGGACTTTGTCGAGTTCTTTCTCCATTTTTAATGTAATTGTCATCTTCTTATGGATTTGTAGTTCTTCATCTATTCTGGATGAAAGACAGTTTTCAGATATATGTGTTGCAAATATCTTCACCAGGCAGTGGCTTGCCATTTTACCCTCTTAACAGCATCTTTTGATAAACGGAAGTTCTTAATTTGAATGACTGCTAACACTGTTTGGGCTCTCCAGACAGCAGGGTCTGAGAAAGTCTAGTTGTTTATATACTGTGTTTAGACCAACACCATGGGAAGGAGGGGAGAATGAGAGATGTCGGTTAATAATGCATACCCTATGGTCTCCACCAACCACGGGGAGCTCTGGAGCATATATTACCTCTTAGAGTTGTCCGGTGTTGGGCCAAAATGGCAGAAGTTTTATACCTCTGTCTGGATCAGTCATTGATTGTTAGTGCACCCTGGAAGAGCATGACCTTGGGCAAGGTGGCTCTCTATACTTGAGGCTGTCCCTAAAGTGAATTGCAGCTGAACACTGTCCATTGACAACCCTCCCAGTAACTGGTGCAACAAGTCCTTCCTTGAAGGGGAATCTGGATGTCGCATCCCTATGTCCACTTCAGTGTCCAAATCATAACTCTTTTATTTTATAGTTAGTACCTTTTGGGTTATATTTAAGAAATTTTTGCCTATTTCAATATTATGAAGGTTTTCTGCTATGTTTTCTTCTTGAAGCTTTTAAATTGATTTTGCATATTTAGGCCTCATGATATGTCTAATTTTTGTATATGGTATGGGTTGAGTCAAAGTTGCTTTCTTTTGACATGGATATCTAATTGGACCAGCACATATAAAAGACCATTGTTTTACCACTGCATGTCAGTAGTGTCTTTTTTATTTTAACCTGCGTCCAGAGTTGTGAATTGATTCTAGAGATGAATTTTAAGCTCTTTTTCAGGTCTAAAGTTCTAGGTACTTGATAATGGGTATTAGGGTATGAATGAAAGGAAGTTATACCTTTAGTTAACCTGAAAATGGTCAATAGCAAGGTATGTAACAAATAGAAGTTATGGCATCTAATAAATTTAGAGAAATGTTTTTGAGGCCAAACCAAACCTGATGAAATCATACGTGAGTTTGGAGAAAGAAAATTGAATTGGTAATGGAAGATTTGTTGGTTATGCGCAAGTTATGAAATACAGCTGAAACACATATAAAATAGGTTAATACTGGCAAAGTCGTTCGAGATTTATTTAGAGACAATTAGATGCACAATAGGGACGTTAATAAATTTTTCCTGTGGGCATCAGAAAATGCTTCTTAGAATGGGTAGCATTTTAATTAAGTATTTTAATAAAGAGTGGAAAATGGAGAATATGTATAAGAGGAACTCAGGATTGAAGTTTCAAGACTGAGACAGGAGGAATTCTGTAAGCAAAGCTTTTCATTCCACCCAGCAGCACTGAAGTCTGAGTGGTGCTCCGTCTCCTCCCGGTTATTTCAACTCTATCATTAATCTTTTAAGAGTCATCTGAACGTAACGTCTTCTAGGAAGTCATCTCTTATTAGTCGGCCTTCCTAACCCATCACTGCTTGCCCCCATTATTTTACCGTATCAAACCCTCACCTAGGCTGTGAGCTTTACAAAGGAAAAGACCATGAGTTATATATTCCTTTATTGTCTTGTTCCCAGTGCCTGTCACATGGCCTGGAACAAAATAGGCTAACACTACATTTTGTTATTTTGGACTATAATTTAATAAAGATACATCAAATGGAGTCATTTCCCAGCTCAAAAGCCTAAAATAGGGCTTGTCACACAGTAGGCTCACAATATTTCTCTAGTTAAGGAAAGTGAATCCTGCTCACGACATTTTTGTTTTAACACCATGGCGGTAATCATTTTACATTATATAAGTGTATAAAGTCATACATTGTACACCTTAAATTTACACAATGGTATATGTCAATTGCATGTCACTAAAGTTGGAAAAAATAAAGTATTTTTTTAAGTTTTAGAACAATTTAAAAAGAAAAGTGAAAGTGTGTAGGAATGATAATTTAATTCATCATGTTTGTGAATTAGAGAAGTGAGAGAAAAAGTCAAGTTTGAGTGGTACCAAATCATAGGGGTGCAGGGGGGTTACCTTAAAATATCAGATCCCTACATTTGCTATTTGTCTCTGTGAGCAAAAATAATGGCCCAACAGATGAAGTGAGATAGAATCCTATATAGTTGTGTAACTGACTTACTTCCCAAAAGCCCATATTTCACAAAAATTATGTCTTTCTGACAAAATCCCTCCTGATTTTGAGGAATGGGTTAGCTGTGGCTATGCATTTTAGCTTTCCAAGTCTCCAGCGCATAAACAAGTTAGGTGACTTTAAAACAACACCTTGACATTTAAGCCACATACTCAGAAGCTTTCACTCTCTTTAAAAAAGAGAAAATATACTTGTAACCTAGAGAAAGTAGTAAGTGTATCCTTCCTTGTCACATAATCAATAAAGAAATGAAGACCATAACAAAAATGGTTGCTCTTGGGAGATATTTTCAATTGTTGTTTTTATTTTTGCCCTCATAATTACTAATTATTGAATATAACATTTTTCAGTAGTCACCAAGTAAAATTTCCTAGAATTGAAGGTAACAAGATATAGAAAAGATGTTGCCTTTGCCTGAGTTTTATGAAGCTGATATCAATCTTTTGTTTCATAAACTTCGGGCTGGTTATTACCCTGAATGCAGACCCTGGTGCATTAAAAGTGACATTGACAGGAATACAAATGAGAGCATTCCCAATGATACTAACCAGTGGGACTGCAGAAGGATAGACTTCCCTCCCATGCCTGGAGAATGGAATTCAGGAAAGGTCACAGAGTAGCCAGACTTTGGAGATAAAGTTGACTTCAACTGACTCAATGAATGACTCAGAGGGACAGTTTTCACTGTTGTTTGTCTTCCAGTAAGAGGAGAAAGGACAAAGATTTCATTGAGCCTCAGGACATAAACTGAGGGCAGTGCAGTTAAAAGTGCCCAGGCCCAAAGTCGGAAGATCTGGAGGGTTTTGGACTCAGACCTTATCTAAGAGTCATGTGACCTTGAACAAATCAATCATTCAACTCCTCAGGCCTCAGAGATTTTTTGGTTTGGTTGTGTTCCATTCAGTTGTGTTGTTTTTTTTTTCTTCCTAATATGTGAAATGACAGCTCTGAATAAACAGTTTATAAAAGCCATTAAAAAATGTTCTTATATCTGTAATTCTTAATTCTTGTGAAATACCTAACCACACCACTTGACCACTCACAACCTTGAGAAGAATTAAAAGTAGATATCATTATCCTAAGTTTACAGTTGAGTAAACTGAAGCTAGCCCAGGAAAAAGACTCACAACTGGTTAAAAGTTGATGAATCTGGTTCTATACTTCATAACTTCTCATCATGTGCCTTTTCTACTCTCCCAAACTTGTTTTAATTGAACATTCAAATAAAACTGAGAAATAGTTCACTTAGTCTCCTGGCAATACCCAAGTACAAGGGAGACAGGGAAACAAAGTCTTTAGTGAAATGGCCCTGTGTTGGACTAAAACTATTTTTATCCAAGAGGGGGAGGATGGATAATTAGGGGTCAACAAAAAAAAAAATCAGTGGAAAATGGATAATTAGGGGTCAACAACAAATCAGCCACAGGGTACTATCAAAGACTTCTAAGCAAAGAGTGGTTAAATTGTGGGAGGAAGGAATGTATATTATGTATATTTATATAACCATCTAAGACATTTCAAAATACATTATATTAACTACTTAAACTTTACCTTCTTCAAAATGAGTTGAAGCTAGAAATAGTATATATGAAAAGTAAATGTAACTAAGTAAAATATATAATTCAAGCAATAAATGCTTTGGGCAGTCAGGAAGCAGGGAGATCTGTAAGAAGACGATCACCTAAGGCTTCTTGTAGCAGGTGGGACTGGAGCATGATGGGAAGGATTGGGCGGGTAGATCAGAATGGTGAGAGCTTCTTCACTAACAAGTGGCTTGATTGCTTCCTTTAAAAAAAGAGGGCAAGCTTAGAAGTATCCAGGTAGCAGATTTCAAATATAATGTAGTCTGAGTTAGTCTTAAAAAAGAGTAATTGGTTGCATTGTGACGGGCGATGAAAAGTGGATACTGCACAATAATGTGGAACAGAAGAGATCGTGGGGCAAGCAAAATGAGCCACCACCAACCACACCAAAGGCCAGGTGATGTTGTGCATATGGTGGGATTGGAAGGGAGTCCTCTATTTTGAGCTCCTTCTGAAACAGGCAGGGCACAACCTTTGAAAGAATGACATAGCCCGAGGACATGACATAACCGGATTAGAACCAAATGGGTCCAAGATGGTGGACAAGTCGACTTCCACTACACCTTGAGCCTCAGTATACGCTCCCTGTAACACATCAGCAAGCTAAATGACACACCTACAGCCGCCATGACAGTTCCAAGACTGACCATAAGGATCAAAAAGTGGGTGGTGGCCCAATTCCTAGAAATCCCCACCCCTTCCTGAAATAACTGGAATACTCCTCCCACTCATTAGCCTATAAAATTACCCGCCCGTATAAAAACTGACAACCCCATACCCTGGTGCCTTTCTCACTTTCTAAGATGACCCACACTCTGTCTGTGGAATGTGTTTCTCTCTAAATAAATCCACTTCTTACCTATCACTTTGTCTTTCACTGAATTCTTTCTGCAATGAGACATCAAGAACCTGAGCTTCATTAAGTCCTGAAACCAGGTGTGTGACCTCAGTTGGAAGACTGTGGATTTTGGCTAGGTTTGAGTCCCAGCCACGTGGGTTCAGTCCAGTCAGGGTTTTGGCCGGGCTTGAGTCCTGGCACATGAGTTCAAGTCCCAATCTGAGGTGCATGGTTTCACTTCCGTGAAATTAAATTCCAATAAGTAGTGTTCCCAGTTAGACCAACTGAAAGCAGCACTCGACGAAAAGCATCCAGAATTAGTCAACAGAAAACACATAATCCTCCATCAGGATAACACAAGACCACATGTTTCTTGGATGACCAGGCAAAAACTGTTACAGATTGGCTGGGAAGATCTGATTCATCTGCTGTATTCACCAGACATTGAATCTTCGGATTTCCATTTATTTCGGTCTTTACAAAATTCTCTTAATGGAAAAAATTTCAATTCCCTGGAAGACTGTAAAAGGCACCTGGAATAGTTCTTTGCTCAAAGAGATGAAAAGTTTTGGGAAGATGGAATTGTGAAGTTGCCTGAAAAACAGCAGACGGTAGTGGAACAAAATGGTGAATATGTTGTTCAATAAAGTTCTTGGTGAAAATGAAAAATGTGTCATTTATTTTTACTTAAAAACTGAAGGCACTTTTTGGCTAACTCAATACTATGTAGGAGACATTATGCTAGATGCTTCAATTCCACAATTTTGTTCTGTTGGCATAATGTCAGTCCTATATTATAGATGAAGACATACTAGTTGATAAAAGTGAAATTAATTGTCTTAGGGTACCCACTAGTAAGTGATTTAACCCCAGACCTCTGAGACCTCAAATGCCTTGTTCAGCAGAAGATACAAGGAAGTTCTAGTTTGAAATGACAACCATTACCTTATTCTCTGTATCATAGACGCCCAGGTGATTACCAAATACAAGTCCACATCTCCTTCTTGGGAAGCTCTGCCATATTCAGCATGTAGCTTTCCAGGTTGTTGTGGTTTTGTGGGTCTCATCCAGCCAGGGGGAAAATAAAGCTGATGTAGGAATAGGCATGTGAATTTCTTCTTTGGGCTCTTTCTGGAAATAGTTTGATCACTTTGTTTACATTCCATGACTAAAACTCAGTTTCTTGGCTACATCTAATGGCAAACTGTGTGTCCCACTCACACCAGCCCACACTCTTCTTCACCATGGTCTTCTACTTCCAGTCAAGGATGGAGTAAGACATGAAGCACTGAAGAATTATCTTTATCTCTTTAGGTCTTCATTTTTACAAGGAAGTCAATTCATTTCTCACAACCCCAAGCATGCATGTAACTTCTCAGTTACAGAGCTGACAATTCTCTGCTGCCATAGGTTCTTCCAAATTGTGAGATGTTGGGAAGATCACTTGGAAACAGGTTTGTTTTCTCTCCTTTACAGCTTCCTCAAGGAAAGAGAAGTGCTTATTTGAGCATTAGTGTAAGGGGACAAGGAAAAGATTTGTATGTGACATGACTTTGGGGAATTTCTCCATTGCCCACAGAATAAAAAAATAAAATCCTGAACTTGTCTTTTCAGGGTCTTCAATTTTTTTTTCCCAGTCTTGTGCTCAAAACTACAACTTTTCTCTGTTTTTGCTCCATGATTTCCTAATGTCACATTTTTACTCAAACTATTTCCTTTGTCTCTAGTTGTCTTCAACTTTACAACTGCTATCTTTCCAAGAATCAGTTCCTGGTTTTCCTAATTGGGCACTAGTGCTCTCTCTCTGTCTTTCTCTCTCTCTCTGAATCACCTACATATTTGTATCCATATTACTTCTTTCCTGCATTATAATCTTTTCTGAACCTGCCTTATCACCCCTATTAAATACTATATTTGTTCATGGCCAGAGGGTATTGGACTTCTATAGCACATGGAATTAGGTGTACAAGGCAAATTTACCTATATTTACACAGTCCCAGAAGGCCAAGTGACTACTGATTAAACATGTATGTTTGACTACTAGGAAGACTGTAAGATAATATGTTCAAAAATATTTATTGAGTTTTTTTTGTTTGAATGATTGATTTTGAAGCTACTTTAACATTAAAATTATTTCACTCATTATTAATGGACTAATAAAAACACTGATTACCAAATATATACCATTTATTACTGTATCAGTGTCCTATTACTGTTGTCAGTAATTACTACAAACAGTAGCTTAACACAAAACAAACTTAATGTCCTATGATTCTGGTGGTCAAGTGTCTCAAATAATTCTCCATGGACTAAAATCAAGGTGCTGGCAGGACTGGATTCCTTCTACAGGCTCTCAAGGAGAATCCCTTTCATGACTTTTCTGGTTTCTGGAGGCTGCCTGCATTTGTTATCTTGTGTCTTCTCCCTCCATTTTCAGGCCAGCATCGTATCATCTTCCAACTTCTCTCTCTGATTATGACCCCTCTTTCCATCATCAAATGCCATCTCGAGATTCCTTTTCTTTTTTGAAGAATTAATTATTTAGTGCTAAAATATACAGAACATAAAATTCATCCTCTTAACCAATTTTAAGTGTCCAGTTCAGTGGCATTAAGTACATTCACATTATTATTCAGCCATCCCCACCTTCCAATGCCAGAACATTTTCATCTTCCCAAACTGCATCTCTATACCCACTGCATCTCGAGATTCTCAATTTAATCACATCTGCAAAGTCTTTTTGGCATGTCAGGTGACATAACCACAGGTCCAGGGATTGGGATGTGGACCTCTCTGGGGGACCTTATTCTGTCTACCATAGGTATCAAAACAGATGTGTGACCTCGTTGAGAATTTGTAATCAGAATTTTTACAGCATTTCCTCCTAAAATAGGGGAGAACCGTGGATCATGACTCCAGGACTATTTCCCTTTCTGGTATCATCAGGAGCACTTTAGGTTTGGTCCTAATACATAAAAAATAAAATAAATTTTGTGTAATATATTTTCAAAGCTCCAGATAAAGACAAAAAAATAAACTTTTTTATTTTGATTCTGTAAAACATTTTCAGTTGACCACTAAAACACACTTAATCATCATACATTTATAAAACCACGAAATATTTACAATCCCATGCCTGAGGCAGACGTCCTATAGTATAGTTGTTCCACAGTTCAGCAAATTATGAATACAAACACTCAAATTGTTGCTTTCAAACATGTAAGTGAAAATAAACCTTTCCTTAAAAGGTTTTATTTGGAATTTTTAAATTTTTTGTTCTAAATCATACTGTTTTCTAGACACTTCCAAAATGACATATTGATAAATAAGCCTAGCTTGTAAGGTTCTTTTTTAGCTAACATTCAGTCTTTTGGCTCTATTATTTCTCTATAGATAAGATGATATAGCTGTTCTTTACCAGCTATGGTATGGCTATGACATGGCACATAATTTAAGTAGACACTTTTCAAATATGTATATCTATTGCCCTGTAGTTCTATATAGAGAGATATAGATATAATTATTTTCCCTAAGCTGATTTTCCTAGAATGCTAAACGACTCCCCACTACTGTTTTGGTGTCTCAAAAGTAGTTCTGGCTACATAACTGGGTTTGTAGTCCCTGGGAAACTAGAATTTTATAACAGTAGACCAAAAAGTGAGTCATACAGGGAAACTTTCCTTTGTAGAAGACTGAAACTTTTATTAACTTTTATCTTGCATACATTTACCTTTTCCTATTATACTGATTATTATTATTTCTTTTCTCTTTTTCATTTAAGCAGTTGTCACAAATTTAGTTACATGGTGCTCAATAAATATTTATGTAATGGATAGAACGTTATTTATGAAACCTACCACATACCAAGTACTATACCAGGTTCTGGGGTATAATATTGAGAAAAATGGCAGTGCCCTTGCCCTCATGGAGCTTATAGTCTAGTAGGGAAGACAGGTATTAGTCAAATTATCACAGAAGTAGAGACTTACTATTTTGATGAGTTCTAAGGAGAGGCAGGTGATGATATGAGGGTTTATGATAGCTGGTAAGGAAGGTCAGGCAGAGCTTCCCTGAGAAAATGTACTTTAGCTGAGACCTGAAGGATAAATGGGGGTAGCTAGGTGGGGAAGAGAGGAGCTAAGTGGTCCAAGGATAGAGAAGGCCACACTCTCAGGCCTGTGTGGAAAGCTGCCAGTGGCTGAGAGAACAGCTGTGGAACTGGTGCAATATGACGACCATATATAGAGGAAGGGTGACATCAGATTATAGAGGCCCTAACTCCATGTTACAGGATCTTTATTTTAAGAGCTATGGGAAGCCACTAAAGGATACTAAGGAGAGGGACATATGATCAGTTCAGATTTAAAAATCAATGTGGAAATTTTTGAAGACCATAGTATACAAGAAGATAGAAGGAACTTCATGGTCGTAAGAGGGAAATATTAAGTAAAGGAGGATAATAATATTCATACAGTCTCATTTATTTCTCTTTTACTGTGTGCCAGCCATTTCATTAAATTGTCATATCTGATCCTAAAAGAAAAATCCAGTTCAGATCAATTCCAAGTTATCCTTGGCAGCCTAACCTTGTGCTGGCCTTTTGGCCTTCAGAGGCATTATCTTTTCAGTGAAAATAACAAAGAAAAAAATAATGGAGGAAAGGTCATCATTAGATTGACCAGATATTTGAAAGTATGAGGCTTATGTCAGCAGCCATTAATTATTTCATTCAGCATGAGCTGGATACTAGAGGTCAGAGGCCAACTGGTGAGCAATCCCATGGCCTCACGGGTTAACCAGTTTCTGTTAAGTTCCAGACTCCCTCCTATGATGACCATGATGTGAATGTGGGTCTTTGTTATAAGAGGACCAGCTGGCAAAGTGCCACAAGTCCTGAAGACCCTCAGACCATATGACTTATTGAGCATAGGCCAATGGAATTATTTTTATAAAGAATGAATTGTTCATTTGCTTACCATCTAGGACATTACTGCCAATGACACCCAATGGAATTCTGAGCTTCTAGTTCATACCACAGAACTATCTATTATGTTATACAACTTAATAAGTAAAAAGCTTACTTCCTCATGATTTTAATCACTTTTTCATGGTTTATGAGGTGTATGTTTGGATTATAATTAGTTATGAGTACTCTCTGTGTACCAAAGGCATTCTAATTAAGTATTTGAGTCTATTACTCTTAATCTCTGTCTTTCTAATTAAACTGAACAGACTGTCTCCTGAGGATGGAGTCTCGTTATTTGCCAGCTCTACCATATTCGTGAATCCAAACACAACTCATTATCTTTTCTTTGTCTGTTTTTTTCTTAATTAATTAATTTATTTTTGGCCATTTTGGGTCTTGGTTGCTGCGCGAGGGCTTTCTCTAGTTGTGGTGAGCAGGGGCTACTCTTTGTTGCAGTGCGTGGGCCTCTCACTGTGGTTGCTTCTCTTGTTGCAGAGCACAGGCTCTAGGTGTGCGGGCTCAGCAGTTGTGGCATGTGGGCTCAGTAGTTGCGGCTTGCAGGCTCAGTAGTGGTGGTGCACGGGCTTAGTTGCTCCGAGGCATGTGGAATCTTCCCAGACCAGGGCTTGAACCCATGTCCCCTGCACTGTTAGGTTGATTCTTAACCACTGCGCCACCTGGGGAGTCCTGTCCTTTTTTTCAGTTGAAATCTGACCCAAACTTCAAGGTCATGCCAGTAACAATACCATATCCATTGAGTGTTTGTTGAATATTGGTCTTAAGGTGGCTCTGATGGCTGTCTCCTCTGAATTCTCAAATCTTTCTCTGTCTCATTTGAATTATGTCACATGTTACCTTCTATATTACCTTCTATAAAACCATTCATACATTTTCATTGTTAAGTTAGTTAGAAGCAGAGATTTTCCCCCCCAAATTACTTAGTGCAGCACATTGTAGATGCTCAGTATATTGAGTTTAACAGATTTCAGGAGAGTCCCTGACATCCCTAACTTGAGGCAATGTCCTCCCACATTGCCTTGACTCTGCGTGAAAATATGCTTCTCATGTTAAAGCTGGGCCAGGTCTCATTGCTGCCAAGCTAATAATAAACATGAATCTAGGCTTCTCAACTGAAAGAAGCTTTTTAGCTGAAATGATTCCAATCCCAAGTGTTAAAATGTGTGAAATTAGCCAAAAATAATGTAAATCACTGTGTATAAGGGATTTTTTTTTCATTTCTACTTTTTAAGAGGTTAGTTTTTTGTTCTTCTTATAGAACCACACTATGAGAAGAGCAAGGCTCGCTTTTGTTGGTTGATTGATTGGTGGTTTGTTGGTTTGTTTCATTACCTACATAAGAAAATCTTTTTCTCTAGTAGTTGATATAAAGAGCTTTTCATATGATGTGATATGTGTTAGTTTTGATCAGTAGAAGTGTGAGTTTTATCAGGAGACACAAAATGCCAGGAGATTACAGGAGAGGTTTAACACAAAGAATTATTAACTGTGGTAAAAGAGTAACTATAAGATGTAAGGAAAATCTGTCTGGTACTCTAGAGCTGAGGGAGAGTACTTATGAAAGTATAAACTTAGAAGGAGTTCAGATTTCATTGAAGATGTGTTTCAACCCAACGGATAGCAGAGAAGGTTCCTGGTTTGGCTAGGCTGAGATGGTTTAGATTTGCTGGGTAAATAGACCAGAGAGCTGTCAGAGATAGGAGGTCATCAAAGCATTCAGGCTGAATGGGGGCTTGCAGATCTGTGGGGTCACGTAGGTCACAGGTAGGCAGCTTGAAGATGGCACCATGGATGGTTTGGCTTCCATTTCTAGAAATCTGTAGAATAGTTGTCACAAAGCTTAGGCTGCAGTGTTTCAGAGGGATTACATTCTGGCTCATGCTGGGGCAGATTCTACTAGATATCTGTGTGTGTGTGTGTGTGTGTGTGTGTGTGTGTGTGTGTGTGTGCATGCACAGACACACACATATGTGTATATCTATGTGTATGTGTATATACATATATTTATACAAACATATCTATTATATTAATATGTATATATATATTCATATTGATGTTTCAAATTCCAATCCAAAATAATATAGTACATTGAAGTATTTTCTTCCATGTTTGTAACTCCCTTCTCCAACAGTGAGAACCATGGCTCCCCATTACATTCTATATATTTACTTATTTGTGAAATCCTAGAATACATGGAGTCTCATAATAGCAAACACATCATCAATAAAAATAAACCTACTAGAGTTCTCTACTTGTGATTCTTTTTTCCCCCTTTTTGGTAAAACAGAGTTATACAATGAAATTCACACATATTAAGTGTGAAATTCAATAAGTTTTTTAAATGCTTATATTTTTATCATGCCAGAAAATTGGCTTGTGCCCCTTATCACCCAATCATGCCCCCACCCACACAAAATATTTCTTTATATATTTTTTGCCTGTTTTAGGATGCCATGTAAACAAAATAATATCGCATGCACTTTCTTGTGTCTGGAGTCTTTTGCTTAATATGATGTTTTAAATTTTATCATGGTGTTGTGCAACAGTATGAATACTTTTTTATTGCTAGTATCATTCCGTTATTTGAATGCATCAGAATTTGTTTATATATTCTTTTGTTGATGTGCACCTGGGTTGTTCCCAAGTTCCTAGTTGAATAAGACCACTATACCTATCCTTGCACAACCTTTTTGTGTATATTAATTTTCATTTATCTTGGCCAAGTACATTTACCTTTATAAAAAAACTTTCAAATATGTCTCCATTTTCACTACTACAACCAATGAACAAGGATGCCAGCTGCACCACCTCAAAGCTCATACCTAGTGTTGTCAGACACTTTTTGTTTGTTTTTGCCATCCCAGTCAATATGACATGCTATATCTTTGAGGGTTCTGTTTGCATTTACCTACAAATGTGATATTCAGTATTGTTCCATGAGTTTATTGTTCACTGGGATACTGTTATGGACTGAATGTGTCACCCCAAAATTCATATTCATAACCCTCATATGACTGTATTTGGAGAGGGGCCTCTAAGGAAGTAATTAAGGTTAAATGAGGTCATAAAAGTGAAGCCCTGATAGGGTAAGATTAGTGTCCTTATAAGGAAAGACACCAAAGAGCTGTCTTGTGATCTCTCTCACTCTCTCTCTCTCCCTCACTCACTGCATAGGCAGGTACTGAGGAAAGATCATGTGAGCACACAGCGAGATGATGTCTAACTGCAACCCAAGAGGAGAGCCCTCATCAGACACCAACCCTGCTGGCACCTTGGTCTCAAACTTCCTGGCTCTTAAGCAGTGTGAGAAACATTTCTGTTGTTTCAGCCATCTAATCTGTGGGTTTTTTTGTTTGTTTTTGTTCGTTTGTTTGTGTTTGCTTTTGTTTTGTTTGACAGATAACTTTTTGTGTGAAATATCTGTTCAGTTTGTTTCTTCCATGTGTTTTGTTTGGGTTGTTTGCCTTCTTAATATTGATTTATAGAAATGTCATCTATATCTCAGGTGAGTGATATGGGATCAGTAATGGCTGCTGTACTTGAGTATTTAACACATGCTGGATACTGAACTATGTGCTTTCTGTACTTTACCTCATTTAAGGATCAGAACAATCCTGTGAGGGAAAGTGATGTTATAATGTCATAAGCTCCTACGCAAGGTTCTACGGTACCCAGTTGGATTAATCCCTTCCCTGAATTTCGCTAACCAAAGTTATACTGATTAGTAAAGAGACCATTTTATCTTTCTATATTTTTAAAAATTTTTTGGAACTCTTCATAATTTGCCTCTTATTACATATTAACTGGTCAGTATGTAGAAATGCGTGTGTGCATTTGTGTGGATGTGTGTTCAAGGCATTTAATAACACATATAATTTCCATCACGTTTCTTTTGTGTTTCACTTCTCTATGGCTGTATAACAAACCACCCCATAACTTAGTTAATTAAAACAACAATGATTTCTTTTTATTCCCTATTCTGTTGATCTCACTTGTAGATCACTGAGCTCACTGGAGCAGTTGAAGTCAGACATGGCCTGAAAGGCTGGATAGTCTAAACTGACCTCACTCACTCACTCATCTGTCACAGTGTTGCCTCTCGGCTGGGATGCCTCAGTTCTTCTCTACCAAGTGTCTCATTGTTCTAGGATAGATCAGCTTCCATTTAGCATCTCGGGGCAGCCTAACAACGGGGAAAGAGCCAATATGGCCAAGCCTGAGTACTTATCTAAAGATGAGGACTTGAGTGTACCTATTAATGAAAGATGTGGGTGTCTCAAAGTGGACCTGTGAGATTTTAATTTATAGAGGTAACTGAATGATGAGTTGGAGAGGCCAGTGCCATTGAAAGACAAATGTAATGTGACTCACAGTTCCACTAGAAATGAGAGGCAAGGCACACTACAAAGGGTACAGAAGGAAAAACCAGTCAGTCAGGGGGCACAAAGTTTCAAGAAAAAGGTATAGGCCACAACCTTATTGAGGTTTCTGTGAGTAAGGCAAGGCAGGCAGGGTAAACGCTTTAGGACTGGCTAGTTTGAATAATTCAGGTGGGCTTTGGGGTGTAGGGCCAGTCCCTAATTGCCTTGTATCTGTCCCTGTGTTGATTTAGGGCAGGGAAAAATATTGGCTTTGAGTGTGAATGTGAGATAAAAGAGGTGGTTGGGGGTATGGACTCAGGAATGCTTGGTTTGTATATGAAAAATAGGCTGATCTGTAAGCTGTTTACCATCTCTAAGAATTAGCTAGAGGGGCAGTCTCTCCCCAGCCAGCAAGGGAACCCCCCCACTAAAGATCAAAAGATATAGTAATCATAAGATATAGAAAAATTAAAAATATGATTAATCCAGTGGTTAAGATTTTGTGCCCACTATTAGTCTGGGGACCCCAAGCATCAGTGCTCTCTGTGGCCCATGTCAGACAAGGGTTAGGCAAATCTCTTTCTCTACAAATAATAATAGTGATAGTTGATGTTTATTGAGCTCTTACTATGTGCCAGGCATGACACTATTAGTACATCATGAATTAAAAAATGATCACCATAATTCTCACATAAATCTTGTAACATCGGCACTAGTACAATCTCCACTTTCCAGATAAGTAAACCAGAGTTATAACAATAGGATTTGTTTCTTTTTGGATCTCAGGAGCAGAAAGTTGACTTAACCGTTCTCACATTATCAGAGTTGACCTGTTCAATAAAAATAAGTTTGTATGTAAGGGGAATCACCTAATCTTGGGGCAGGACAGGGTTTCCTCTAACATCTTCTTATCAGCATCTTAACAGTCATCATAACAAAATATAACATTGATGAAAATATTGAATAGGCACCATGCTTGGAGCATTTGTACTGAAATTCTGGCCTTTGTCTGTCTGACTCTAAAGCTTAAATATTTAACCACTGAATTCCATTTTCCTAAATAATAAGCTGTGGAGAACATTCCGCATCTTTGCCCACTCTTGTGTATTATCTCCTGTATTAGAGAAGGTGCATATTTCCATAATTTAAGTAACTCCAATTTAACTTCAAACTTAACTCCCTTTGCTTTTCTTTATTATGCTAAATCAGCCAAAGCATCTCAGTCACAGACACTTCCAACAAATTGAATGAAAAAAATAAGTGTGCGTGAAAAGTGCATAAAATTATTCTACTAGACCATTTAGTTATCTGTCTCCCTGTCTCCATCTGGATTCCTCTGTAACTCTTTCCTTTTTTTTTTTTTTTTTTGGAAAGTAACATTTCCACACTTTACAAAATCATTTTCCTTATTCTTTTAAGTGCAAATAATCTGGGGGGTATTTCTGAGTATTTGAGACTTATTTTTAAGGAAACTATGTGTCTCATTTCACACTTTTCCCTTTAAAATGTTAATTCCATGAAGCAGGTGATCCCCAGTGTCATAATTATAGTTCCTGGATGTTCTAGGTGCACTTCTAGGAATTACTGCCAGCAATTTTATTTTAGTGAAGGGAAAGAGAAATGAACAGAATTGTGTCCTCATCATAGAGGCCCGGGTCTGCAAGAAAAATTTGGGAAATGCTACATCTCTGCTGATTTCATACCTTTCAATAGGCAGTATCATCTTTCCATGAGAACAAGGCAAGAGAATCTTGGTGGAAAAAAAAGAAAGTTGAAAGCTAGGAAATTAGATGTATCCTCATATTTTTTTGATCGTAGTATTGAGAGCACTAAACAAACAATAATTCTAAAATATTATACTACACAGATATGCCAAATCCAATCTGGAATGAATTACGTTTTTGTTGTTTTTACCAATGAAAAATCACCATCATTAACTCCCAAAATCTGAAATATCTTGAGATTAGATCAAGCCTAAGACTTTCTGAGAGATGGTCTAATCCATAAAAGAAAATGCATTCACTATTATACTTTATTTTTGTAGCCTGGAAGCTACAAGGGGACAATTAAAATGATGAAAGTATTATTGTTTATTGGCTCAAAGAATTTAAATCACAGATACAAGGGAGAAAGGACCCAGTTGTGTCAAAATCCTGAAGAAGAACTATTTAGATTTTTAAACTTAGGGATGGTTTAAAGGGACTTTATAGCGAAAGATAGGCTCAAAGAAAAATGTAAATGAATTAGCTGAGCCATTGTGGGGTTATGAAATTTTACATATACATCATTGAAGATGTTAGGTGAGAACATTTTATACATACAATATCATTATTAGTTGGTCTGGGTTTTTTAACACTTCTCACACTTTGCTCTTTGCAAACATTTTCCTACTTTGGTTTCTGAGTAGGAAAAGGTCAAGAAACCATTTAGCAAAGTTAAGTTGACAAACATATCTACTTAAAAATCAGTCAAGTTCTAGTAAGAAGGAGTAAGAAGGCAGGACATGACCTATTTTAACAGAACAAATTTAATATAATATAATTTTAGAGAACTGAATAAAGCAAAGAGAAATCTGAGGTATGAAAGGCTGTGATTGAGGAAACAACTACCACCCCTAGTATTGGGTGAACAAATGGAAGAAGCTGGGATTATTAAATGTACAGGTTTGGAGAAGTGGCTGCAGGAAGCTGGATCTCAGGTCTTTGAAGAGGACCTATTGTTTGGCTACTACTTGTACCTTAAAGCTCAAATCAGGTCCCTGTAGAGGTGGAACTGAGACCATTGATGAGTGGTTGTGTTACCCAGAAAACTGCTCACTTCTTGGTGTGTGTCTAGTCAAGAGAAGGAAGTATTTATTACTTGGAGCAAGTAATGGGAACACTGGGCATCTTTCCCAAAGCAGTATCTCCCAGAACAGCAAAATGGGACAAGTTTTAAGCTAAGGGTACATGCATACTCATGAAGGGACTTGGTCAGTCGACAGAGTCCAAGCTGTATTTGATTGAAACCACAAGAGTCAGAAAAGGTCATCATCATCCATTAGGTTCCAGTTGATCTGGTGGTTGAGCCCTTTAGGCTAATCTTTACCATTGAAATAGAACCAGGAGTGTTTAGGTATCTTTGCTATTGTTAACTTCTTTTGCCTGATAACAGTTGTTTGTTTCTGCATTATTTTGTCCCCTTAAGATCATTAATTACTGAGACTTGTTCAAGGGCAAGAATTATGGCCCGGCTTAGATCACAAAATGGCTTTAGGCCAAAATGGCTTCTCTTATATCAAGAAAGCCAGGCCTGGTTTTCTTTCCCTGGAGACTCTCTACCTTATCTGCTTACAGTTGCTTCTAGACTAGTCATAGCAAAAGAACTTGGAGGTCAACTCCCCTGGAGCTGAAACTCAAACCACCAAGGAGTAGGCGCTGGACAGCTGATGTCTCTCTGCCTCACTGTATTACAGAGAACAAACCTGACTCCATATTGGATCTACTCCTTTAGCGCTAACCTTTGTTTTCAGTTGCCTGTGCTTAGTTATGCTGGCTCTGCACCTTTGTAAAGAAATGTTGCCTATAGCCTGAAATATATACAATAGCCCTTTCTCAAGACACTGCCTCCCAGGCTTGACCTTTAAAGGTATAACAACTTTTCATTCATGCAGAGATAAAAAGTTGCAGAAGAGAAAATAGCATTTGTCTTATTGAAGATTTACAGGAACATTGTGACTAGACCAGACAGCTGCAAGAACAAAGGACTGTCACATCCTCTCCCAGGTCTGGCCAGTACCAAGAGGTCTGCAACAACCAGCCACATCTCCTAATCTTTTTTTTTTTTTGTGGTACGCGGGCCTCTCACTGTTGTGGCCTCTCCCGTTGCGGAGCACAGGCTCTGGACACGCAGGCTCAGCGGCCATGGCTCACGGGCCCAGCTGCTCCGCGGCATGTGGGATCCTCCCAGACCGGGACACGAACCCATGTCCCCTGCATGGGCAGGCGGACTCTCAACCACTGTGCCACCAGGGAAGCACACGCCCCCTAATCTTTTAGTATAAAAGGAGCCTGAATTCTAACTCAGGTAAGATGGTTCTCTGGGACACTAGTCTGCCATCTTCTCAGTCTGCTGGCTTTCCAAATAAAGTCACTATTACTTGCCCCAGCACCTCCTCTCTTGATTTACTGGCCTGTCCTGCAGTGAGCAGTGTGAGCTTAGACTTGGTAGCAGTAGGTTTCTCAGTGAAAGACTCAGAGTGGCACACTAAAATATGTGTACGTTGCCTGCAAGACACAAAAGCTCCCACTGTGCCTCCTATGTAATATCAATTCATGATGAAGCAACATGCCTCTTACCTTGGATATCTCAACATGCTTCAGACCATCGGAAATTAAGACAGTCCACAAAGATGTCCCTGAACATTCATAAAGTTAATCTCCCAACATCTGGCTTACATGTGTCCTATCAAAGCAAATGAAGTAATTGATATTTCCTGTTCCTCTGGTCTGATTGACACAATGTCATCAGTGTAGTGGACGTTGTTAAGACATTCAGGAGACCTGCAGAATATGAGTGACAGTAAGAGAACTGATGTTGCAATGAGGCAAGTTTATGAAATAAATTGTGGGGTAAAATCAAGCTGCCTTTGATGGAAGAATTTTGCAAACTGGTATAGAGGGGGGAAAAAGCATTTGCTAGGTACATGGCTGCATTCTAGGTACCAGAAGATGTGTTGATTTGCTCCTAAATTTATCTTTTCACATCTGAAATAACAGCACCATTTGGAGTTCTCACCTAATTAAGTTTATAATAATCACAGTTGTTCTTGGAGATCCTTCTCCCTTAGCATACATAGGCTAATTAGAAAAACTGAATGGGATATGATAGGTATCAGCACTCATGAACATTTCGAGTTCGGGATGGTGCTATTGAACTATGCAGTTTTCCTGGGGATGTGGTATGGTTTTTCTTTTATTAATCTAGTAAAGGAAAAGAAATTCCTGGGACTTCCATTTAGTTCTTACTTTCACAATAGCCTTCAGTCAATAGGTCAGAGGGAGAGTATGTGGATTCTGACATTTGCTATATCTGTCTATTACAATTATACATTCAAAAAGTGAGGAAAGAGACTTCCCTGGAGGTGCAGTGGTTGAGAATCTGCCTGCCAATGCAGGGGACATAGGTTCAAGCCATGGTCCAGGAAGATCCCACATGCCATGGAGCAACTAAGCCCATGCACCATAACTACTGAGCCTGCGCTCTAGAGCCTGCAAGCCACAACTACTGAGCCCACGTACCACAACCACTGAAGCCCGAGCACCTAGAGCCAGTGCTCCGCAACAAGAGAAGCCACCGCAATGAGAAGCCTGCACACGACAATGAGGAGTAGTCCCCACTTGCCACAACTAGAGAAAGCCCACGCACAGCAACAAGACCCAACGCAGCCAAAAATAAATAAATTAATTTTTTTTAAAAGTCTGCATTTTTAAAAAAAAGTGAGGAAATATTCATTGAATTTATTGATAAAACTATTGAGCCTGCTTTGATTCAAACATGGGCCAAGACTCCATTTATTGCCTAAATTCCATTGGCCCCTACTTAACTGATAGACCACTGTCACATTCAGGATTCCCAGAAATTATTGTCAGATCAAATACAATGTCTACTGATTTTGACAAGTGCTAAGTATTTCCATTTCCCTTTATTAAAGTGTCTCCTGTCCATCTGGAGAAGGTGTGCAGTCATATTTACATATATACTTGTGGCAGTATGGCAGGACCCATTCTTGAGGAGAAGAGATTTCCCCATTAATCAGTGAAGGTTTGTGAACTGGCTGTGATCTGAAAACTAGGTGAATGGCTGTGATTCTCCATGATGGTGCATTGAAAAAAATCACCAGAACTGGAGTTTAAACTTTTTAAAAAATGTGGCTCAATTAATAATAATTAGGCCAACCACCTATTTTATTACTAGAAGCATAATAATTTGTTAGAAACCTCAAAAGATCACTATAGGTCCAAATAGTCCAATTTTTACTGCATCCTTGCTGTTTGTTATGGTAAATATCCTCATGTTGTCCATGGTGATAATATGCTGTCCATTATCCTTTGTTCTTCTTGGATCTTGTCATCTCCTTTGAAATCAGGGAGTTATTTCCCATCCTTATATACAACCTAGATAATGAAGCTACCACAGAGCCTACCAAGGATACTGACACTCTCATCATTAAAGTATTTCTCAGTGCCTTAGTGAAACTCTTGTCTTCTGAGCACTCTTGACGATGTAGTGGGGAAATGATGAAATGCAAGCCTTGAATGTTAACTCCATTTCACAGTTCTATCTCCCTGAACCTTTGTATTCCTTCCTTTACATTATTCCATGGAAGTTCTGGCATCTCAATCACATTAACTGAGGGAGAACGTTACGTTCAAGTTTTAGTCAACCATTAGAACTGTTATAAACTCTTTTAGATTGGTATACGTTAAATCCGGAATTTCTGGTAAATGCACGCATATCAACATATTTAGCCTAATCAGGAGATATATATATATAGATAGATATAGATATAGATACAGATATGGATATAGATATATGCTGCTTTATCTTTAAGAGACTACCATAGGGCTTCCCTGGTGGCGCAGTGGTTGAGAGTCCGCCTGCCGATGCAGGGGACGCGGGTTCGTGCCCCGGTTCGGGAAGATCCCACATGCCGTGGAGTGGCTGGGCCCGTGAGCCATGGCCGCTGAGCCTGCGCGTCCGGAGCCTGTGTTCTGCAACGGGAGAGGCCACAACAGTGAGAGGCCTGCGTTCCTCAAAAAAAAAAGAGACTACCATAGAAGCTATTAGAATCCATTCTCATATATATTCCCTGGGTTTCTATTTGTAGAAAAATCTTTTTAAAAATTTAAAGCATTAACTATTTTCTGCTGGGTCTGATGTTGAGCTTGTTCTAGAAGATTCTAAGATACGACCCTAGGATTCTAATTCGTGACTACAGTGTCAATAATAGGTAAGTATATGGTAGAACTTCAAGATAATAGGCATCCCCCAATATGGCAACTCTCCAGATGAAATTATAGGGTCTTCACATAAGAGGCAGCTTGACTCCTCAGACACAAGAGGGTAGGCTGTTTCCATTGGAAAAAGAGACTCAAAATAACTTGAGAATCAAGTTACTTAACCTCACCTGAGTTCACTCAAATATTCCCATTCCAGATGTTAGGGCTTCAATGCAGATAGTCTCTGACTTAGGAGGTTTCAACTTTACCATGGTGTGATAGCAACACACATTCAATAAAAACCACACATTGAACTTTAAATTTGGATCTTTTCCCAGGCTAGCCACATGCAGTACAAAACTTTCTCATGATTCTGGATGGCAGCAGCAGTGAGCCATAGCTCCTAGTCAGCCTCTCGATCACGAAGGTAACAACCACGACACTTAAAATCATTCTGTACCCATACAAACCTTCTGTTTTTCACTTTCAGTATAGTATTCAATAAATTCCATGAACTATTCAACATTATAAAATAGGCTTTGTGTTAGATGATTTTGCCCAACTGGAGGCTAATGTAAGTATTCTGAGTATGTTTAAAGTAGGCTAGGTTAAGCTATGATTTTGTTAGGTTAGGTGTATTAAATGCATTTTTGACTTACAATATTTTCAAATTACAATGGGTTTATCAAGGCATAAGTTCCACCATAAGTGGAGGAAGATCTATACTTATCAATAAATGTCCTAACTTTCGCATATCTCATTTGGCAACCAAATGAATCCAACTTAAGTTGTGAATCCAACCTAAGTTGTAATTCTGCAACTTGCACAATTAATGTTTGTGCCTGGATTTATGGAGCTTAATCCTGTGACTACAAGAATAAGACATTCTTCCATCAATGGATCAATGGATAAAGAGGATGTGAGATATATATATATCATATATGATATATATATATATATATATATATATATATATATATATATATATAAAATGGAATACTACTCAGCCACTTTTTTCATCAAAAAAGATGAAATCTTGCCATTTGTGACAACATGGATGGACCTCCAGGGTATTATGCTAAGTGAAATAAGTCAGATGGAGAAAGACAAGTACTGTATAATTTCACTCACATGTGGAATATAAAAAACATATAAATAAAAAAAGTAAACAACCAAACCAAACCAAACAAAAATAAACATGCAGATACAGAGAAGAGAGCAGTGATCACCAGAGAGGAAGGAGTAAGGGAAGGGCAAAATGGGTAAAAGGTGATCAACTGCATAGTGATGGATGGAAACTACATTTTTAGTGGTGAGCACACTCTAGTGTGTACAGAAGCTGGAATATAAGGTTGTACACATGAAACTTATATAATGTTATAAACCAACGTTATCCCAATTAAAAAAATGTTTTAAAAAGAATAAGGGACAACCAGAGATGTCCTTTGGTTCTTCAATTGTGTTCTCAACTTGTCATTTCTTTTTTTAAATGCTCTACAAAACTCAGAAGCAGTTATACCACACCAAAACCCATGTTATCATCACCGTCACAATCAAGTGAAACAGCATTTCATCTCTCAAAGCCCTTACTTCAGAGGTCACTTTATCACAAACAACCATTGGTGATAATTCAGTGAATTACCACGTCACTAAGTGCCACGGATTACTGACATCCCATTCCCATCTTAAGGAGTACAACAGTGCATTCGAGCCCAAAGAGATAGACAAGCCAATCCCAAATTCCCATCTTCCAGGATTTGTTTCCTGAGACCACTCATTACCAATTTCTGTATCATTCAGGTTCCAGTCAGGATGTAGAACAACTCAGATAACTGAAAAGGCAAAAGGAGATCTCTGAACTATCACTGAAGTAGTAGCTTCAGTAAGCAGATACCGCCCCTAGGACCTGGGAAAGCAAAAATAAGAAGATGGCAGAAAAGGGACCCCACAGAGCTGAGACTCAGCCCTCTGAGGAGGGGGTAGACCAGACCAGAATTGGTGTCAGAATCTCACCGAAGCACTCCCTTCAAGATGAAACTCTAACCTCCAAGGGAGGTGTCCTGCGATATTTTTGAAGGGGCTCTTGGGGCATAATTTTGTAGTGTGGGGAAAGAAGCAGCAAACTGGAAGTAACTAACCACTGATATCAAAACCAGCTACCGCAGTGAGGGTGAACAATTTCTGTGGTGACACAAATAGCAAGTAGCAAGTTCATCTGTCATTCTCCTCTCACAGACTCCATCTAGCCCCCCATGTTGGTCAAGCCTAACAGCCAGCAGGCAAAAGAGAAATGTAATTTGCACAGCCCCAGATTCAGCATCACAGAATATAAAAGGGAAGGTTTTAAAGGGAGAAGTACTACCTTGATAATCACGAATTATTTTTATAATGATGTCATATATCATAACTGTCAACATTTAAAATTACCAAGCCCAGTCCTCTATAACACAGATGAGGAAATGGAAGCCTAAAGAATTAGTGCCTTATTCTATATCACATGGTAAGGAGTGATAGACCAAGTACTTCAGGAAAGTACCAGAAACAAAAGCAAAAGTTCTATATTTATTACACCACTTTGCCCCTACAAAATTGCTTCATATCTTTATAAACTATTTTAAACATAAAATTCACAGTCAACATTCATTTGGGCATCTCGGCATGCATCCACATGTGGACTTGCTGTAGAATAGGCTTCACATGCACAGAACTGGCTCAGTCCTGGTTTTTTAGAATTTTTGGACTTGAACCAAATTGCTTAAGGCTCAATCTGTGTGTAACCAGTATGTTGAGCAAGCACGACTCCTGACATAATCAAAACACAACTTTATTTTTGTCTCTCACCATCCTTCTAAAATGTGTTCAGTTGTGATAATGTTTTTCTGCCTTTGGGTGAAAACTTCAAGTCCATGATATTTTTGCTTGTTTCTTTCAGTTAAAATATCCTGGAGCCACTTTAAGAAACAAACTGACCCTATTTCAGAAATCAGAATGTCCAGTTCAAGATATTAATGCAAACTTTGGATCTGACTTATCATTAAAATGCTCTCATCTTCCCAGCCTGCAGAAGCTGGCATCTCCTGGAAGCCTGCAGTGGAAAAGAAGGGCAAGGTTGATTTCTCTTGCATTTCCTTACCCTGTGCTTTCGCTGCCCTCACCCCACCTTGCTAGATAGTTTCTGACTCCTACACAGTTGGAGCAGAGTGAGGGTGGAGTGAAAAAGAAAAGTGAAATCTTTTGTTTAAATGGTAGTTTCATAAGCTGGTTTTCTGCTCTCTGGGCTTGACAGCTG